>NW_024039588.1:132500-501181 GCF_016077235.1 Cyprinodon tularosa
TTTTTTTTTTTTTTTTTTTTTTTTTTTTTTTTTTTTTTTTTTTTTTTTTTTTTTTTTTTTTTTTTTTTTTTTTTTTTTTTTTTTTTTTTTTTTTTTTTTTTTTTTTTTTTTTTTTTTTTTTTTTTTTTTTTTTTTTTTTTTTTTTTTTTTTTTTTTTTTTTTTTTTTTTTTTTTTTTTTTTTTTTTTTTCTTTTTTTTTTTTTTTTTTTTTTTTTTTTTTTTTTTTTTTTTTTTTTTTTTTTTTTTTTTTTTTTTTTTTTTTTTTTTTTTTTTTTTTTTTTTTTTTTTTTTCTTTTTTTTTTTTTTTTTTTTTTTTTTTTTTTTTTTTTTTTTTTTTTTTTTTTTTTTTTTTTTTTTTTTTTTTTTTTTTTTTTTTTTTTTTTTTTTTTTTTTTTTTTTTTTTTTTTTTTTTTTTTTTTTTTTTTTTTTTTTTTTTTTTTTTTTTTTTTTTTTTTTTTTTTTTTTTTTTATTTTTTTTTTTTTTTTTTTTTTTTTTTTTTTTTTTTTTTTTTTTTTTTTTTTCTTTTTTTTTTTTTTTTTTTTTTTTTTTTTTTTTTTTTTTTTTTTTTTTTTTTTTTTTTTTTTTTTTTTTTTTTTTTTTTTTTTTTTTTTTTTTTTTTTTTTTTTTTTTTTTTTTTTTTTTTTTTTTTTTTTTTTTTTTTTTTTTTTTTTTTTTTTTTTTTTTTTTTTTTTTTTTTTTTTTTTTTTTTTTTATTTTTTTTTTTTTTTTTTTTTTTTTTTTTTTTTTTTTTTTTTTTTTTTTTTTTTTTTTTTTTTTTTTTTTTTTTTTTTTTTTTTTTTTTTTTTTTTTTTTTTTTTTTTTTTTTTTTTTTTTTTTTTTTTTTTTTTTTTTTTTTTTTTTTTTTTTTTTTCTTTTTTTTTTTTTTTTTTTTTTTTTTTTTTTTTTTTTTTTTTTTTTTTTTTTTTTTTTTTTTTTTTTTTTTTTTTTTTTTTTTTTTTTTTTTTTTTTTTTTTTTTTTTTTTTTTTTTTTTTTTTTTTTTTTTTTTTTTTTTTTTTTTTTTTTTTTTTTTTTTTTTTTTTTTTTTTTTTTTTTTTTTTTTTTTTTTTTTTTTTTTTTTTTTTTTTTTTTTTTTTTTTTTTTTTTTTTTTTTTTTTTTTTTTTTTTTTTTTTTTTTTTTTTTTTTTTTTTTTTTTTTTTTTTTTTTTTTTTTTATTTTTTTTTTTTTTTTTTTTTTTTTTTTTTTTTTTTTTTTTTTTTTTTTTTTTTTTTTTTTTTTTTTATTTTTTTTTTTTTTTTTTTTTTTTTTTTTTTTTTTTTTTTTTTTTTTTTTTTTTTTTTTTTTTTTTTTTTTTTTTTTTTTTTTTTTTTTTTTTTTTTTTTTTTTTTTTTTTTTTTTTTTTTTTTTTTTTTTTTTTTTTTTTTTTTTTTTTTTTTTTTTTTTTTTTTTTTTTTTTTTTTTTTTTTTTTTTTTTTTTTTTTTTTTTTTTTTTTTTTTTTTTTTTTTTTTTTTTTTTTTTTTTTTTTTTTTTTTTTTTTTTTTTTTTTTTTTTTTTTTTTTTTTTTTTTTTTTTTTTTTTTTTTTTTTTTTTTTTTTTTTTTTTTTTTTTTTTTTTTTTTTTTTTTTTTTTTTTTTTTTTTTTTTTTTTTTTTTTATTTTTTTTTTTTTTTTTTTTTTTTTTTTTTTTTTTTTTTTTTTTTTTTTTTTTTTTTTTTTTTTTTTTTTTTTTTTTTTTTTTTTTTTTTTTTTTTTTTTTTTTTTTTTTTTTTTTTTTTTTTTTTTTTTTTTTTTTTTTTTTTTTTTTTTTTTTTTTTTTTTTTTTTTTTTTTTTTTTTTTTTTTTTTTTTTTTTTTTTTTTTTTTTTTTTTTTTTTTTTTTTTTTTTTTTTTTTTTTTTTTTTTTTTTTTTTTTTTTTTTTTTTTTTTTTTTTTTTTTTTTTTTTTTTTTTTTTTTTTTTTATTTTTTTTTTTTTTTTTTTTTTTTTTTTTTTTTTTTTTTTTTTTTTTTTTTTTTTTTTTTTTTTTTTTTTTTTTTTTTTTTTTTTTTTTTTTTTTTTTTTTTTTTTTTTTTTTTTTTTTTTATTTTTTTTTTTTTTTTTTTTTTTTTTTTTTTTTTTTTTTTTTTTTTTTTTTTTTTTTTTTTTTTTTTTTTTTTTTTTTATTTTTTTTTTTTTTTTTTTTTTTTTTTTTTTTTTTTTTTTTTTTTTTTTTTTTTTTTTTTTTTTTTTTTTTTTTTTTTTTTTTTTTTTTTTTTTTTTATTTTTTTTTTTTTTTTTTTTATTTTTTTTTTTTTTTTTTTTTTTTTTTTTTTTTTTTTTTTTTTTTTTTTTTTTTTTTTTTTTTTTTTTTTTTTTTTTTTTTTTTTTTTTTTTTTTTTTTTTTTTTTTTTTTTTTTTTTTTTTTTTTTTTTTTTTTTTTTTTTTTTTTTTTTTTTTTTTTTTTTTTTTTTTTTTTTTTTTTTTTTTTTATTTTTTTTTTTTTTTTTTTTTTTTTTTTTTTTTTTTTTTTTTTTTTTTTTTTTTTTTTTTTTTTTTTTTTTTTTTTTTTTTTTTTTTTTTTTTTTTTTTTTTTTTTTTTTTTTTTTTTTTTTTTTTTTTTTTTTTTTTTTTTTTTTTTTTTTTTTTTTTTTTTTTTTTTTTTTTTTTTTTTTTTTTTTTTTTTTTTTTTTTTTTTTTTTTTTTTTTTTTTTTTTTTTTTTTTTTTTTTTTTTTTTTTTTTTTTTTTTTTTTTTTTTTTTTTTTTTTTTTTTTTTTTTTTTTTTTTTTTTTTTTTTTTTTATTTTTTTTTTTTTTTTTTTTTTTTTTTTTTTTTTTTTTTTTTTTTTTTTTTTTTTTTTTTTTTTTTTTTTTTTTTTTTTTTTTTTTTTTTTTTTTTTTTTTTTTTTTTTTTTTTTTTTTTTTTTTTTTTTTTTTTTTTTTTTTTTTTTTTTTTTTTTTTTTTTTTTTTTTTTTTTTTTTTTTTTTTTTTTTTTTTTTTTTTTTTTTTTTTTTTTTTTTTTTTTTTTTTTTTTTTTTTTTTTTTTTTTTTTTTTTTTTTTTTTTTTTTCTTTTTTTTTTTTTTTTATTTTTTTTTTTTTTTTTTTTTTTTTTTTTTTTTTTTTTTTTTTTTTTTTTTTTTTTTTTTTTTTTTTTTTTTTTTTTTTTTTTTTTTTTTTTTTTTTTTTTTTTTTTTTTTTTTTTTTTTTTTTTTTTTTTTTTTTTTTATTTTTTTTTTTTTTTTTTTTTTTTTTTTTTTTTTTTTTTTTTTTTTTTTTTTTTTTTTTTTTTTTTTTTTTTTTTTTTTTTTTTTTTTTTTTTTTTTTTTTTTTTTTTTTTTTTTTTTTTTTTTTTTTTTTTTTTTTTTTTTTTTTTTTTTTTTTTTTTTTTTTTTTTTTTTTTTTTTTTTTTTTTTTTTTTTTTTTTTTTTTTTTTTTTTTTTTTTTTTTTTTTTTTTTTTTTTTTTTTTTTTTTTTTTTTTTTTTTTTTTTTTTTTTTTTTTTTTTTTTTTTTTTTTTTTTTTTTTTTTTTTTTTTTTTTTTTTTTTTTTTTTATTTTTTTTTTTTTTTTTTTTTTTTTTTTTTTTTTTTTTTTTTTTTTTTTTTTTTTTTTTTTTTTTTTTTTTTTTTTTTTTTTTTTTTTTTTTTTTTTTTTTTTTTTTTTTTTTTTTTTTTTTTATTTTTTTTTTTTTTTTTTTTTTTTTTTTTTTTTTTTTTTTTTTTTTTTTTTTTTTTTTTTTTTTTTTTTTTTTTTTTTTTTTTTTTTTTTTTTTTTTTTTTTTTTTTTTTTTTTTTTTTTTTTATTTTTTTTTTTTTTTTTTTTTTTTTTTTTTTTTTTTTTTTTTTTTTTTTTTTTTTTTTTTTTTTTTTTTTTTTTTTTTTTTTTTTTTTTTTTTTTTTTTTTTTTTTTTTTTTTTTTTTTTTTTTTTTTTTTTTTTTTTTTTTTTTTTTTTTTTTTTTTTTTTTTTTTTTTTTTTTTTTTTTTTTTTTTTTTTTTTTTTTTTTTTTTTTTTTTTTTTTTTTTTTTTTTTTTTTTTTTTTTTTTTTTTTTTTTTTTTTTTTTTTTTTTTTTTTTTTTTTTTTTTTTTTTTTTTTTTTTTTTTTTTTTTTTTTTTTTTTTTTATTTTTTTTTTTTTTTTTTTTTTTTTTTTTTTTTTTTTTTTTTTTTTTTTTTTTTTTTTTTTTTTTTTTTTTTTTTTTTTTTTTTTTTTTTTTTTTTTTTTTTTTTTTTTATTTTTTTTTTTTTTTTTTTTTTTTTTTTTTTTTTTTTTTTTTTTTTTTTTTTTTTTTTTTTTTTTTTTTTTTTTTTTTTTTTTTTTTTTTTTTTTTTTTTTTTTTTTTTTTTTTTTTTTTTTTTTTTTTTTTTTTTTTTTTTTTTTTTTTTTTTTTTTTTTTTTTTTTTTTTTTTTTTTTTTTTTTTTTTTTTTTTTTTTTTTTTTTTTTTTTTTTTTTTTTTTTTTTTTTTTTTTTTTTTTTTTTTTTTTTTTTTTTTTTTTTTTTTTTTTTTTTTTTTTTTTTTTTTTTTTTTTTTTTTTTTTTTTTTTTTTTTTTTTTTTTTTTTTTTTTTTTTTTTTTTTTTTTTTTTTTTTTTTTTTTTTTTTTTTTTTTTTTTTTTTTTTTTTTTTTTTTTTTTTTTTTTTTTTTTTTTTTTTTTTTTTTTTTTTTTTTTTTTTTTTTTTTTTTTTTTTTTTTTTTTTTTTTTTTTTTTTTTTTTTTTATTTTTTTTTTTTTTTTTTTTTTTTTTTTTTTTTTTTTTTTTTTTTTTTTTTTTTTTTTTTTTTTTTTTTTTTTTTTTTTTTTTTTTTTTTTTTTTTTTTTTTTTTTTTTTTTTTTTTTTTTTTTTTTTTTTTTTTTTTTTTTTTTTTTTTTTTTTTTTTTTTTTTTTTTTTTTTTTTTTTTTTTTTTTTTTTTTTTTTTTTTTTTTTTTTTTTTTTTTTTTTTTTTTTTTTTTTTTTTTTTTTTTTTTTTTTTTTTTTTTTTTTTTTTTTTTTTTTTTTTTTTTTTTTTTTTTTTTTTTTTTTTTTTTTTTTTTTTTTTTTTTTTTTTTTTTTTTTTTTTTTTTTTTTTTTTTTTTTTTTTTTTTTTTTTTTTTTTTTTTTTTTTTTTTTTTTTTTTTTTTTTTTTTTATTTTTTTTTTTTTTTTTTTTTTTTTTTTTTTTTTTTTTTTTTTTTTTTTTTTTTTTTTTTTTTTTTTTTTTTTTTTTTTTTTTTTTTTTTTTTTTTTTTTTTTTTTTTTTTTTTTTTTTTTTTTTTTTTTTTTTTTTTTTTTTTTTTTTTTTTTTTTTTTTTTTTTTTTTTTTTTTTTTTTTTTTTTTTTTTTTTTTTTTTTTTTTTTTTTTTTTTTTTTTTTTTTTTTTTTTTTTTTTTTTTTTTTTTTTTTTTTTTTTTTATTTTTTTTTTTTTTTTTTTTTTTTTTTTTTTTTTTTTTTTTTTTTTTTTTTTTTTTTTTTTTTTTTTTTTTTTTTTTTTTTTTTTTTTTTTTTTTTTTTTTTTTTTTTTTTTTTTTTTTTTTTTTTTTTTTTTTTTTTTTTTTTTTTTTTTTTTTTTTTTTTTTTTTTTTTTTATTTTTTTTTTTTTTTTTTTTTTTTTTTTTTTTTTTTTTTTTTTTTTTTTTTTTTTTTTTTTTTTTTTTTTTTTTTTTTTTTTTTTTTTTTTTTTTTTTTTTTTTTTTTTTTTTTTTTTTTTTTTTATTTTTTTTTTTTTTTTTTTTTTTTTTTTTTTTTTTTTTTTTTTTTTTTTTTTTTTTTTTTTTTTTTTTTTTTTTTTTTTTTTTTTTTTTTTTTTTTTTTTTTTTTTTTTTTTTTTTTTTTTTTTTTTTTTTTTTTTTTTTTTTTTTTTTTTTTTTTTTTTTTTTTTTTTTTTTTTTTTTTTTTTTTTTTTTTTTTTTTTTTTTTTTTTTTTTTTTTTTTTTTTTTTTTTTTTTTTTTTTTTTTTTTTTTTTTTTTTTTTTTTTTATTTTTTTTTTTTTTTTTTTTTTTTTTTTTTTTTATTTTTTTTTTTTTTTTTTTTTTTTTTTTTTTTTTTTTTTTTTTTTTTTTTTTTTTTTTTTTTTTTTTTTTTTTTTTTTTTTTTTTTTTTTTTTTTTTTTTTTTTTTTTTTTTTTTTTTTTTTTTTTTTTTTTTTTTTTTTTTTTTTTTTTTTTTTTTTTTTTTTTTTTTTTTTTTTTTTTTTTTTTTTTTTTTTTTTTTTTTTTTTTATTTTTTTTTTTTTTTTTTTTTTTTTTTTTTTTTTTTTTTTTTTTTTTTTTTTTTTTTTTATTTTTTTTTTTTTTTTTTTTTTTTTTTTTTTTTTTTTTTTTTTTTTTTTTTTTTTTTTTTTTTTTTTTTTTTTTTTTTTTTTTTTTTTTTTTTTTTTTTTTTTTTTTTTTTTTTTTTTTTTTTTTTTTTTTTTTTTTTTTTTTTTTTTTTTTTTATTTTTTTTTTTTTTTTTTTTTTTTTTTTTTATTTTTTTTTTTTTTTTTTTTTTTTTTTTTTTTTTTTTTTTTTTTTTTTTTTTTTTTTTTTTTTTTTTTTTTTTTTTTTTTTTTTTTTTTTTTTTTTTTTTTTTTTTTTTTTTTTTTTTTTTTTTTTTTTTTTTTTTTTTTTTTATTTTTTTTTTTTTTTTTTTTTTTTTTTTTTTTTTTTTTTTTTTTTTTTTTTTTTTTTTTTTTTTTTTTTTTTTTTTTTTTTTTTTTTTTTTTTTTTTTTTTTTTTTTTTTTTTTTTTTTTTTTTTTTTTTTTTTTTTTTTTTTTTTTTTTTTTTTTTTTTTTTTTTTTTTTTTTTTTTTTTTTTTTTTTTTTTTTTTTTTTTTTTTTTTTTTTTTTTTTTTTTTTTTTTTTTTTTTTTTTTTTTTTTTTTTTTTTTTTTTTTTTTTTTTTTTTTTTTTTTTTTTTTTTTTTTTTTTTTTTTTTTTTATTTTTTTTTTTTTTTTTTTTTTTTTTTTTTTTTTTATTTTTTTTTTTTTTTTTTTTTTTTTTTTTTTTTTTTTTTTTTTTTTTTTTTTTTTTTTTTTTTTTTTTTTTTTTTTTTTTTTTTTTTTTTTTTTTTTTTTTTTTTTATTTTTTTTTTTTTTTTTTTTTTTTTTTTTTTTTTTTTTTTTTTTTTTTTTTTTTTTTTTTTTTTTTTTTTTTTTTTTTTTTTTTTTTTTTTTTTTTTTTTTTTTTTTTTTTTTTTTTTTTTTTTTTTTTTTTTTTTTTTTTTTTTTTTTTTTTTTTTTTTATTTTTTTTTTTTTTTTTTTTTTTTTTTTTTTTTTTTTTTTTTTTTTTTTTTTTTTTTTTTTTTTTTTTTTTTTTTTTTTTTTTTTTTTTTTTTTTTTTTTTTTTTTTTTTTTTTTTTTTTTTTTTTTTTTTTTTTTTTTTTTTTTTTTTTTTTTTTTTTTTTTTTTTTTTTTTTTTTTTTTTTTTTTTTTTTTTTTTTTTTTTTTTTATTTTTTTTTTTTTTTTTTTTTTTTTTTTTTTTTTTTTTTTTTTTTTTTTTTTTTTTTTTTTTTTTTTTTTTTTTTTTTTTTTTTTTTTTTTTTTTTTTTTTTTTTTTTTTTTTTTTTTTTTTTTTTTTTTTTTTTTTTTTTTTTTTTTTTTTTTTTTTTTTTTTTTTTTTTTTTTTTTTTTTTTTTTTTTTTTTTTTTTTTTTTTTTTTATTTTTTTTTTTTTTTTTTTTTTTTTTTTTTTTTTTTTTTTTTTTTTTTTTTTTTTTTTTTTTTTTTTTTTTTTTTTTTTTTTTTTTTTTTTTTTTTTTTTTTTTTTTTTTTTTTTTTTTTTTTTTTTTTTTTTTTTTTTTTTTTTTTTTTTTTTTTTTTTTTTTTTTTTTTTTTTTTTTTTTTTTTTTTTTTTTTTTTTTTTTTTTTTTTTTTTTTTTTTTTTTTTTTTTTTTTTTTTTTTTTTTTTTTTTTTTTTTTTTTTTTTTTTTTTTTTTTTTTTTTTTTTTTTTTTTTTTTTTTTTTTTTTTTTTTTTTTTTTTTTTTTTTTTTTTTTTTTTTTTTTTTTTTTTTTTTTTTTTTTTTTTTTTTTTTTTTTTTTATTTTTTTTTTTTTTTTTTTTTTTTTTTTTTTTTTATTTTTTTTTTTTTTTTTTTTTTTTTTTTTTTTTTTTTTTTTTTTTTTTTTTTTTTTTTTTTTTTTTTTTTTTTTTTTTTTTTTTTTTTTTTTTTTTTTTTTTTTTTTTTTTTTTTTTTTTTTTTTTTTTTTTTTTTTTTTTTTTTTTTTTTTTTTTTTTTTTTTTTTTTTTTTTTTTTTTTTTTTTTTTTTTTTTTTTTTTTTTTTTTTTTTTTTTTTTTTTTTTTTTTTTTTTTTTTTTTTTTTTTTTTTTTTTTTTTTTTTTTTTTTTTTTTTTTTTTTTTTTTTTTTTTTTTTTTTTTTTTTTTTTTTTTTTTTTTTTTTTTTTTTTTTTTTTTTTTTTTTTTTTTTTTTTTTTTTTTTTTTTTTTTTTTTTTTTTTTTTTTTTTTTTTTTTTTTTTTTTTTTTTTTTTTTTTTTTTTTTTTTTTTTTTTTTTTTTTTTTTTTTTTTTTTTTTTTTTTTTTTTTTTTTTTTTTTTTTTTTTTTTTTTTTTTTTTTTTTTTTTTTTTTTTTTTTTTTTTTTTTTTTTTTTTTTTTTTTTTTTTTTTTTTTTTTTTTTTTTTTTTTTTTTTTTTTTTTTTTTTTTTTTTTTATTTTTTTTTTTTTTTTTTTTTTTTTTTTTTTTTTTTTTTTTTTTTTTTTTTTTTTTTTTTTTTTTTTTTTTTTTTTTTTTTTTTTTTTTTTTTTTTTTTTTTTTTTTTTTTTTTTTTTTTTTTTTTTTTTTTTTTTTTTTTTTTTTTTTTTTTTTTTTTTTTTTTTTTTTTTTTTTTTTTTTTTTTTTTTTTTTTTTTTTTTTTTTTTTTTTTTTTTTTTTTTTTTTTTTTTTTTTTTTTTTTTTTTTTTTTTTTTTTTTTTTTTTTTTTTTTTTTTTTTTTTTTTTTATTTTTTTTTTTTTTTTTTTTTTTTTTTTTTTTTTTTTTTTTTTTTTTTTTTTATTTTTTTTTTTTTTTTTTTTTTTTTTTTTTTTTTTTTTTTTTTTTTTTTTTTTTTTTTTTTTTTTTTTTTTTTTTTTTTTTTTTTTTTTTTTTTTTTTTTTTTTTTTTTTTTTTTTTTTTTTTTTTTTTTTTTTTTTTTTTTTTTTTTTTTTTTTTTTTTTTTTTTTTTTTTTTTTTTTTTTTTTTTTTTTTTTTTTTTTTTTTTTTTTTTTTTTTTTTTTTTTTTTTTTTTTTTTTTTTTTTTTTTTTTTTTTTTTTTTTTTTTTTTTTTTTTTTTTTTTTTTTTTTTTTTTTTTTTTTTTTTTTTTTTTTTTTTTTTTTTTTTTTTTTTTTTTTTTTTTTTTTTTTTTTTTTTTTTTTTTTTTTTTTTTTTTTTTTTTTTTTTTTTTTTTTTTTTTTTTTTTTTTTTTTTTTTTTTTTTTTTTTTATTTTTTTTTTTTTTTTTTTTTTTTTTTTTTTTTTTTTTTTTTTTTTTTTTTTTTTTTTTTTTTTTTTTATTTTTTTTTTTTTTTTTTTTTTTTTTTTTTTTTTTTTTTTTTTTTTTTTTTTTTTTTTTTTTTTTTTTTTTTTTTTTTTTTTTTTTTTTTTTTTTTTTTTTTTTTTTTTTTTTTTTTTTTATTTTTTTTTTTTTTTTTTTTTTTTTTTTTTTTTTTTTTTTTTTTTTTTTTTTTTTTTTTTTTTTTTTTTTTTTTTTTTTTTTTTTTTTTTTTTTTTTTTTTTTTTTTTTTTTTTTTTTTTTTTTTTTTTTTTTTTTTTTTTTTTTTTTTTTTTTTTTTTTTTTTTTTTTTTTTTTTTTTTTTTTTTTTTTTTTTTTTTTTTTTTTTTTTTTTTTTTTTTTTTTTTTTTTTTTTTTATTTTTTTTTTTTTTTTTTTTTTTTTTTTTTTTTTTTTTTTTTTTTTTTTTTTTTTTTTTTTTTTTTTTATTTTTTTTTTTTTTTTTTTTTTTTTTTTTTTTTTTTTTTTTTTTTTTTTTTTTTTTTTTTTTTTTTTTTTTTTTTTTTTTTTTTTTTTTTTTTTTTTTTTTTTTTTTTTTTTTTTTTTTTTTTTTTTTTTTTTTTTTTTTTTTTTTTTTTTTTTTTTTTTTTTTTTTTTATTTTTTTTTTTTTTTTTTTTTTTTTTTTTTTTTTTTTTTTTTTTTTTTTTTTTTTTTTTTTTTTTTTTTTTTTTTTTTTTTTTTTTTTTTTTTTTTTTTTTTTTTTTTTTTTTTTTTTTTTTTTTTTTTTTGCTTATATATTCTTTTTTTTTTATTCTTTTTATTTTCTTAAAGCTTCTATCTGAGCTCACATTTCTTATGTATTGATAGACAGCACTCTACAGATCTCTACTAGTCACTTATTCCTATTATAGATAGGCTATAAGCATTTCTATCCTAGTCCCATTTCTATTATTTGGATAGCGTCTATAGCTATTTACCTGTCACAGATTTCTATTTATAGGACTAGCACTTAAAGCATTTACTCTTGTGAGTCCCCAATCCTAATTATAGATAGCACTAAAGCATTCTACCTAGTCCCATTTCTATTTAGATAGCGCTAAAGCACTATCTATCTAGTCTATCATTTTCTATTATAGATAGCATATAGCTCACTTTACCTAGGACATTTTCTATTACTAAGATAGCACTAATGCATTTCATATCTAGTCAACATTTCTATTATAGATAGGCTAAGCATTCCTACCTAGTCTTAATACTTGCTTTTACTACGATAGCACTGAAAGCACTTCTATTATGTCTACATTTCTATTCTATAGATAGCGCTTTAAAGCTCTATTACATAGTCACATTTCTTTTTTCGATAAGCATAAAGCAATTTCTATAGTCAATTTTATATTATGAGATAGCGCTAAAGCTCATTTCTATACCTAGTAACACATTTCTTATTTTAGTATTACTTATAAGCATTCCTATAGTCAACCATTTATATTATAGATAGCTCGCTATAAGCATTCAACTTGTCTCTAATTTCTATTCTAGATAGCGCTATAAGTCATTTAATATAGTCCACAACATTTCTATCTATTAGATAGCACTAAGCATTCTACTCTTGTCCCCAAATTTCTATTATAGACAGGCACTAAAAGCAATTATACCTAGTAACTAATTTCTATTTATAGATAGCGCTAATGCATTTACCTAGTCTCATTGTCTATCATGATAGCCACCTAAAAGCTTTCTACATAGTCACACCCCTATTTCTACTCATTGGAGTAGCACTAAAGTGCATTTACGCTAGTCACATTTTAACAGGCATTCTACCTAGTAACATTTTCTATCATAGATAAGCACTAAAGCACTTCTTACTGTCACATTTCACATCTAATCCTAGATAGCACTAAGAGCATTTTCTTTCCTAGTCATACGCCATTTATTTCTTAGATAGACTATCATAACGCTCATTCTACCTAGTCACTCTATTTACTATTATAGATTAACACTAAAATCGCAATTCTCTTGAATAGTGTCACCAGTTGTTATGTACTAGAAGCGGCCTTAAGAGCATTTTCCTAAGTCAATTTCATACATTATAGATAGCATAATACACTTACTATCTAAGTCAACATCTTTCTATTATTAGATAGAGACTAGAGCTTTCTAACCTAGTCCCATTTCTATCATAGATAGCTCACTAAAGCATCTTTTTTACCTAAGTCCATTTCTATTTAGACAGCAACTAAAGTATTGTCTACATAGTCACATTTCTATTATAAGAATAGCGCCTAATGCATTATACCTAGTTCACATTTATATTAATAGATCAGCGGACATTAAAGCATTCTACCTAGTACATTTAGTTTCATAGATAAGAACTATATAAAGTCATTCTTCTTACGTCTTCTTTTTCTATCATAGATAGCACTTCTAAAAGGCATGATCGATAGTCTACCTTTTTATTATAGACAGCACTAAAGACATTTACTAAGTCCACCATTTCTAAAGATATTACTAGTCCACACTTTCTGATCCATAGATAGCACTTAATAGACATTCTACTCTAAGTACGATTTACTTATACGATTGCAGAGAGATTCTACCTAGTTCACATTCTATATTATAGATAGCTCATAAAGCTGTATCTAGTCATATTTTCTAACATAGATCTGCACACTTAATGCATCTCTACTAGTACATAATTTCTATTTATAGATTAATAGCGCCTACATAAGCATTCTTCTTTGTCACATTTCTTCTTTATAGATAGCCGCGTTTAATGCATTTCTTCTAGTCACTCTATTTCTATTATTGATAGCATCTAAAGATTCTACCTAGTCTTATTTCTATTATAGGATATGCTTAATTATTCTAACTTGTCAAACATGTCTATTTTTAGATAAGCGCTACAATCGCATTTCTTACATAGTTCAATTTCTATTATGATCTCGCCTAAACTGCATTTCTATCCTAGTCACATTTTATCATGGATAGCGCTAATAGATTACTTCCTAGGTCAATTTTCTATTTAGTTAGCAGCTAAAGCATTCTACCTAGGCACATTTTCTTATGTATCAGATAGGCATAAAGGCATTCTAATCTAGTCACATTTTGATCCATACGATAGCCTAAAGCTTTCAATCTAGTCAAAGTTCTTCATTGATAGCTCAAAGCTATCATACCTAGTACATTTCTATTATAGATTGGCACATAATAGCTATTTATATCTAGTCATCATTATCTATTACTAGATAGCGCTAAAGCATTCTTATAGTCAATTTCTATTATATGATAGCTTTAAGGCATTCTCTTAGTCAACATTTCTATTTTAGATAGCGCTTTAAAGACATTCTACCTAGTCCCATATTTCTATATAGAAAAGAACGAAAGCATTTACTAAGTCCAATTTTCTATTATAGACAGCACGAAAGCATTTCTACCCAAGTACTCTCATTTCATATTCTGATAGCGCATTAAAGCATCATTCCTACCTTGTCAAATTTCCTATTATAGATAAGCGCTAGAAGAAATTTCTACTAGTCACGATTTCTACATTAGATAGCATAAAGCATTCTTTATCCTTAGTCACTTTTTATCTATAGATTGCCACTTATACGCTATTGTAAGCTTGTCACTTTTCTACTTAATAGACAGCACTAAAGTCATTTACCTAGTACATTTCCTAAGCATTCTACCTAGTCATACATTTTATCATAGATAGCACTAAAGCACTTAATAACTAGTCACATTTCTATTAATCGATCCGCACTAGAGATTTGCTACATAGTTCACTATTTCATAATAGATAGCCCATAAGCATGTAATCTAGTCACATATTTATCTATTTGATAGCACTAAGCATATCTACCTAAGTAACTATTTCTACTTATAGTTAGTCGCTAAAGCAAATTATACACATTAAGTCATGTCAGATTTCATATTTATAGATAGCGCTCAAATGCATTCTGCCTAAAGTAACATTCTTATTAAATGATACGACACTAAAGCCATTCTACCTCTAGTCATACTTTCTATTTTTGATGAGTGCTAAAGTATTTCTACTCCTAAGTGCTACAGTTCTATTTATAGATAGCGCATTACGCTCATTCTACATAGTCACATTTTTCTATTTATAGATTAGCCTAAAGCATTTACACCTAGTCACATTTCTATCATTGGATAGCTGCTAAAGGCATTCATATCTAGTGCTCATTTCTAAGTGATAGCTAGCCTCGCACTAAGCTTCTTACCTAGTCAACAGTTTCTATTATTAGTTAGCGCGCATGATAAGCATATCTATCTAGTCACATTTCTATTTATAGCATTGCCATCTAAAGCATTCTTACTTCGCTCCAAAATCTTATTATACGATAGCAAGATTAATAAGCATTACTTACTAGTCGCACATCTTATTATTATAGATAGCATAAAGCATTGCTTACATAGGCCACATTGCTTATTATAGACAGCGCTTAAATGCTCATTCTACTAGTAACCATTTGTCATATGTATAGATAGCGCTATAAGTATTCTACCTTTAGTCACATTTCTATTATAATAGATAGCGCTAAAAGTTTTCTATCCACTAGTCACATATTCTATCATAGATAGCACGTACAAAGCATTCATACCTCCGTCACATTATTCTATATCGATAGCACTTAAAGCATTCTATAACTAGTACATTTTCTATTAATAGATAGCAGACTATCAGCATTTTACGCTAGTTTCACATTTCTATTATAGACAGCACTTAAGCATTCTACATAGACATCCATTTCTATTTTAAGATAGCACCTATCAGCATATTCCTACTCTAGTCACTACTTTCATCATAGATAGACTAAACGCGCATTCTACTCTCGTAACATTTCTAATCTGTAGATAGCGCTAAAGATTCTACTCTAGTCACTTTCTATAATATAGATAGCGCCTATAAGCCATTATCAACCTAGTACATTGACGGATTTATAGATAGGATACTAAAGCTTTTCTATCTCGCTCAAGTTTCTATGTATTAATAGCGCGTAAAGCATTCTACCTAGTCAAGAACTGTCTAATTATACGTATAGCATCTAAAGCATTTACCCTAAGTCCCCATTTCTATCATAAGATAGCACTAAAGTCTATAGCTATCCTAGTCCTATCATTTCTATTATTGATAGATACGACGAGCATTCTACCTCGTCACATTTATATTATTGATAGCACTAAAGATGTCTACCTAGTACATTTTATCATACGTTAGCATAACGCTCATTATACCTTGTACCTTTTCTATTTATAGATAGCAACTAAAGATTCTACCTAGTCACATTTTTATTATAGATAGCATAATGCATTATAAACCCTTAGTCACATTTGCTATCTACTAGTTTAGCACTAAAGCATTCTACATATTTCACATTTATTCATATAGATAGGCACTAATGCAATTTCTCACTACGTCACATTCTACATATTGATAAGCTCATTGAAAGTCATACTACCTAGTACGCTATTTTATGTATTAGATAGCACTACGCAATTCTAGTCACGTTGGTATATTTTAGATTAGCACTAAGAGCATTCTATAGTACATTTTCCATACAATAGATTGTCATAAAGCAGTTACTCCTAGTCAGATTCTTTTATAGTTAGTAACTATAAGAAGCATCTGCTACCTTGTCACATCTTCTATTTTAGATAGCCACTTAATTGCATATTAAACTAGTCTCCAAGTTATTCTCATATTGATGGTGCTAAAGAATTTTACCTGACAACGATTTTATTATAGATAGCACTCACGCTTCTGACATAGTCCCCCACACCATATTACACTTTTTATTAGATTATAGATAGCACTTAAAGATTGTCTAGTCACATTTTCCTATTATAGATAGCACTAAAGCAATTCTACCTAGTCTCAATATTTCAAAAAAGCATATCTAACCTAGTACATTTCTTATTACTATAGTTGCACTAAAAGCATTTACACCTAGTCAATTTTATTAATAGATAGCACCATATATAGCATTCTACTAGTCCACGATTTTATTATAGATAGCACTAAACCACTATTTACCTAAGTCACATTTCTAACTATAGATAGCGATTTAAAGAACTTCTACTAGTCACATTTCCTATCATAGATAAGCACTAAAGCATTGCTGATTCCTAGTGCATACTTTGTTATTTAGATAGCAAACTCTATTAAGCATTCTACTAGTACAACATTTATATTATAGATAGCCTAAAGCCATTCTTTCTAGCTTACCATTTCTATTATAGATAGCAACTAACAGCATTACTACAGCTAGATAACTTTTCAATCATAGATAGCATATAGCATTTCATGACCTAGTCACATTTCTTTTATAGATAGCACTAAAGCATTATACCTAGTAACTTTCTTATTTATAGAATTGCACATAAAGCATATCTACATACGTCACATTTCTATTATAGATAGCCTAAAGCATTTTCTACCTAGTCTTTCTCTTATTATAGATAGTATAGATTTTATTTTATGTAACCTGAAGCTCATTTACTAGTCACATTTCTATTATTGGATAGAACTAAAGCATTTTACACTAGTCACATTTCTATTATGAATAGCGCTACTATATGCATTCTACCTAGTCACATTTCTATTTAGATGGTGTAATATATCTTCTACTAGACACATTTCTTAATTATACCGATTAGCACTTAATAGCCATTCTACCCATAGTTCAATGTTTATATTATACGGGATAGCACTAAAGCATTTTACCTAGTAATTTGTATTATAGTAGCCACTAAAGTATCTACTAGTCACATATCTAGATAGCATTATACATAGTCACTTTCTATTATATGATAGCACTAATCATTCCTAACCTAGTCCACATTTTATTTAGATAGCACTTATAGCATTTCATACCCAGTCATCATTTCTACTCTTAGTGAGCGGTCTTAGCATTGTCCTACCTAGTCACATTTTTATAGTATAGACTGCTCTAGATGCATTCTACTTAGTCAATTTCTATTATAGATAGCACTAAGCAATTCCTACCCTAGTCACATTGTTCTATTATACGATTTGCTCTATAAACATTCTTTACACTAGTCACATTTCTATTATAGACTAGCGCTAAAGCAGTCTACCTAGTCACTTTTTATTATAGCTAGCACTAAAGCTTTCCATACTAGTCCAAATTTCTATTCATAGATAGGCATTAAATAGCATTCATATTTAGTCACATTTGCTTATTACTTAGATAGCATAAGCGCAATTCTATACACTAGTCACATCTTTCTATCTATTAGGTATAAGCACGTAAAGATATTCTACCTAGTCGATCATTTCTATTATAGATAGCATAGAGCATTCTACTAGTCCAGATTTTATATTATAGATATGCGCTTAACAGATTTCTAATAGTCCCACATTTCTAGTTAGATCGCGTCAAGCATTTTCTACATAGATCAACATTTTCTTTTCATAGAATAGACTAAAAGCATTCATACTAGTCACATTTTATTTTAGTAGATTAAAGCAATTCATAACCATAGTACATTTCTATTATCAGAATAGAAACTTATCAAGCTCTTCTCTCCTAGTCTACATTTCCTTTTATACGCATCAGTCGATAACGATGAAAGCTTACAAGTAATGTTCTACTCAGGCACATTCTTCACTATTATAGATTAGTGCTTAAGCATTTTCTAGTTCTCCATTTCATATTATTACGGATGCACTAAAGACATTAATACCATAAGTAACATTTTCATATTATAGTTTTGCACCTCAACGCATTCGTATCCTAGGTCACATTTTCTACTTATAGTTAGTACTAAAGCATTTACTCTGTAGCATTTTATTTAAGTTTTAGCACTAAAGCCATGTTACTAGTCAGCTTTTCTATTCATTTAGCTTAAGAACTAAAAGACTAATTCTACATAGTATCATTTCTATTTATACGATTGCACTTTTAGCATTTCTACTAGTCACATTCTCTATTATAGATAGTACTAAAGCATTTCTACCTAGTCACATTTCTATTATAGTAGTGACCTTTCAAGATTCTACTAGTCACATTTCTATTCATGAGATAGCACTAAAGATTCATAACTAGTCCACATTTTATTATGAACTAGGCGCTACCATTGTTCTTCTACTAGTCATCATATCCTATTATATGATAGCGCTCAAAGACTTATATCCTCAGTCCACTCATTTCTTTTCTTCAGACTAGCGCTTCAAAGTCATATCTACTAGTCAAACTTTTATGTATAGATGCCCTAAATGCAGTCTAACCCTAGTCACATTTCTATTATAGATAGCACTAAAGCATTCTACCTAGTCACATTTCTATTATAGATAGCACTAAAGCATTCTACCTAGTCACATTTCTATTATAGATAGCACTAAAGCATTCTACCTAGTCACATTTCTATTATAGATAGTGCTAAAGCATTCTACCTAGTCACATTTCTATTATAGATAGCACTAAAGCATTCTACCTAGTCACATTTCTATTATAGATAGCACTCAAGCATTCTACCTAGTCACATTTCTATTATAGATAGCACTAAAGCATTCTACCTAGTCACATTTCTATTATAGATAGCACTAAAGCATTCTACCTAGTCACATTTCTATTATAGATAGCACTAAAGCATTCTACCCTAGTCACATTTCTATTGTAGATAGCACTAAAGCATTCTACCTAGTCACATTTCTATATAGATAGCACTAAAGCATTCTACCTAGTCACATTTCTATTATAGATAGCACTAAAGCATTCTACCTAGTCACATTTCTATTATAGATAGCACTAAAGCATTCTACCTAGTCACATTTCTATTATAGATAGCGCTAAAGCATTCTACCTAGTCACATTTCTATTATAGATAGCACTATAGCATTCTACCTAGTCACATTTCTATTATAGATAGCACTATAGCATTCTACCTAGTCACATTTCTATTATAGATAGCACTAAAGCATTCTACCTAGTCACATTTCTATTATAGATAGCACTAAAGCATTCTACCTAGTCACATTTCTATTATAGATAGCACTAAAGCATTCTACCTAGTCACATTTCTATTATAGATAGCACTAAAGCATTCTACCTAGTCACATTTCTATTATAGATAGCACTAAAGCATTCTACCTAGTCACATTTCTATTATAGATAGCACTAAAGCATTCTACCTAGTCACATTTCTATTATAGATAGCACTAAAGCATTCTACCTAGTCACATTTCTATTATAGATAGCACTAAAGCATTCTACCTAGTTACATTTCTATTATAGATAGCACTAAAGCATTCTACCTAGTCACATTTCTATCATAGATAGCACTAAATCATTCTACCTAGTCACATTTCTATCATAGATAGCACTAAATCATTCTACCTAGTCACATTTCTATCATAGATAGAACTAAAGCATTCTACCTAGTCACATTTCTATCATAGATAGCACTAAATCATTCTACCTAGTCACATTTCTATCATAGATAGCACTAAATCATTCTACCTAGTCACATTTCTATTATAGATAGCACTAAAGCATTCTACCTAGTCACATTTCTATTATAGATAGCACTAAAGCATTCTACCTAGTCACATTTCTATCATAGATAGCACTAAATCATTCTACCTAGTCACATTTCTATCATAGATAGCACTAAATCATTCTACCTAGTCACATTTCTATTATAGATAGCACTAAATCATTCTACCTAGTCACATTTCTATCATAGATAGCACTAAAGCATTCTACCTAGTCACATTTCTATTATAGATAGCACTAAAGCATTCTACATAGTCACATTTCTATCATAGATAGCACTAAATCATTCCACCTAGTCACATTTCTATCATAGATAGCACTAAATCATTCTACCTAGTCACATTTCTATCATAGATAGAACTAAAGCATTCTACCTAGTCACATTTCTATCATAGATAGCGCTAAAGCATTCTACCTAGTCACATTTCTATTGTAGATAGCACTAAAGCATTCTACCTGGTCACATTTCTATTATAGATAGCCCTAAAGCATTCTACCTAGTCACATTTCTATTATAGATAGCGCTAAAGCATTCTACCTAGTCACATTTCTATTATAGATAGCGCTAAAGCATTCTACCTAGTCACATTTATATTGTAGATAGCACTAAAGCATTCTACCTAGTCACATTTCTATCATACATAGAACTAAAGCATTCTACCTAGTCACATTTCTATTGTAGATAGCACTAAAGCATTCTACCTAGTCACATTTCTATTATAGATAGCCCTAAAGCATTCTACCTAGTCACATTTCTATTATAGATAGCACTAAAGCATTCTACCTAGTCACATTTCTATTGTCGATAGCACTAAAGCATTCTACCTAGTCACATTTCTATTATAGATAGCACTAAAGCATTCTACCTAGTCACATTTCTATTATAGATAGCACTAAAGCATTCTACCTAGTCACATTTCTATTATAGATAGCACTAAAGCATTCTACCTAGTCACATTTCTATTGTAGATAGCACTAAAGCATTCTACCTAGTCACATTTCTATTGTAGATAGCACTAAAGCATTCTACCTAGTCACATTTCTATTGTAGATAGCACTAAAGCATTCTATCTAGTCACATTTCTATTATAGATAGCGCTAAAGCATTCTACCTAGTCACATTTCTATTATAGATAGCACTAAAGCATTCTACCTAGTCACATTTCTATTATAGATAGCACTAAAGGATTCTACCTAGTCACATTTCTATCATAGATAGCACTAATACTCCAAGTCAGAACTGTATTGTAGAAATAAATGGCGGAAAGTTCATTTAGAGCAGGAAGAAATGCATTTAAGAAATCTTAAATATTCAGTCAAGCTAATAAAGGTCACTTTAAATGTGTTAAGATTTCCAGGATTCTGAAAGTTTATCTTTACTAGTTCAGTTCTATTTATTGCATCCTGGAATGTATTTTTGCAGGTAAAAATGTAATCTAGGATGTATAGCTCTAACTAGCAGGAATGAAGCAGGTAGAATCTTATTTTAGAGATCAACAGATGGAACAATAGAGGACAGCGGTGGTAATAAATGTTCAAACGGCCTGCCATAAAGCCCCCCCAGCCAGCAGTCAGGTGGGTGGGGGGTTGTGGGAGAAGTGCAGTAGAAGCTGAACGGATCAGAACTTTGGGATCAGTCTCTAACTGCTCATCAGAGCTGATCCGGTTCGGATGGATCCCAAAGGTTCTGGTCCAGAACCGGAGCGGATCTTCAGACTGACCTGCTGCTGACTGGGAGCTGAGGAGGAGACTCCCTGCTCCTGGTTCTGCTCCTGGTTCTGCTCCTGTTCCTGCTCCTCAGTGCTGTCCATGCTGCTGCTGCTGCTCTCCGCGAGGCTCTGCGCTCTTTTCAAAGGCTGCAGCTACGGCGCATGCGCACTCACCACCTGAGCGCGCGCCATTCATCCACCGGAAACAGTTTGGCGGTTGGCCAACTAGTTAAAGTGGGAAAATAAATTGACTGACTTAATGGAAGAATTTCAGTTAGTCTCCTCTTCCTAATAACTCATTTATTAGTTGTTGTTTTTCTTGTTCTAGCTTCTAATTTCTATAGGAGGTAATAGGAGTGTGGGATTATTTTGCAGCTTCAGCAGAACTTATTCTGAGCTCTAATTGTCACCTTTCCTTCGTTTAACGCCAGCCCTCTCTCTCTCTGGTTACCATAGCGATGATCAGGTAAAATAATACAGAAGAAAAATAATCAACCAATCATGTTCCACAAACAGTGTCGGTGGAACAGAGAATGATTTCATTGATAATGAGAAACTATGAGACATTGAAAGTTAGAGAACCAGTCACTGTTTCTGTCATTTTACTGCTAAATAAATTATCATTCAAAACTGCAACAAGAAATTATTCAGTCTTCACAGATAAAATGTGAATTATTTTGATAATTACACTTGAAAAGAGGTTTTTCTTCAGTACAGGCTCAGGAGCTCACAGCAGTAAACCAGAATATAGAAGAACATCTATGTGGAATAGGTCTAACTAGATCAAAATGCTAAGAGAGGCAGAAAGGATTCAGATTTATTAGAGCAGATTTATCTTCATGCTACGTTCAGAAACGTCTGCAATCAGACAGAGAGAAATCCACACTCAGAAATTAAATTTAATTCTATTCAGTTTATTTCTATAGCTCCAATTCACATCCTGTCATCTCAAGGCACTTTCCAGTTCACCAGATCATCCAGTCAGATTGATGCAAAGTTTTCTATCTAAGGAAAACCAGCTGATTGCATCGACTCATTGACTCTTCAGCAATCCCTCACACTAAGCATGCTTGTAGCGACAGTGGAGAGGAAAAACTCCCTTTGAACAGGAAGAAATGAGAATAGACATGTTGTCTGTCACAAACTTTCATTTTTTTCTGGTGCAGGACATCAACCAACCCACACCAACAACAGAACAATGGCAGACATGTTTCTGATATAGAGGAGGAGCTAAATTGGAAGAAACCATTTTTAAAATGATGTTCAGCTTCACAATAAGAAGAAAAGGAAAATTTGGTTTAAACCAACAGCTGATTAAGAAATACTTTAACCAATAAATACAGAAAACAAATATTTCAATTCAACCCAAACAAAAACTCAAACTCAATATAGAAATCACCGTACATCAGATCAACCTCCCCCCTTCAGTTATCCAATGGTACAGTCCTGTAACCACCGGCTGGAGAGTCAAACAGCAGAGGTCAGTATTTCACACAGTTATTTTAACTTTTTAATCCATTAATTTACTTTTTATGAAGAGTTAAACTAAATATTGTAAAGTGAAACCAATTTACCCCCCTAGAAAAATGAAACTAGATGTGTTCAACCAAACAAATCCACTTCACCCAAACCAATGTAGAAAACCAGATGCTGTGTTTAGCTGCATCTTTGGCCAACATTCAGGTAACAATGGCTCATTGTCTATTGATCAAAGGTCTTCTGGAGCGACTGGATGAACTGAAGGCGGACTTGGAGCGAGTCACGAGTCAAAGCCGTGTCTAATCTACTATAGAAAGAATCATTCTAACACATTTACTTGGTTCTGGATCATTCCAGCAGTTCATGGAGTCTTTGGAGCTTCATTGTTCTTTGGAGCTTAAATAGCTTCCAGCAGCTACTCTCACCTGTCTGAATAGAATAGAATAGAATAGAATAGAATAGAATAGAATAGAATAGAATAGAATAGAATAGAATAGAATAGAATAGAATAGAATAGAATAGAACAGAACAGAACAGAACAGAACAGAACAGAACAGAACAGAACAGAACAGAACAGAACAGAATATAATAGAATAGAATAGAATAGAATAGAACAGAACAGAACAGAACAGAACAGAACAGAACAGAACAGAACAGAACAGAACAGAACAGAACAGAACAGAACAGAACAGAATAGAACAGAACAGAATATAATAGAATAGAATAGAACAGAATAGAATAGAATAGAATAGAACAGAATAGAATAGAATAGAATAGAACACAACAGAATAGAATAGAATAGAACAGAATAGAATAGAACAGAATAGAACAGAACAGAATATAATAGAATAGAACAGAATAGAATAGAATAGAATAGAATAGAGTAGAATAGAATAGAATAGAGTAGAGTAGAATAGAATAGAATAGAGTAGAATAGAATAGAATAGAATAGAATAGAATAGAATAGAATAGAGTAGAGTAGAATAGAATAGAGCTTTATTGTCCCCTCGGGGAAATTTCTGATGGTCCCAGCAGGGGCGGATTTACCATTAGGCAATACTAGGCAGGTGCCTAGGGCCCCGAGTTCCTGGGGGGCCCTAAATCTCCTTTTCCATGTATGTTTAATGCAGCTATTACTAATTTTTGCACAATAATTATGTTTTTGTTAAAAATCCTTTCATTAAAATGCTATCAGAACGCTGATAATATTAAGTGTGTCTCGGGGCCCTAATTATAGTTTAAATAATTATAGATTAAATAATTATCGATTAAATAATTTACTGTTCTGTAGTTAAAGCAATTGTCAAATTTGAAACATCACTAGTCTTTCCTGTGACATGCATCCTTTATTTATATATATGTATGCATGTGTATATATATATATGTATATATATATATATATGTGTGTATATATATATATATATATATATATATATATATATATAGAGGGCCCCATGCCTGTCTTTGCCTGGGGCCCCAAATTTCCTAAATGCGCCCCTGGAGGTGAGCAGTGCATAGTATTAGCAGCCATTAGAAATGTTAAATACACATAAAAACAATAAGCGGGTAAAAACGAACACATAGGCTACATGCAGTCTCATTAGAATGAAAATAAATATAATAATTAAAGAATAAGCAGAACATTTATTGCAGTTATTGCAATAAAACATGTTGGAAATAAGAACTAACAGCTTATTGCTCCCATTTCTCCCTCACAGAAAAGCCTGATTTAAAATGCTGATGGACGGAGTAGAAAGGAGGTTTCTGGGATTCTGAACCTTCAGCCAGAAGGAAAGAGTCCTGATGAAGGATGAGGGGCGGGTCCAGCAGTTTTATGGCGGGCGGTGATGAAGTCACCACAGCTGGATAAAGCAGGAGAACCATCTGTTCTCCACGTTTGAAGTTAAAACAACAGAACATTCCTGAAGCAGGCTGAATGAAACGATGACATTTTCTAACAGAGACCATTTCACAGCAACAGAAGTCAGAGCCGGCGCTCTATAGTGGTTTTCTTCAGGACAGGGTTCCTCTGGCATGGGAATAATGGGAGGGCAGGAACCAGATGGGAATGGACTGACCTCTGACCCCCAGGGTACCATGCTGGGGTCAGCTCTGCAGCAAAGCTGACATGTCATCCGGACCTGCAGATTTCTGTTCACATCTGTGGCTGAAAAGTGACTGGATTTAGTTATTATGGTTGGATCCATTATTAAAGATGTGCCCCATTTACACTACCTTTAAAAACCAGTCTGAGCTCAGTAACTGGGATAACTTATGGTGTGTAAATGGAAAGCAAACTGAACTGAACCGAGCTAGACCCAACCGGACCGAGCTAACTGCAGACCAGTTCCAGAGGTGGGCTCGGCTCGGTTTTTCCCTGGATCGGTTCTCTGATAACAAGAGCGCATGAGCAGATTGCGTCATCTCCGTATGGCTGCATATCGCGATTCACACTCCTTTCCAGCAGGTGGCGGTAATATGGAAGTAAATCTGTGTCGCTGGGATTTGAATTAAAAATGCCACTGAAATTTAAATGTTGTATGTTTGTATTTACTGTTTTAGTGTTAAAATATATTCAGAACACATTTTTGACCTAAAATAAATTCATTGTCATTATTTCTACACAGTTGAAATTTCATTTGTTATTTTCTCTTCAAGCTAAAAATTCACATTACTATTTCAAAGTGATTACATTTTCAATACTTATTTTTCAGTTTAATTTTTCAATGTTAAAAAAATCTGCATATAAAAAAATTCAACCTTTCAAAATTCAAACTCAATACGTCTTCTTAGTCACGTGACGTGACGCATGTGCCGCTCATACTAAAGGAAAACCAGCATGACGGAGCCGGTGTAGGTACCAGATTGACTCGGGCTGCCAGACTGACTCGGGGGCCTGCGCCTTTTGATGACGTCACAATACATAATTGTTTTAACGTTTGCACAATTGCGCAAAACATTTTGATTGGTCTGGACAGCTTACTAAAGTAATTATAGCGGGGTGTAGGTTTTATTCGAAAGCGGGATTGCGGTTTGTAAACGGACAATTTTACGAAGAAATTCTCCATGGTCCCTGCGCCTTCCGATGATGTCACCGAATTCGCCATGGGCCTTGCGCCTCCCGATGACGTGACATTATGGCAACGCCACTCAAACAAACTACATTGAGCCCGCGGTCTGCATTTGTAACGACAATAAATTCAGGAGAATGAAGCTAAAGGGATACAAAAAATAAACTTGTAATATTACAAAAACAAAAATACTACGAATACAAAGTATATTCAGAGATTAAAGTCCCTCTGATACTGTTTAAGTGACTGAGAAACTGCAGATTTGCCACATTTAAGATGGCGGACGCTCTGACGCATCTCAAAAGGCGCAGGCCCCCCGAGTCAATCTGGTACCTACACCGGTCATGCAAGCTAACGCTAACTCAATGGTGAGATTATTACTTTCATTTTTCTGTAGTTGAGTTAGCGTTAGCTTGCATGACCGGCTCCATGATGCTGGTTTTCCTTCAGTATGAGCGCCACACGCGTCACATGACTAATAAACCGTAACAGGATTGGCTGGGTGTTGGACGCCACAATCCATTGCTAATGTCTGTGACCTGAAGTAACCCTTCCCTTTTTACACTGAATTTAGACGCCGAATTTAAGACGGTGAAATAGAGCCAGTTGAATCTGAGGAGGCTGAAAATATTGAGTTGGAATTTTGAAAGGTTGAATTTTTTTATATGCAGATTTTTTTAACACTGAAAATAAGTATTGAAAATGTAATCACTTTGAAATAGTAATGTGAATTTTTAGCTTGAAGAGAAAATAACAGATGAACTTTCAACTGTGTAGAAATAATGACAATGAATTTTTTTTAGGTCAAAAATGTGTTCTGAATATATTTTAACACTGAAACAGTAAGAACAACTTAGACTTAGACTTCTTTATTTGTCATTTTGTATGCACAGGGTGCATACAGAACGAAATTGCGTTACATACAGCTTATGAACGTTGCATTGATATTTCAAATGGCACGAGTTATAGAAAAATACAAAAAGTGCAGCAGTGGTCAAAGTGTGAACAGTGCAGAGGATAAGAGACAGTGTGCAAGTTGCAGTGGTTCAGTGCAAATAGGCATTTGTGCAAAAAATGCGTTATTGTAAATAGAAATGAGATGAACAATTAAAGGGCTAAAAGTTAAAAGTTCAGCAGCATTTGATGCCCAATAATGTGCAATAGGTGCAGAGTTCGGTTTGTGGATCAAAGGTTCAACAGTCTGATGGCAGTGGGGAAGAAGCCGCTGCAGAACCTGGTGGATCTGCAGCGGATGCTGCGGAACCTCTTTCCAGAGGGCAGCAGGGAGAACAGTCCATGGTGGGGGGGTGAGGGGTCTTTGATGATATTACGGGCTCGGGACACACAGCGCTGTGATGAAATGTCCTTAATGGAGGGAAGAGGAGCCCCAATGATTCCTTCTGCTGTCCTCACCACCCTCCTCACATTCTTCCAGTCAGAGGCTCTGCAGCCTCCACACCACAGAGAGAGACAGCTGGTCAGAACGCTCTCTATGGTGCTTCTGTAGAAGGTTGTGAGGATGGGCGGGGGCAGGCGGGCTCTCCTCATCCTCCGCAGAAAGTACAAGCGCTTCTGTGCCCTCTTCACTAGAGATGAAGTGTTTACAGTCCAGGTGAGGTTGTCCGTGATGTGCACCCCCAGGAACTTTGTGCTGCTGACCACCTCTACAGCTGAGCTGTTGATGAGCAGTGGAGCATGGTGGGGGCGGTTTTTCCTGAAGTCGACGATGATCTCCTTCGTCTTCTCCACGTTCAGGATCAGACTGTTTTCACTGCACCAGCCCACCAGCTGCTCCACCTCCTCTCTGTAGTCCCGGTCGTTGTCGTCCCTGATGAGGCCCACCACCGTTGTGTCGTCCGCAAACTTCACGATGTGATTGGTGGTGAACCTGGGGACGCAGTCGTATGTCATCAGGGTGAACAGCAGGGGGCTCAGGACGCAGCCCTGAGGGGAGCCCGTGCTGAGGGTGATGACGTCAGAGGTGTTCTGACCGACCCGGACTGACTGAGGTCTGTTGGTGAGGAAGTCCAGCAGCCAGTTTCGAAGGGGTGTGTTGAAGCCCAGATGTTCCAGCTTTTCCACCAGGTGTTGTGGGATGATGGTGTTAAACGCTGAACTGAAGTCCAGGAACAGCATCCGCACGTGGGTGTTCTTCTCCTCCAGGTGGGCCAGGCTCAGGTGAAGAGCAGAGGAGATGGCGTCCTCAGTGGAGCGGTTTCGCCGGTAGGCAAACTGGAACGGGTCGAGTGTTGTGGGGAGACTGGAGACGATGTGTTCCTTTACCAGCCTTTCAAAGCACTTCATCATGATGGGAGTCAGTGCAACGGGCCGGTAGTCGTTGTAGCAGGTGACTTGAGGTTTCTTTGGCACTGGGATGATGGAGGCAGACTTGAAGCATGCTGGCACTGTGGCTTGCTCCAGCGAGGTGTTAAAAATGTCCGTGAGGACACCAGCTAGCTGACCTGCACACTCCTTGAGCACCCGCCCAGGTATGTTGTCGGGACCTGGGGCCTTCTGCGGGTTGACCCTCCTCAGAGTCTTCCACACGTCGGCTGTGTCAAGGCAGAGCACCTCCTCTTCCTGATGTGGGACAGCCTTCACTGCTGGAGTGCGATTTAGTGCCTCAAACCTCCCAAAGAAGTTATTTAGTCCGTTTAGGAAGTCAGCATCAACTTCATCCACCGGGGCAGGGGGCGTGTTGTAGTCTGTGATCGCCCGTATGCCTTGCCACATGCTCCTGGTGTTGTTGGTGTCGTGGAACAGATGCTGGATTTTCTGGTTATGGTTCCGCTTTGCTAACCTGATGGCACGGTTCAGGGTGGCTCTAGCTGTCCTCAGTGCCTCCTTGTCACCAGACTTGAAGGCTGAGTTCCGTGCTTTTAGCGCGTGGTGGACCTAATCAGTCATCCAGGGCCGTTGGTTGGCTCGGGTGGTGATGGTCTTTGTTGTGCTGACGTCCTCGATGCAGTGGTTGATGTAGGCTGAAACAGTCATGGCGTACTCATCGACATTGATCTTGTTGTCATATGTTGCTGCTGATTTGAACATGTCCCATTCAGAGCATTCAAAGCAGTCCTGGAGTGTCTCCATGGCCCCCTCCGTCCAGACCCTCACCTGCTTCACTGTAGGTTTTGCTCTGATCAGCAGGGGTCTGTATGCAGGAATTAGCATCACAGAAAGGTGGTCTGAGGAGCCGATGTGGGGGCGGGGGGCTGCTCTGAATGCGTCTTTTATGTTTGTATAAACTAAGTCCAGAGTGTTCTCTCCACGAGTAGCAAAATCCACGTGTTGATAAAAATGAGGGAGAACAGTTTTCATATTCGCCTGATTAAAATCTCCCGCAATGATGAAAACGCCCTCTGTGTGTGTAGATTGCAGCTCAGAGACAGTCCGATAGAGAACACTCATGGCCTCCTTTGTATCAGCGCTGGGGGGGACATACACCGCTGTGATGGTAACAACAGTGAACTCTCTGGGCAGGTAAAAGGGTCTGCAGCTAACAGTCAGAAGCTCTATGTCCGGAGAGCAAAAACTTGTGACTATTCTAGCATTTTTACACCAGTTGTTATTGATGTAAACACAGAGTCCGCCTCCTCGGCTCTTACCGCTGAGTTCTTTGTTTCTGTCGGCGCGGAAAGTAGCTAGCCCCTCCAGGCTAATGGCGTTGTCCGGGATTGATGATGTGAGCCACGTCTCTGTCAGAATGAGAGCGCAGCAGTCTCTAAACTCCCTCTTTGCTGAGAGCTCGAGTTGAAGATGGTCAGTTTTGTTGTCCAGTGAACGTACGTTGGAGAGCAGGATGGATGGAAGCGATGGTCTGTAGGGGTTAGCCTTTAGCTTGGCTGTTAAACCTCCGCGACAGCCGCGTTTCCTGGGCCGGCTGCACCGCTTTTGCTTGGCTCTCCTCCAGCGTGAGCTGCTCGACGGGTCCGCTGCATCGCAGGCCTCCGGGGCTTGATCCCGGAGCACTCCGGAGTCACGTAAACAGTCGAGCGTAGTGGTGGTTACAAGTCCAAATACACTGCATGACCGTAACTCCAGCAGGCGCTGGCGGTCAAGTGATGATCTGCTAGATAGATAAGCAGTTTGCAGCGGGTTTGGCGGTATATTTTTATGAAAATCTCCGCAAGTTGGTCGGAGCTGTATGCCAGCCGCTGCCGCCAGGGGCGCCGCCATCTTGAGTTTTGAAACAAACATACAACATTTAAATTTCAGTGGCATTTTTAATTCAAATCCCAGCGACACAGATTTACTTCCATACGGTAATGCCCCTTTGGAAGTTGCTTGCCAACCAACACAAAACAGAAGAAGAAGAACAACTATAAACGACAATCGAAATCTTCTCCACGCAACATTTTAAATAATGGCTTCTAAAGAGCGTGGTGCGACCTGGGATGGCGCCGAGACCGAGGCTGTTATTGCAATTTGGGCCATTTTGATTTGCTTGATTCCCTCCTTCTTCGTCTTCTTCTTCTTGTGTTTTATGGCGGTTGGCAAACAACTTTTGGTGCATTACAGCCACCAGCTGCTTCATGTCCTCCTTCAATACAGGCAGTAATACCGCAGATCGTCACTAGGAGGCGAGGAACCAAGATAGCGTGATGTGCCTGGTTAACTGATCTGAGCTTGGACCGGTCTTAAAAGTATCCTGCATGAGAGCTCATCTGTGGCTCTCTGGTTTGAACAAAACCAAAAAAATATATTTTAACTGAAGCTGATGATCAGCACATTGGCTGCTTTAAGAAACTTCTTCAGTCCGTAGATTCCTGTGATGGCCAAACCCATGGCCACACCTTAATCTGGACTATACATGCATCTTTATTTATTTAATCCATACACTTTAGTTTGCAATAAAACTTTATTCTTAGTTCAAATGCGTGTGTTCTATTTGTAAGCACACACATTTAGTTCACTGTATGTGTTTGCACTCATTCATATTTCTTTCTGTTTTTGTCACTAATGTTTGTTATGCCTAGGAGTTTGGCCAGACAAAGATGGCAGCCGGGGTTCAGATCTGCTGAATGCAGGTGGGGGAAATTGGACTGTTCCATCAGCTGCAGCTTAAAGGGGGGAATTTGAATTTTCCTTTTCTAATTTTTGGCATTTTTCACTTAGGATTTGTTTGCGGTTGGTGTGTTTTCATTTTTCTAAGATATAGATTAGTTTTTTGCCAAACCTAACTGTGCTGCCAATGTTTGTAATTTGTGGTTGTTTAGTTTGAATTCCCCCTATTGTGTTAATGGTCTGATCCGTATATATATATATATATATATATATATATATATATATATATATATATATACCCTTGTGTGTCATTTCTTTGTCAGGTCAGTTATGTTTGTTTATGCAGCCAGTTAGTTTAGGCTCAGTTTGCTTGAGTTAAATTTTCTTTTTGTTTGGCCTCTTTTATGACTTGAACCCATGTTTTTTTTGTAAGTTTCTGTTTCTTGGGTTAAAAATAAAAAAACCTATTTTAGTATTAATTCCTGTGACTCCTCATGCTTTTCCTCTCGGTCCCTCACACTGCTTCAGAAGAAATGATGAAAAGCTTCAGGAAAAAGGGCCGTTTATAAACCTTAGTGATGCTGAGATGTTTGGACAAACTGCTTCAATGATCCCCACAGTTCAACCTGGGATTTTTTTTTTTTTTATCGTTTTTTCCCCATTTAAGCTACTTTGAAATTATTAATAATCAGTGTTTATAATAAATTTTAAAGTTTTGTTGTGTGTAAAATGTTTTCATTTCAAAATCCTTCAAGTTTCAGTTTTTCTACCATTTTAGTGAAATAAGCTCCAGCAGACGGTGAAAGGGTGAAAATTGGGCAATGATGAGCAAAATGAATGGTGTTAGTCATTTTATTTAAACATCATAGTTTCTCTACAGTTTTTAGTTTATGTGTTCAACCAATCTAATGTGTTTTTACCCAATCTATATTTGGAAGGAAAACCAATAAAAATGAGTCAGTTTAGCCAAAATATTTGTTTTATTGCAACTTTCAAAAGCCTGATGAAGGTGTTGAACCAACAACCTCAGGAGTGGGAGTCCATCTCTTCCAGCTGACGCACTAATAAAGAAAATTCATGTTAAAACCATTAAACCTTAAACCCATTACATCTGTAACCAGTGGCTTGCTCTGATTTTGATCGTTACATTCTTTAATCTGACCAAACTAGTTTTAACAGATAGATTGGTTGTTTTTCCAACCAATCTATCCTTAGAATCTATGTAAACTCCCACATCTTGACTGAACACAGAGGCTGTTTAAATGCCTGCCAAAGTTCCCGGCGGTCTGAAACACCTCATCTATTTTGGCTCCTCCCCCAAATGAAGCAAGCCTCGTGGACACGCCCCCTCCAGTACTGGACAAATGCCTGGAAGCCCCGCCTCCTCTCGTTACATCACCAATACACCTGATTGTTGCTCATCTCTGCAGATTATCTGCGATGGAAGAACTCGTTATTTTATATGGCAAACCTAAAGATGGTTTAATGTCTGGAAAGATGGAAAACAGGCGTGTTTATTCACACGGTTCCATCAAATGTTCTCTGGATGCATTAAAGACAAACAAAAGAACCAACTTTAGTCACAATAATCAGATGGATTCCAGCTTTAAATGCATTAACATTTATTTAATCCATGGAGGAAGAACAAAAGACACATTAATGATGAAAATGAAAACAGCATCATTGTAATGAAGAGATGACGTCACTGATGTCCTCCAATGGCGTCTTTCTCCAGTTTAACTTCAGGTTTAATCTCCAGCTGGAGCAAAGGGGAAGCAGTGGACCCAGCAGAGCCGCGCTGATCAAGGATCCCAGCAGGACGACTCGCTCCAGCTGCTGCTGCTTCACTCTTCACTGGAAACATGGCTGCCATCGACATCTTCATCTTCATGAAATGACTGCTGCTCTGCAGACTATCAATCCATTTGTGACTGCGTCTATGATTGGATCGGATCAGCGCCGTGGGAAACAAGGCTCCGCACTTGTCGCACTGGTACCCAGAGTGATCACGCTGGTGGAGTTTCAGAGACTTTGGATTACTAAAGGCTGCATCACACTGCTCACATTGGAACGGTTTCACATCCAGGTGGCTATACATATGCATCTTCAGACCCGGGCTACCCATGAACGTTTTGTCGCACTTGGAACAGGCGTAGGGTTTCTCTCCGGTGTGACTGCGCCGGTGTTGTTGCAGACCCAATAAAATGGAATAACTTTTCCCACACAGGTCACAGGCGTATGGCTTCTCCCCAGTGTGTATCCGTCTATGGGTGGTCAGGGCACTCGAGACTCTAAAAGATTTCCCACAATCGTCACACTTGTAAGGTTTTTCTCCTGTGTGGATCCTCTTGTGACTCTGCAGAGAGTTTAGGTATGGGAATGAAACTCCACACTCATCACAGCTGTACGGTTTCTCTCCGGTGTGAATACGCTGGTGGATTTTTAGCCCCATCAGCTGTTTGAATGAGGAGCCACAGTCAGTGCAGGTGTAGGGTTTCTCCTCGCTGTGAACAACCTGGTGGGCCTTCAGCCTCTGGGCTGATTGGAAGGCTTTACCACAGAGTTTACAGCAATGGGGCGTTGCTCCACTTTTCTTTTTACGTTTCTGTTAAATAGAGAAAAAAAGAGAAATAAGTGGAGCTAATTGTCTCAATCCAGTATTTAACAAACACACTGAATCCAAAGAAAGAGAAGATATGAGACCAGCTCCAAACATGACTCCATGTCTTCAACACTGATCACAATCTTGGTTTCTCTGCTCAGAATATAATCCACAAGACAGGTTTAAAAACTCTGATTAAATTGATCTAGCCTAAAATCAGGAACGCATTGTTTGGTTTCACAACGGCTGCTATGAATTAGTTCAATCAATAAGTATGAAAAGCAATAATCAGTGGAGCGACGATTCCATGCCCACCACAGGAGCTCCTTCAGCAGGAGACTCCTTTTACCCAGATGCTCCACAGGAAATCCTTCCTGCCTCCATCAATCTCTACGCCTCCCTCAGAAAGTCATACAGCCCCCCCCCTTCATAATTCAGAATCAAATTATCGACAAATGTGACGTTTATTCATCCTTTTACTCTTTTGCTCAGTCCTTTTTTTTAGATCTGCACATATATATATATATATATATATATATATATATACATATACATATACATACATACACACACACACACACACACACATATATATACAAATACATATATATATGTATTTGTATATATGTATATATATGTATATATATATATACACACACACACACATATACATATATATGTATGTGTGTGTGTATATATATATATATATATATATATATTAGTGCTGTCAATCGATTAAATTTTTTTAATCGCGATTAATCGCATCAATGCCTGAGTTAACTCGCGATTAATCGCATTTTAATCGCAAATTTTTTTTCTGATTGAAAATCATTTAAATACTCTCGATGACATACAAAAAATACATACAGGCTAGGTTTGTGCCAATGTTCTTTTTTTTAAATGAAAACAGGTCACAGACACTGATTTATGCCATAGAAACATATGGCAAGAAGATGGGGAGGCATGTAGCAAAAAATAACAAATATGTAGCCAAAAAAAAGGCCCTGAAAACAGGCTGATGTAAAAGACAGTCTTTACAGTTAATACAGTCTTTTGAACAAAGACAAGCATTTTACCCTACTGCTATAAAATGTAGTACAGTTAACATTAGATGTTAATTAACCAAGATAATAATGAACAATTTTCAATCAATACATCAAAATCAATAGACCGACATCACTAGATGGAGGTAGTCTATGAAAGTTACTTTTCAGACTCTAAACGAAAATGAGAACACAGACACACCCACCCACACACACACACACGATACCGACCTGTGACAGCAAGAGTGCCGTAGCAGATTCCATTTCACCTCAGTAATCAGTTTTCTCAGCGTATTTCAGGTTGCTACTAGTTACCAGACACTCAACTTGTTTGTTGGTGGTGGGGCTTAAAGAAAAGGCACTAGCGCCACCCAGTGTATGAGCGTCTTTTTTCCTTGAGGAGCTCCGCTCTCGAAGCCTATGAGAAATGCATAGACTGGGGGAAAATAGCCCCGCCTTCCCGCAGGCTGCAGCGGGATGTACTTGGAAAAATTGTACCATAAAACCACATAGCGTTAATCTCACGTTAAAAAAATTATCGCCGTTAAAATGGCCTCGCGTTAACGCGATAATAACGCGATAATTTTGACAGCACTAATATATATATATATATATATTAGTGCTGTCAAAATTATCGCGTTATTAACGCGGAGCTCACCCATCCAATAATTTGGATGGGTGAGCAAATACTTTTGGCAATATAGTGTATATATATGTGTGTGTATGTGTATATATATATATATATATATATATATATATATATATATATATATACACACACACACATATATATACAAATACATATATATATATATATATGTATTTGTGTGTGTATATATATATACACTATATTGCCAAAAGTATTTGCTCACCCATCCAAATTATTGGAATCAGGTGTTCCAATCACTTCCATGGCCACAGGTGTATAAATTCAAGCACCTAGGCATGCAGACTGTTTTTACAAACATTTGTGAAAGAATGGGTCGCTCTCAGGAGCTCAGTGAATTCCAGCGTGGAACTGTGATAGGATGCCACCTGTGCAACAAATCCAGTCGTGAAATTTCCTCGCTCCTAAATATTCCACAGTCAACTGTCAGCTGTATTATAAGAAAATGGAAGTGTTTGGGAACGACAGCAACTCAGCCACGAAGTGGTAGGCCACGTAAACTGACGGAGCGGGGTCAGCGGATGCTGACGCGCATAGTGCGAAGAGGTCGCCAACTTTCTGCAGAGTCAATCACTACAGACCTCCAAACTTCATGTGGCCTTCAGATTAGCTCAAGAACAGTGCGCAGAGAGCTTCATGGAATGGGTTTCCATGGTCGAGCAGCTGCATCCAAGCCATACATCACCAAGTGCAATGCAAAGCGTCGGATGCGGTGGTGTAAAGCACGCCGCCACTGGACTCTAGAGCAGTGGAGACGCGTTCTCTGGAGTGACGAATCGCGCTTCTCCATCTGGCAATCTGATGGACGGGTCTGGGTTTGGCGGTTGCCAGGAGAACGGTACTTGTCTGACTGCATTGTGCCAAGTGTAAAGTTTGGTGGAGGGGGGATTATGGTGTGGGGTTGTTTTTCAGGAGCTGGGCTTGGCCCCTTAGTTCCAGTGAAAGGAACTCTGAATGCTTCAGCATACCAAGACATTTTGGACAATTCCATGCTCCCAACTTTGTGGGAACAGTTTGGAGCTGGCCCCTTCCTCTTCCAACATGACTGTGCACCAGTGCACAAAGCAAGGTCCATAAAGACATGGATGACAGAGTCTGGTGTGGATGAACTTGACTGGCCTGCACAGAGTCCTGACCTCAACCCGATAGAACACCTTTGGGATGAATTAGAGCGGAGACTGAGAGCCAGGCCTTCTCGTCCAACATCAGTGTGCGACCTCACAAATGCGCTTCTGGAAGAATGGTCAAAAATTCCCATAAACACACTCCTAAACCTTGTGGACAGCCTTCCCAGAAGAGTTGAAGCTGTTCTAGCTGCAAAGGGTGGACCGACGTCATATTGAACCCTATGGATTAGGAACGGGATGTCACTTAAGCTCATATGTGAGTCAAGGCAGGTGAGCAAATACTTTTGGCAATATAGTGTATATACATATATATCGCTACAAGCATGCTTAGTGTGAGGGATTGCTGAGAGTCAATGAGTCGATGCAATCAGCTGGTTTTCCTTAGATAGAAAACTTTGAATCAATCTGACTGGATGATCTGGTTGAACTGTAAGGTGCCTTGAGATGACATGATGTGAATTGGAGCTGTAGAAATAAAATATAGAAAGTAGATCGGACAACTGCAGCTGATCCAGATACTGCTGCCTGCGTCCTCACTAGAACTATAGAAAATAGATCACAACAGCCTGGTTCTGAAGTCCTTCCTCTGGCTCCCTGTAGCTCAGAGAATAGACTTTAAAATCCTTCTGTTAGTCTAGAAATCACTGAATAGATCAGCACCTCAATCCATAACAGATCTGCTGTCCATGGATCTACCTCCCAGACCACTCAGGTCTTCTAGTTCCAGCAAGAACTAGAACCAAACCTGGAGAAACAGCATCTATGCTCCCTGGATCTGGAACAAACTCCCAGCTGCATCTATGCTCCCTGGATCTGGAACAAACTCCCAGCAGCATCTATGCTCCCTGGATCTGGAACAAACTCCCAGCTGCATCTATGCTCCCTGGATCTGGAACAGACTCCCAGCAGCATCTATGCTTCCTTGATCTGGAACAAACTCCCAGCAGCATCTATGCTTCCTGGATCTGGAACAGACTCCCAGCAGCATCTATGCTTCCTTGATCTGGAACAAACTCCCAGCTGCATCTATGCTTCCTGGATCTGGAACAGACTCCCAGCAGCATCTATGCTCCCTGGATCTGGAACAGACTCCCAGCAGCATCTATGCTCCCTGGATCTGGAACAAACTCCCAGCAGCATCTATGCTCCCTGGATCTGGAACAGACTCCCAGCAGCATCTATGCTCCCTGGATCTGGAACAAACTCCCAGCTGCATCTATGCTCCCTGGATCTGGAACAGACTCCCAGCAGCATCTATGCTCCCTGGATCTGGAACAAACTCCCAGCTGCATCTATGCTCCCTGGATCTGGAACAGACTCCCAGCAGCATCTATGCTCCCTGGATCTGGAACAGACTCCCAGCAGCATCTATGCTCCCTGGATCTGGAACAAACTCCCAGCAGCATCTATGCTCCCTGGATCTGGAACAGACTCCCAGCAGCATCTATGCTCCCTGGATCTGGAACAGACTCCCAGCAGCATCTATGCTCCCTGGATCTGGAACAGACTCCCAGCAGCATCTATGCTCCCTGGATCTGGAACAGACTCCCAGCAGCATCTATGCTCCCTGGATCTGGAACAGACTCCCAGCAGCATCTATGCTCCCTGGATCTGGAACAAACTCCCAGCTGCATCTATGCTCCCTGGATCTGGAACAGACTCCCAGCAGCATCTATGCTCCCTGGATCTGGAACAGACTCCCAGCAGCATCTATGCTCCCTGGATCTGGAACAGACTCCCAGCAGCATCTATGCTCCCTGGATCTGGAACAGACTCCCAGCAGCATCTATGCTCCCTGGATCTGGAACAAACTCCCAGCAGCATCTATGCTCCCTGGATCTAGAACAAACTCCCAGCAGACTGGAGACGAGCTGCCTGATTTGCCTGATTTAAAAGGGAATTCATTGGAGACGGCTCAGAGGATTGGACCCCGGGGTGGGGGGGACGAGACCATGTGATTAGGGAGGAGGGGGGTCCTGCAGAGATCAAAGGAACATCAGGGGTCTTTGTTTGGGTCATTCTCTGCTTCCTGGAGGGGGAGGGGGGGCTTTAAGTGTGGAGACTTATTGACTGGGACCAGTATGGCAGGCCATTTAGACATTTATTAGCTTGACTGAATATATAATCCACATTCCTCAGATGCATTTCATTCTAGTCTAAATAAACATGTCAGATATCTAACATGTAATTGTTTCCAGTGCAAAACACAGTTGGCTTCAACGTCCAGATATCTAGAATAAACATTCTTCCTATCTAAAATGAATTCTGATGAGGTTGATCTCTAATTTCATATCTCTATAATAGAGTTACTGTTTCAGATATAAAAAATGAATATAATGTTACAGATGTCCAGAAATCCAATTATTGACATCAAAACTATATTTCTGCTGGTAGAAATATAATTATAGATATGACTAGTTACATTGGAATTCCAGATATCTCAACTTTATAATAATAATAATGCCAAACATGCAGTTTGAGGTGCTTGCAAAAGAATGAGGCTCAGTTTGAACATAAAATAGGGAGACTGACTAGTCTAATTTCTATTATAGATAGCACTAAAGCATTCTACCTATCCACATTTCTATTATAGATAGAACTAAAGCATTCTACCTATCCACATTTCTATTATAGATAGCGCTAAAGCATTGTATGACAGCAGAAATCTAATTTCAGGATGCAATAAATAGAACTGAACTAGTCAGAATAAACTTTCAGAAAGCTGGAAATCTTAACATTTAAAGTGACCTTTATTAGCGTGACTGAATATTTAATCCAGATTTCTTAAATGCATTTCTTCCTGCTCTAAATCAACTTTCAGAGATCTGAAATGTTATCCTTAGCAGGAGAAATGACGTCACTTTTCCCCATTCATGTGTATTGGGCCGTTACTTTCAGATATCTGAAATGACGTCACTACTATCTAAAATAAGATAAATAAACATTCTGAATGTCTGAAAATGAATTTCTAGGTAACAGAAAGTTTATCTTTACTAGTTCAGTTCTATTTATTGCATCCTGGAAAGTATTTTCTGCAGGTAAAAATTAAATCTAGGATGTATAGCTCTAACTAGCAGGAATGAAGCAGGTAGAATCTTATTTTAGAGATCAATAGTTGGAACAATAGAGGACAGCGGTGGTAATAAATGTTCAAACGGCCTGCCATAAAGCCCCCCCAGCCAGCAGTCAGGTGGGTGGGGGGTTGTGGGAGAAGTGCAGTAGAAGCTGAACGGATCAGAACTTTGGGATCAGTCTCTAACTGCTCATCAGAGCTGATCCGGTTCGGATGGATCCCAAAGGTTCTGGTCCAGAACCGGAGCGGATCTTCAGACTGACCTGCTGCTGACTGGGAGCTGAGGAGGAGACTCCCTGCTCCTGGTTCTGCTCCTGGTTCTGCTCCTCAGTGCTGTCCATGTTGCTGCTGCTTCTGCTCTCCGCGAGGCTCTGCGCCCTTTTCAAAGGCTGCAGCTACTGAGCATGCGCACTCACCACCTGAGCGCGCTCCGGCCTCACCTCTCCATAAATTCTATTCTTTTTTAATGCCTGTGCTGGGATGAGTCAGAGCGTCGACCAAGGTGGGTGTGACCAGGACGGGAGTCTCGCGAGCGGTTGAGCACGTGTGGTGAACGTTTGTGTTGGACGCGGAAATATTCAAAACATCACTTGTGAGAAGGCGGATTGGCATAAACTGGTATGTGAATGGTTCGGATGGAAATGGAGATAGGAAATGAGGAAGACGAGGATTTTGAAGGGTGGACGCCTGCGGGAAGAGGGAGAGGTCGTGGAAGAAATAAAACTGATGAAGGAAGGGGAAAAGGTGACAGTCAAGGTAATAAACGGGAGTTGGAAGGAAGTAGCTCAGAAGAAGAAAGGGTGGTCAGGAGGAAAGTTGTGAGGGAGGAATTTAAAGTAATATTAAAACTAAAAAATGAGGAAGAAAAGGATAAAATCAGTCCCATTGTGGTATCAAGAGAAATAAAAAAGAAAATTGGAGATGTTGAAATGGTAAAGATTTTGAGAGACGGAAACCTATTGGTAATATGTAAAGATATAGAACAAAAGAATAAGGCTTTAAATGTGAAGAGTATCTGCAAAAGAACTGTTCTGGAGAAAAAAATCATGGGAGGAAATAAAAAAATTAGAGGAGTGATTTATGGGATCCGTCTTGATGAAGATCTTGATAAAATCAAGAGAAGTGTTGTGGGTGCAAAGGTGAACAACTTGAAAAGATTGTCAAAAACAGTGAATGGAGAAAGAGTAGGAAGCTTGTCAATCCTTATTGAATTTGAAGATGAAGAGCTGCCAAAAAACATCAAAATAGGATACCTCAATTTTCAGGTCAGACCGTATGTACCTCCACCACTTCGGTGTTTCAAATGCCAAAGATATGGACACATAGCAGCAGTCTGCAAAGGGAGGCAAAGATGCCCAAAATGTGGAGAAAATCACAAATTAGAAGAGTGTAAAGAAGAACAAGAAAAATGTTGTAACTGTGGAGGGAGCCATAGAGTCACGTTTGGAGGATGTGAAGTAAGGAAAAGGGCAAAAGAAATCGTACAGATTAAAACAACTAAAAACATAAGCTATGCAGAAGCAGTTAAGAATGTGAAGGAACAGGAAACAAGAGAGATTAAACAAACAGTGAGACAAACTACACAACAAAGCAAAGTACAGACAGAAGAAAGAGCCACAATTCCAGTGGAAAAACTAATATTATTCATAGCTTATGTTATCAACTGCACTGACCAAGCCAAACACAAAACTGAGAAGATTAAAATAATAGTGAGAGGAGCTGAAAAGTTTTTGGGATTTAAAGAGGGATCATGGGAGAACATAAATAAAGAGTTGGAGGAAGAGGGGAGACCAGGACCTTCGGGTGAAAACGGTTCATATTAATACTACAATGGAACGCTAGAAGTTTAATCGCTAATGGACAGGAACTTAAAGGTTATATTAATGAGCTGGAAGAACAACCGGAAATTGTTTGTGTTCAGGAAACATGGTTAAAAACAACATTAGATTTTGTGATTAAAGGATATGATAGTGTAAGAAGAGATCGACCAGAGGGAAGTGGAGGAGGATGTGCAATATTTATCAAAAAAGGAATACAATATCAGATATTGGGGAAAGGGAAAGAACTAGAATATGTAGTAATTGAGATATGGGAAAAAGAAGGTAAATTAGAAATAATACATTTTTATAATCCATGTAAAACATTATCGATTGAAATAATGGAGGAGTTAACTGAATATTTGGAAGGGAAGGTAATTTGGTGTGGAGATTTTAATGCAAATAGTACAGTGTGGGGTAAATGTAATGACAAAAACGGACAAGTTATAGAAGAAATAATGGAAATGAAAAACCTAGTATGTATTAATGATGGAAAGGGAACAAGAATCAATATAAGAACGGGGATGGAATCAGTTATTGATTTAACAATTGTCTCAAATGTTTTAGCTGGTATTTGTGATTGGTTTATTGATAAAAAATCTACAATAGGTAGCGATCATTTCCCCATAACAGTAAAAGTAGGGCTAAATTTAAATAATAGGAATATTAAAATTGGGAAAAAGTATAATTTTAATAAGGCTGACTGGACTAAATTTAGATATTTGAGTCAAATAAACTTAGAAAAAGTAGACATGAGTATGGATATAAATGATTTAAATTTAATAATTGGTAAAATAATAATGGAAGCAGCAGATAATTCTATAAAGAAATCAGGGAGTAAAAATGATAAGAAAATGGTTCCATGGTGGACAAATGAGTGTAAAGAAGCAATAAAGTTAAGAAATAAAGCATTTAAGACACTCAAACATAATCCGGTTTATAAAAATTTAATTGATAATAAAAGAAAACAAGCAATAGTAAGGACAACTATAAAGAATGCAAAAAGAGAATATTGGAAAAAATTCTGTAATACGATAGGGAAAGAAACAAAAATTGAAGAAATTTGGAAGGTAATCAAAATAATGAATGGTATAAAAAGAGAGTTTGACTATCCTGTTCTAAAAATAGATGATACAAACATAATAAGAGATGAAGATAAAGTTGAAATATTGGCAAGAACATTTAGTAAAATTCATAGTTCAAATAATATTAGTGAAAATGGAAGAAAAGGTAGAGAAAATACAAAAATTAAATATAAAGATTTTATACAGAGCGTTGAAGAAACAAATAATTTGTTAAATGTTGAGTTTACAAAAACGGAATTGAACAATGCACTTAAAAAGACAAAAAACACAGCACCAGGTAAAGACCAAATCTGGTATAGAATGATAGGGCAACTTAGTGAAAAATCTAAAGATATAATATTACAACTATATAATAAAATTTGGGAGGAGGGAAAATTACCGTTGAACTGGAAGGAATCAATTATAATACCGATAGCCAAACCTGGAAAAGATCATTCAAACCCAGAAAACTACAGACCAATAGCCTTAACATCTAATTTATGTAAAATAATGGAAAAAATGGTTAATAATAGACTAGTATATTATCTAAATAGTAAAGGATATATATCAAAATATCAAAGTGGTTTTCGAAAAGGGAGGAGCACTAACGATCCAACGCTCTGTTTAGAGCACGAAATTAGAAGAGCACAAGTAAATAAAGAAAGTGTAGTGGCTATATTCTTTGATATAGAAAAGGCATATGACATGATGTGGGTGGATGGATTATTAATTAAATTATACAAGTTTGGTATTAAAGGGAGAATATTTAAATGGATTAAAGACTTTTTAACAGGTAGGAAAATACAAGTTAGAATAGGAGAAACTACCTCAGGAAAATATAAAGTAGAAAATGGAACTCCACAGGGGAGTATTATAAGTCCACTATTGTTCTCAATTATGATAAATGATGTATTTAAAGATATTGAAAAAGACATGGGGTGTTCACTACTTGCAGATGATGGAGCTGTTTGGAAACGAGGGAAAAATTTTGATTTTATTGTTAAAAAATGACAAAAGGTTATTATTGAAATAGAGAAATGGGCGTTGCAATGGGGATTTAAATTCTCAGTTGATAAAACCAAAGTAATGTTATTTACTCAGAAAAAAATAAACAAGGAAATAAAATTAAAATTATATAAACAAGAGTTAGAGCAGGTAAAGTGTATAAAATTTTTACGATTATGGTTTGATGAAAAATTAAAATGGCATATACATATACAAAAAGTTGTTGATAAATGTAAGAAAATCTTGAATATTTTGAGATGTTTGGCTGGCAGTGACTGGGGAGCAGATAGGAAATCACTAAAACAGATTTACTCAGGAATGATAAGATCCAACATAGACTTTGGTTGTTTAGTTTACGGTTCAGCAGCTAAAACACATTTGGTTAAATTAGACATTATCCAACATCAGGCACTAAGATTATGTACTGGAGCATTTAAAACCACACCAACAGCAGCATTAGAAATAGAAATGGGAGAAATGCCGTTAGATTTAAGAAGAACAAAATTAGAAATTAATTACTGGTTAAATTTACAAGGAAATAATGTGCATCACCCAACTTTGGACATTTTAAATCCATGCTGGGAAAAAGAAAAGAAAGAAATGAGGAGTTTTGGATGGACAATTGAAAATAAAATAAAAACATTTACCGTAAAATGAATAGTTTAGAAATGAGTCAAACAACACCAATATCAATTATACCTCCCTGGATTCTACCAGAAGCAACAGTAGATATGTCACTAATGGAAAAGAAACAAGATAAATCGTACACGGTAGATATCAATTTAGTACAGTTACATTTAGACAGTTATTATCAATATATTCAAATTTATACCGATGCATCAAAAATAACTGAGAAACTAGGAATAGCATTTGTAGTACCAGAATTCAATATAAAAATAGGAAAACGGATTACAGATGGATTATCAGTATACACAGGAGAAATGTTGGCAATATTATTAGCGTTACAATGGGTAGAAGACATAAAACCATTAAAAACAATAATATGTTCAGATTCAAGCTCTGCATTGTTAAGTTTAAAAAATAACCAAACAGATAGTAGGATGGACATTTTATTAGAAATAAATCATACACTGTTCAGAATACGAAATATGGGGCTGATAGTTACATTTGTGTGGGTTCCAGCACATATTGGGGTAGAAGGAAACGAGAGGGCAGATAAAATGGCAAAAAGGGCAATTAAACATTCTATTAGTTTTATAGTTAAAATAAGTAAATCAGAAGGAAAGAGTATTATTAAAGAGAAACTTATGGAAATTTGGCAAAAAAGGTGGGATGAAGATAAAACAGGAAGATGGTTTTAAATTCAGAAGATGGTAGGAGAAAGAAGAAATGGAAGAAGAAATAGAAAGGAGGAAAGAGTGATAACAAGGTTAAGATTTGGTCATACAGGACTTAATTATACACTTTTTAAAATACAAAAACATAAAACGGGCAAATGTGATTTCTGTGATAAATATGAAACCATAGAACATGTTATATTAGAATGTCATAAATATGAAAAAGAGAGAAGATATATGAGAAGAGAGTTTGAAGACATTAAGGAGAAGGTTAATTTATTAGATATACTGAGGAAAAATTTAGGGAGTAAACACATACAAATAATTATTCGATTTCTAAAGAAAACTAAATTATTCCATAGAATTTAATTATAGTAAGTGTGTTTGTGAGTGAAGGAATGATATACAAAGCTGTGCACAAATTTGTTTATATTTTTAAGTGTGAATGTGTGAATGTATGTTTAGAAGGAGTTAGGGTAGAATGTATCAGGATCAATATTTAAACCATCACGAACCACACTCCATACCAGTAAGTGGCGGTAATGCTACTAACAGTTTGTTGCCAACCGCCATAAAACTCGAGAAGAAGAAGAAGAAGAAGAGTCAGAGCGTCCGCCATGTTGAATGTGGCGAATCTGCTGATAGATTCAGACACTTAAACAGCATCAGAGGGACTCTCATCTCAGAATATACTTTATATTTATTTATTTATTTTTGGATTATTCCCAGTTTAGTTTCGTAAGTTAAAAGTTCTCATTTCTGTTGCTGTTGTTCAATAAAAGTATGTTTTAAGATCATTTGAGGCGAGGCAATTAAGCTTTACTATATGTAACATTTACAGATTTAATAGTTAATAAAAAAAAGTTCTATGTCGTGGTTGATGACTGCAACCAGCGGAGCTCAGAGGGTAACCGCAGCCAGGGCTAACGTTAGCCCGTCTGCAGCGGCCAGGGCTACCGTTAGCCCGTCTGCACCAGCCAGGGCTAACATTAGCCCGTCTGCAGGGGCCAGGGCGAACGTTAGCCCGTCTGCAGCGGCCAGGGCTACTGTTAGCCCGTCTGCAGCGGCCAGGGCGAACGTTAGCCCGTCTGCACCAGCCAGGGCTACCGTTAGCCTGTCTGCAGCGGCCAGGGCTACCGTTAGCCCGTCTGCACCAGCCAGGGCTAACGTTAGCCCGTCTGCAGCGGCCAGGGCGAACGTTAGCCCGTCTGCACCAGCCAGGGCTACCGTTAGCCTGTCTGCAGCGGCCAGGGCTACCGTTAGCCCGTCTGCACCAGCCAGGGCTAACGTTAGCCCGTCTGCAGCGGCCAGGGCGAACGTTAGCCCGTCTGCAGCGGCCAGGGCGAACGTTAGCCCGTCTGCACCAGCCAGGGCTACCGTTAGCCCGTCTGCAGCGGCCAGGGCTACCGTTAGCCCGTCTGCACCAGCCAGGGCTAACGTTAGCCCGTCTGCAGCGGCCAGGGCGAACGTTAGCCCGTCTGCACCAGCCAGGGCTACCGTTAGCCCGTCTGCAGCGGCCAGGGCTACCGTTAGCCCGTCTGCACCAGCCAGGGCTAACGTTAGCCCGTCTGCAGCGGCCAGGGCGAACGTTAGCCCGTCTGCACCAGCCAGGGCTACCGTTAGCCCGTCTGCAGCGGCCAGGGCTACCGTTAGCCCGTCTGCACCAGCCAGGGCTAACGTTAGCCCGTCTGCAGCGGCCAGGGCGAACGTTAGCCCGTCTGCACCAGCCAGGGCTACCGTTAGCCCGTCTGCAGCGGCCAGGGCTACCGTTAGCCCGTCTGCACCAGCCAGGGCTAACGTTAGCCCGTCTGCAGCGGCCAGGGCGAACGTTAGCCCGTCTGCACCAGCCAGGGCTACCGTTAGCCCGTCTGCAGCGGCCAGGGCTACCGTTAGCCCGTCTGCACCAGCCAGGGCTAACGTTAGCCCGTCTGCAGCGGCCAGGGCGAACGTTAGCCCGTCTGCACCAGCCAGGGCTACCGTTAGCCCGTCTGCAGCGGCCAGGGCTACCGTTAGCCCGTCTGCACCAGCCAGGGCTAACGTTAGCCCGTCTGCAGCGGCCAGGGCTACCGTTAGCCCGTCTGCAGCGGCCAGGGCTACCGTTCTTGCCGTTTCTCAGTTCACAAGAACTGAGAAACGTTAAATTCTGTTTAAAGTAACAGATTATATTTAAAATGTTTCCAGACCTTTACTGGTTGCTGATTATCTTAATTGGGACCCGCTGATTTTTAATTGGTTCTCCCTGATTTATACCATTGTAGTTCATATAGTCTCTGAACACATGTTGATAAATATTTATATCCTGTATAGCACATCTGGATAGATGCAAACCACAGTTTGTTGCTTTGTATTTGGGTCAGTGTAATGAAAATAAAGTTGAATTTTATTCTAATATTCTCACCTTTCTCATTTTTTTAGAGCTGCATTAATGAAGCTGTGCCACTAGATGTCAGCTTCAGGACATGATGGACTTACTGTGTTTATTTTTACTGGAGGGTCACCCTCACTTCCAGAGCCCACAGAGGCCCACGGTAATCCACTATCTGGACATGTTCAGGGACATTTGGAGGGTTTCAGGATTTCTGAGCTCTGCTCATGTCTGCATCATGAAGTCCTTCCTGCTCTCTAGAACAAGGAAAATCTGCAGGTCCTTCTCAAAATATTAGCATAATGTGATAAAGTTCATTATTTTCCATAATGTACTGATAAAACTCGAGCATTCGTGTATTTTAGATTCATTGCACACTAACTGAAATATTTCAGCTCTTTTATTGTCTTAAAATGGATAATTTTGGCAGACAGCTCATGATAAACCATGATCACATTATGCTAATATTTATAGAAGGACCTGTAGATGATCCATTCCTCAGGAATGATCCAGTCCACCTGGATCAGGACTTCTGTTCTCCTTCAGGATCACATTGGTCCCACCGCCTGATGTTGTGTCTACAGTGGCAGAAAGTGTTTGATTGGAAAGGCATAGAGCATCATCTAATTCCAACAAAGTTAAAGCACTCATTTAAAACATAAAAGAAAATTTTTTATTTCTTACTTCAAGGAACACAAGATCTATAACCTATAATGCTGACAGTCCAGCTGACACATTACACTTGAAACGGACAGTATAGATATACAGAAAATATTTCAGAACTGATGCTCAGTGGTGACCTGACCCACGGCGTCATCATAGTCAGCTTGGTCTGCTGCTCTGGATGCTGATGTTCTGACAGGAAGTGGTGGCCTCCTTCCTGCAGAGAGTAGAGATCAGGTTTATATCAGCAGGAGATGTTGAGCTTCTATAACTAGATCAAAGTGTTCTGGTACCTCTGAGTCTGCAATTCTGGTACGTTAGGTAGATAAATAAAGCCAACGTTATAACGGGGATGATTCTCAGCTTTAGAAACAGGATCTCAGGAGAGAAATAGCTGGGATTGGAGGGCCTAGGAGCTGAAAAATAAAACACACCAGAAAATATTAACTTTAAAAACATCTGGATTCTCTTCAGTTCTATCTAAACTGTTTAACCACATCTGGTTAAAACTCTGTTTTATTTTCTATGCGTTTTTTTTACCGTGATTATTCATCAGAACAACATGAACAGCTCAGTAAGTCATCTTAAATTGACTTGCTGAGCCAGAATAGAGACCTAGTCCCTTCATGGGGTCCGGGGTCGTCCCTTTGGCCGTCCCCTGAGCTGCCTCCTGGTGGGACCCACCTGGAACACCTCAGAGCGCGGGGTCCAGGATCTGCATATTGCCCATGTCTGGCCAGTGCCACCCACAGAGGCAGCTAAGGCACACCTGGTAACCTACTGAGCTGACCTCTCATCGTCTTTGTAGATTATGTTTCTTGACCGACGACTTGTGGAACTGAACAACCTTTTTTTAGTGACTGATGGGGTATTGAGGGCTCCTGCCACCTTGCTGCCTGAATCAGATGTTTTTGGCCAGTTGTACACATTGAGCAGACACCTTGGACTTGGTCTGAAGGGCGCTGAACTGACTTTGTTTGGGCAAGTCACCCAATGGAAAGTGTTAGCACTGTTGTCTTGCCCTTGAGACTTGGAGCTGTGCAGTCCGCATGGGTAAGCTCTAGAATATAATTTATTTTATTGAGGTTACATTATGGCTCTATGACAGTATTTGTAGATCCGTGGGCTTTTTATATTTCACTATGTTATTTTCAATGACCACCTTTGTTTGTGTGCGTTATTCTTTAGAATGTCTGTGGAGGTGTAATGTTTAAAATAAATTTGGCACTCCCAGTATTTGAAGCACACCCAATGTCTTCTTTCTGGCTATGCTAGCGGTAGACCGAACGCTAAACCAGAGCCTTGCCTTTTCTCTCAGCTCTCTCTGAACCACAGCAGACGGTGCAGCATTTGCATTATAGCAGCAGCCGCACCCATCTATGTATAGAACCACATCATCTGCAAAAAACATCGCAAAAATCGTCTCTATACAGGCTCTGAAAAGGATTGGTGACAGAGTCCTACATGCACTGGGTACCTGTCTGACTTAATGACGGCAATGTGGACCAGAGTCCTGCTCCGATTATACAGAGACCAGATGGCCCCTAGTAAAGGGCCCCTGACTCCTGGAGCGCCCCCATTGGGGGGCTATGAGGGACTCTGTTGAATGCCTTCCCCAGTTCCACATGTGAACTGGTTGGGCAAACTCCAGTGCAGAGAGTGTAGAGCTGGTCCAGTGGGCCAGAATCACACCGCTCCTACTGAAACCGAGGTTCTCCAAATGGTCGGACTCTCCTCTCCAGCATCCTGGCAGTGGCCTTCAGGTTGGCTGAATTGGTCTCCTTCATTTACCTCCTGGCCTTGTCCTCCTCTAACATCTCAGCCAGCTTTCCCCCTCCTCTGTCCATCTCCTTCCTCGCTCTCAGACTATTTTCAGTAACAATCACCCCGTGGATCATTCCACCACCAGTGTCCGCCCCAGAGGTCAGACTACTCTAATCCTATTCCTAGGTTTCTCATCCAAGCTAATGTTGAGTCACAGCTTCAAAGTCTTCAGCCTGAGCAGAAGACTCTAACGTTTTTTGTTAACGTCAATAAAATTTTCTAATTTAAGCTTTCTCTGTGTGACTTAATAAATAAACAAAATGGCCCTGGAGGATAAAAAACTCTCACGTAGAAGCTGGTTTGCATCTGAGACGTTCCAGGGTGGAAAAACTAACCTCTGACAAACAGCCAGCTGGATGGAGACTCTCCATGACCACGGATGTTACACTTGTAGAGGCCTTCATCAGCCGTGGTCACATGGTGGAGGGTCATATGACCTGTGAGCTCAGTTCTGTTGATCCTGCTGTTATCTTTATAAAAGACGGCTGAGACGTTGGAGGCGGTCCTAAGGAGACAACTCAGCGTGACATCAGTTCCAGAATCTACAGGCAGTGCAGGACTATGCAGGATCACGTCTTTATCTAAAGAAAGAGAAGAAGCAGAGATTTTATTAAGGATGAAGGAAAAATGTTACCATGTAGTTTATTTACCTCCTAATTTACTGTAATTTCATCTATTATGATAAAAAACAATTTCATTACTAGAACGACAATGCTCCGACACTATTTCTGGGACTGTCCACACCAGGTCAAAGTTGGTGGGGACATGTCCACACCAGGTCAAAGTTGGTGGGAACATGTCCAAATCAGGTCAAAGTTGGTGGGGACATGTCCACACCAGGTCAAAGTTGGTGGTGACTGTCCACACCAGGTCAAAGTTGGTGGGGACATGTCCAAATCAGGTCAAAGTTGGTGGGGACATGTCCACACCAGGTCAAAGTTGGTGGGGACATGTCCAAATCAGGTCAAAGTTGGTGGGGACATGTCCAAATCAGGTCAAAGTTGGTGGGGACATGTCCACACCAGGTCAAAGTTGGTGGGGACATGTCCAAATCAGGTCAAAGTTGGTGGGGACATGTCCACACCAGGTCAAAGTTGGTGGTGACTGTCCACACCAGGTCAAAGTTGGTGGGGACATGTCCAAATCAGGTCAAAGTTGGTGGGGACATGTCCACACCAGGTCAAAGTTGGTGGTGACTGTCCACACCAGGTCAAAGTTGGTGGGGACCTGTCCACACCAGGTCAAAGTTGGTGGTGACTGTCCACACCAGGTCAAAGTTGGTGGGGACATGTCCACACCAGGTCAAAGTTGGTGGGGACATGTCCACACCAGGTCAAAGTTGGTGGTGACTGTCCACACCAGGTCAAAGTTGGTGGGGACATGTCCACACCAGGTCAAGGTTGGTGGTTACTGTCCACACCAGGTCAAAGTTGGTGGGGACATGTTCAAACCAGGTCAAAGTTGGTGGGGACATGTCCACACCAGGTCAAAGGTGGTGGGGACATGTTCAAACCAGGACAAAGTTGGTGTGGACATGTCCACACCCGGTCAAAGTTGGTGGGGACATGTTCAAACCAGGTCAAAGTTGGTGGGGACATGTTCAAACCAGGTCAAAGTTGGTGGGGACATGTCCACACCAGGTCAAAGTTGGTGGGGACATGTCCACACCAGGTCAAAGTTGGTGGGGACATGTTCAAACCAGGTCAAAGTTGGTGGGCCCATGTCCACACCAGGTCAAAGTTGGTGGGGACATGTCCAAACCAGGTCAAAGTTGGTGGGGACATGTCCACACCAGGTAAAAGTTGGTGGGAACTGTCCACACCAGGTCAAAGTTGGTGGGGACATGTTCAAACCAGGTCAAAGTTGGTGGGCCCATGTCCACACCAGGTCAAAGTTGGTGGGGACATGTTCAAACCAGGTCAAAGTTGGTGGGGACATGTTCAAACCAGGTCAAAGTTGGTGGGGACATGTCCACACCAGGTAAAAGTTGGTGGGAACTGTCCACACCAGGTCAAAGTTGGTGGGGACATGTCCAAACCAGGTCAAAGTTGGTGGGGACATGTCCAAACCAGGTCAAAGTTGGTGGGGACATGTCCACACCAGGTAAAAGTTGGTGGGAACTGTCCACACCAGGTCAAAGTTGGTGGGGACATGTCCACACCAGGACAAAGTTGGTGGGGACATGTCCACACCAGGTCAAAGTTGGTGGGGACATGTCCACACCAGGTCAAAGTTGGTGGGGAAGTTGGTGGGGACATGTCCACACCAGGACAAAGTTGGTGAGGACTGTCCACACCAGGTCAAAATTGGTGGGGACATGTCCACACCAGGTGAAAGTTGGTGGGGACATGTCCACACCAGGTCAAAGGTGGTGGGGACATGTTCACACCAGGTCAAAGTTGGTGGGGACATGTCCAAACCAGGTCAAAGTTGGTGAAGACATGTCCAAACCAGTCCTTCAGACAGTTACGCCTGTGATATTAGGTTGGTTCAATTAAAAAATATATCAGTTTCAGAAAATAATTTCTAACAGAACAAAGATTTAAAGTTGGGTCAAGCGCAGTATTATGATTTACATCTACATAAAGTAATCAGGTCATAATAAATGATTTTATTCATGTTTGTATTTGTAAAGTCAAATATTTTAGCTGTGATATCTGGACATCATTTTTTAAATTTCAGCAACGATATACTTTTTTCAGTGTACTTCTGCTTTTGCTTCTCACGTATCAGACGATTCCATACCGAGCCAGTAAGCATACAGACGCAAACTGGATCCAATTATGGTGCCTACCATGAACTGTGAAGTGGACTGAGTTGCTGCGCTGCTTAGACGGAGACTCACACCAGTAGATGGCGCTGTCAGTTGGTTTTGCTGTTGAAAATTTGCAGCCAGAAGAAGCCAGTTGGCCCCAGCCGTCCCCACAGCTGGATATCTTTTTCCCGTTTTTGGGGCTTCTTTTGATTGTCCATCCCTGAGACCCGCCGTTGTTTCCACAGCTCAGAGAGAAGGGTTTATACTCAAACAGCTGAGAGGAGTCTGGACTCACCGTCAGAGACGCTGGTTTGGAGCCATCTGAGGACAGAGATGGACCTTCAGTCAGTGGAGCTACTTCCTGAAGGAAAACGGTTCCTCTAGTGTTCCTGATTATTATTGCTTCTTTCTCATCAATATTACAGGTTTCAGGTTGCTTCAATAGATTTCAACCAAAACATGGAAATAATGTTTAAAATGATTTCTGGAGTTGTTAACGTGTGATTCCGTTGAAACCTTGTAGTGGATTCATTCTGTCCGTAATATGTAAAACTTTGTTCTGTTTGATTTAAGCAAACCGGGAAACCAAAAGGTTTCTATGTCTGTATTTCTGGAATTGATCTTTACCTTCGATGAACAGCCAGCTGGATGGAGAAGTCTTCCCATTGAGTGGCTGACATTTATAAGCTCCTTCATTGGACTTGGTGACTTTATGAAGGGTCAGTTGACCTGTAGGTTCAGTGCTGATGAGGGATCCATCTTTGAAGAAAGACGCTGTTGTGTCTGAAGGTCTGCCCTTGTCTTCACAGCTCAGAGTAACGTTCTGTCCCTCCATCACAGGAAGGACAGGAATGTCCAGGATCACTGAATCAGCTAAACACAACGACAGAGAGAAGGACACTGCTTGATTAAAGGATAAAACCACTGAATCAAACCGCACTGTGTTTAGGCTCTGGTCCAAAGACTATAACTTCTGTTTTGTCCTCATTCAGAAGCAGAAAGTTAAGAGTCATCCAGGTTTTTATGTCTTCAGACATGCCTGTAATCTATGTAATGGGTTAGCTTCATCTGGATTATAGACAGATATAGCTGGGTATCATCAGCATAACAGTGGAAATTAATCCCATGCTGTCTAATAACTCTACCAATTGGGAGCATGTATAAAGTAAAGAGAATTGGTCCTAGCACTGATCCCTGTGGTACTCCACAGGTAACCTTTGAGCGTGTTGAAGATCTATCATTAACATGAACAAACTGAATTCGATCAGATAGATCAGATTTAAACCAGTCTAGTGCTGTTCCTTTAATTCCAACAAAATATTCACGTCTTTCTAAAAGAATATTATGGTCAACTGTATCAAATGCAGCACTGAGATCCAACAGGACGAGCACAGATACAAGTCCATTATCTGAGGCCATGAGAATATCATTAGTGACTTTCACCAGAGCTGTTTCAGTGCTATGATGAGCTCTAAAGCCAGACTGAAACTCTTCAAAAAGTTCATTATGGTGGAAGTGATCGCAGACTTGTTTGGCAACTACTTTTATAACAGGGTTGTCAGAAAATCCTGTTATTTCTTCACATTCTATGCCGTATGTCAGAACAAGATCCAAAGTATGAAGATGAGAATGTGTGGGACTATTCACATTTTTAACAAAGCCAATGGTGTCTAAGATAGCATTGAGCTGGATATTAAAATCTCCCACTATGATGACCCTGTCCGTACTCAACACTAAATCAGATGGAAATAAGAAAACTCATCTAAAAATTCAGAGTAAGGACCTGGTGGACGATACAAAGTTAGAAAAAGAAGAGGTTTTCTGGCTTTGCAATTTGGATGAGGGAAACTACGGGTTAAATGTTCAAAAGAGTTGTAATTATTAGCTGCCTTTGGAGTAATCAGTAAGTCAGATTGAAAGATTGTTGCTACTCCTTCTCCTAAATTGGTGCTATAGAAATGAATAGAATTTAGTTAAAGGAATAGTACACCCAAAACATGATTAGCCTTCATTTTCTACTCACCCCCATGCTGAACAACACTCTGGAGTACTTTTTTGATATCTCAAATGCATCTGGAGATCTGGGAGGCTTCTTGCTGTCTGCTGACATTCAAATAATGGAGGTCTATGGCGCCCGAGGCAGAAAGGTCCATAAAAGTCCACAAAAAACGTGTCAATATTCCTCCATACTGCTCGTCCAATGTATTCCAAGTGTCCTGAGTGGGTAGCATCCAGAATTTACTCGAAACGAAGTCATTTAGAATGTTTTTAGAGCATAAACAGTAGTGTATAGGATTTCCTAAAAGCGCGTTCACGAGTCTACGGAAGCCGGCAGACCAAACCAGACGAAAGTGCGCATTCAGCGTCTGCTCTGCCGATAATGCAAGCGTAGAAGAAGAAATGTGCTGTTTACCTGTGCAAAGAAAGAAACAACGAAAGAAAAATGTCTGAGGACTTCAGTGTTGAGGAAGAGCATGAGTTCTTTGCCGAGCTGAATGCGCACTTTCATCTGGTTTGGTCTGCCGCGGTTTCCGTAGACTCGTGAACGCGCTTTCAGGAAATCCTATACACTACTGTTTATGCTCTAAAAACATTCTAAATGACTTCGTTTCGAGTAAATTCTGGACGCTACCCACTCAGTACACTTGGAATACATTGGACGAGCAGTATGGAGGAATATTGACACGTTTTTTGTGGACTTTTATGGACCTTTCTGCCTCGGGCGCCATAGACCTCCATTATTTGAATGTCAGCAGACAGCAAGAAGCCTCCCAGATCTCCAGATGCATTTGAGATATCAAAAAAGTACTCCAGAGTGTTGTTCAGCATGGGGGTGAGTAGAAAATGAAGGCTAATCATGTTTTGGGTGTACTATTCCTTTAAGATGATTTTAAACCACCCTTGATTGAGGAGGCAGCTTTCCAGGAGAGAACCACACATAAAGTACTGGGCAGAAATCATACTGTGACTATGCAATGTCAGAAAACTGCAAAACAGCTTTTCTCTGATTTTACTTATTAGATTTGTTTGTTTACACAATCACTTGAAGATATCGGATAATCCCAGAAATAGGAGAAATATCCCTTTAATCACCAGGATAGAGGTACATTAAGCCTGATTTAACAGAAAGGACAGTCCAGAACTTCTTAGTCTGTGGCGATATAGTGAGTTTTTGTTTAGGCGGCAGCCTGAGAGTTCAAACCAAAACTGATGGAGAAGTTGTGTGTGACTAACCTGAGAGACTACAACTGAGAGGGTTAAGGAGAAAAAGCTGGGCAGCATGATGCAAACACACAAAATATTCACAAACAATCAGACACACATGTCTTTGCTTCGGTTACATTTAGGGTTTATAAGCAGCATGAACTCTGTCCTGGTACAGTCCAGAACGTCTGCATGATAAATCTCTGCAGACTCTTCCTGGATGATGTAAATGATCTGTGCTATTGGCCGTTTGGGCTATTCAAGCAGCTCTAACTGATTTCTAGTGATGGTTTAAAGGTTGATGGTCTGGTCTTTCTCAGCAAAGAAGAGGAAGTGTTCGTCCATGACGCAGGGTGACTCTTACTTGTGACGTTGATGTTGATGACGTGGCTGCTGTCCCTGTGTTTGGACTCACACCAGTACACTCCAATGAGTGCCTTCTTCAAGGTGTTTAAGGTGCAGGTGGAGCGGTTCAGAGTCCCCCAATCAGAGCCGCATTCGGACACCCGTTGCCTGGAGACACATCAGTCATTAAACCCAGGGACGCCTCAGGTGTGGAGACAGAAGGATACATTAGATCTACAAACGGCTTCTTCTTCATCAGAGTTATAAAACTGTTACTGTGAGGAATGAATGAACAGAGAACAATAAACCAGTCTGATGATCAGAGGAGAACTGACCCTTGATCTGTGTATCCCCACACGGTCCATACACCTGGTCTGAACTGCTCACAGCTGATGGAGACTGGAGTATACTCACGAAACTGAGACCTGCTGGGAGTGACCACGATGGAGGCTGGATGAGACACACATTAACCACAACATGGTAGTTTTCAGAACCCTTCTGTTTCAGAAAGACACAACATTTACGGTAAAACCTGAAAAACATCCACTCAACCCCCCCTCTCTGACAGAGATGGAACTGCAGTCAGATCTCTCCTTGAACCCCAGTGGGCCTCGGCAGATGGCCGCTCACACTGAGCCTGGTTCTGCTGGAGGTTTCTTCCTGTTCAAAGGGAGTTTTTCCTCTCCACTGTCGCTACAAGCATGCTTAGTGTGAGGGATTGCTGAAGAGTCAATGAGTCGATGCAATCAGCTGGTTTTCCTTAAGGCTTATTTATACTCAGAAACAAGGTTGTGTGCATGTGTGTCGTAGTGAATGCGTATTTCCTGTTTGGTACCTTACTGGCTAGTTTTGTTTGTGTAGCCGCCATGTATCCGCCATTGTGGAAAACAACTGGGGAAGATGGACCAGCTAGAAGAGCGAGGTGCGCAAGAACGCTAGGACCCTTTTTCCACCTGGATCCCCGCTCTTTTTGGCCCTCATGTCCCTCCGTTGTCGCACAAACTTGCCCCTAGATATCAGGGGCAATATCTAGACCCACAGCTAGTTCCTGATTGGCCCTCTTGCGATGTGTCGTGGAATAACAGCGCAGACCACGCCTCAATATTTAGCATATGTCTCTCTGAGACACACTGCTGCAGGAGGATAACCAGACCTTTAGATAGAGAAGTTGTGGTGAACTGGAAAGTGCCTTGAGATGACGTGTTGTGAATTTGGGCTATAGAAATAAACTGAATAGAATTGAATTTGCAGTAGATTTCACTCTAAAATGCTGGAGTTACCTCCTACAACTCCTCTTAACAGCTGCCTGCCCCAGTATAAAGCAATAAAAGGCTGGCTTTATGTATCTATAATAGTGCTCTATATGGCACTTCTAAGGGATAATTTAGGGAAACCTTTTAACACAAGTTTAAATCTATGATCGTTTCCTCCGGTGGCTGTTAGTGTTTAGTTTTGTTATAAAGATACCTTAATATTTATGCTCAGTCATGATGTTTTTTCAATTTGGTTTAACCGCGTAAACATTGATTTGATACCTTATGCATTATGCTTTTCGGGCACATAGAGATTTTCTGACAGTTCAGATATGTTACCGTTCACAGAGACCCCCTCTGTCATTAAACATTGATCACAGAAAGCTTTACATGTGTTTGCATTTGACTTTAAAAAGTAGGTCCACATATAGATGCAAAAATTGTGTCTGCAATCACATTAAGGTTTAAAAAATGACCGTCAGGACAAAACAGCCAGATGCTTTATGGTAGTTTGGGGTAATCGTAACCAGGCCTCATGGGATAAAACTTTAAATACTTTCATCAGTACATGGACTGTCCCACTGAAGACAATAAAACACTGGTTCTGCTGTATGCTAACGTCACAGATGCATACGATGCCATAGCTCTTCTCCCCAGTGGGCAGATCAGATCACCGCTTAGTTAAATTAACTCCCGACTATGTTCCTCAGGTGAAAAGGCAGTTGGTGCACAGCAGGATGGTGAGGAGGTGGACACATGAGGAAACACACCGGGGTGTCTTTTGTCATCCACAAGGGGAAGACATTAATGAGTGACTGCATCACAGGTTACATCAGATTCTGTTAGGACACCATCATGCGAGCGTGGCCTGAACGCAACTTCCTTAACAGTAACTACTGGATAACCGCTGGCCTGAAAGCACTTCTCAACGGTAAGAAAAGAGCTTTCAGGTTTGGATACAGAGACTGGCTGAAGAGAGTGTGGCATGAACTTAGAGACACTTAGGGACATCAAAGAACACCGACAATAGAGAATCTGGAGGACAAGCATGAGGGAAGTGTGGAAGGGACTTAATGAGTGAGAGCGGAGGAAAGGAAAACAACTGGAAGCCATGACAGAGCAAAGTACCACATTTACCCTACCCTTGAAAAACCGTGCCGAGACCGGTCTGAGCTCAGTAACTGAGATAACTTATGGTGTGTAAATGGAAAGCAAACTGAACTGAACCGAGCTAGACACATCTGGACCGCGCTAACTGCATAACTGTATGCTCTCAGACTGTGCGACCTGACGATCTACAGTGATGGGAGTAACCGCGTTGAAAGTAACTGTGTTACTAACGCCGTTACCTTTTTTATTAATGAGTAACTAATTACTTTGACTGTAAATATAACACAGTTACCATTGAAAACACGTTACTCAGGTCGCACAATGAACCTGTCAGGACTCCTGTCTGTGTGTTTGTGTTTCTGTGTTCGTCTCCCTTCCTCCACCAGGAGGCGCCTGGTTCTGGTCCGCCTCCTCACGCACCTGCTGTTGGTTACCTCGTTAACAGAGTGTTCTTAAGCCGCTGACTGCCACTACTCCGACGCCAGAGTGTTTGCCACACTGGAACTACAGCATACAGACTGGAGTCAAAGATTCAACAACTTCTCTGGAAACGTGAGTCAGCAAGCAAATCCTCTTCTCTAAGTTCACAAATCTATTTTCCCGCTGAGCCTGAACTAACCGTTGTGTCTTCCCCTCACTTTTCAGTTCCGGTTGAGCAGTGTTCAGAGCAACACTTCTCTCTGCATTATCTCTTCAATAAAACCTGTTAAACCTTTCCCCCTGGTCTCCCTGTTTGGTCTTCTGCATTTGGGTCTGAACTTTAGTAAAATCTTGACAAAACCTTTTTTTTTCATCATAGGATAGATGGAGAGTGAGGAGGACTCCAGCAGCAAAACAGCGTTTTCCACATGGAAATACCGGTGTTACGTCGAGCTGCGTTTCCCCATCACATACGGTTTCCCGTGCATCTCTGCGCAGGCGGCACAATTCACCGTGCAAGCGACAGGAAACGCGCATGCTCACTAAAGGTGCGCAACAGTCGCCCTGTGCTCGCACCACAGGAGAACTATGGAGAGCGTGAACGATCAAATTATTAACCTGATAACAGCCAGAAATGATAGCCTATATGGAGAAAGGGGATGGATGGATGGATGGATGGATGGATGGATGGATGATGGATGATGGATGGATGGATGGATGGATGGATGGATGGATGGATGGATGATGGATGGATGGATGGATGGATGGATGGATGGATGATGGATGGATGGATGGATGGATGGATGGATGATGGATGGATGGATGGATGGATGGATGATGGATGGATGGATGGATGGATGGATGGATTGATGGATGGATGATGGATGGATGGATGATGGATGGATGGATGGATGGATGGATGGATGGATGATGGATGGATGGATGGATGGATGATGGATGGATGGATGGATGGATGGATGGATGGATGGATGGATGGATGGATGGATGGATGGATGGATCGATGGATCGATGGATGGATGGATGGATGGATGATGGATGGATGGATGGATGGATGGATGGATGGATGGATGGATGGATGATGGATGGATGGATGGATGGATGATGGATGGATGGATGGATGGATGGATGGATGGATGGATGGATTGATGGATGGATGATGGATGGATGGATGATGGATGGATGGATGGATGGATGGATGGATGGATGGATGGATGGATGGATGGATGGATGGATGGATGGATGGATGATGGATGGATGGATGGATGGATGGATGGATGATGGATGGATGGATGGATGGATGGATGGATGGATGGATGGATGATGGATGGATGGATGGATGGATGGATGATGGATGGATGGATGGATGGATGGATGGATGGATGATGGATGGATGGATGGATGGATGGATGATGGATGGATGGATGGATTGATGGATGATGGATGATGGATGATGGATGGATGGATGATGGATGGATGGATGGATGGATGGATTGATGGATGGATGGATGGATCAATGGATGGATTGATGGATGGATGGATGATGGATGGATGGATGGATGGATGGATGGATGATGGATGGATGGATGGATGGATGGATGGATGGATGGATTGATGGATTGATGGATCGATGGATGATGGATGGATGATGGATGGATGATGGATGGATGATGGATGGATGATGGATGGATGATGGATGATGGATGATGGATGATGGATGATGGATGGATGATGGATGGATGATGGATGGATGATGGATGATGGATGGATGATGGATGGATGATGGATGGATGATGGATGATGGATGATGGATGATGGATGGATGGATGGATGATGGATGATGGATGATGGATGATGGATGATGGATGATGGATGATGGATGATGATGGATGATGGATGATGGATGATGGATGATGGATGATGGATGATGATGGATGATGGATGATGGATGATGGATGATGGATGATGGATGATGGATGGATGGATGGATGATGGATGGATGATGGATGGATGATGGATGGATGATGGATGATGGATGGATGATGGATGGATGATGGATGGATGATGATGGATGATGGATGATGGATGATGGATGATGGATGGATGGATGGATGGTGGATGTTTCAGTATCTATAACAACCCAAACACACAGGATTTCAGAATCAAACATCCCCAGTTATTAATTTCATAAACTCACCAGATCTGAACGCCCTGTTAAAAACTTCCCAGCCATTAGTAGAGGTGATGCAGCCTGATGATATTTGCACCGCATCAGATAGTCGTTCCTCCATGATAAGCAGAGGGAACGCTATTTGACGGGCTTTATAGGACAGACAGAACTCTTCTTTCTGAGTAAATAAAGTACATTCTTCTGTAGAAAAGAGTTTGAATCTCTCAGAATCAGAGTGCAGACAGGCAGTAAGAGGTGGGCAGAGTCTTTTAAATCTTCTGAGACAGATTTTAATTATAAACTTAAACAGACAAATTAGCTTTTAAAATAATAAACACAGACAAACATTAAACATTTCGTTACCAAAAGGTGAAATTTACCGTGAGATGAAGACAACCGGATGCAGCTGAACCACACTGAGAAAACAGTAAGACCATGATTAAACATCTGGTTAGGTTTAACCTTCAGTCTCCCTTCTCCGCTTTAAGTCGTTGAACATGTTTGTACTTACAAAGCAGCAGCAGCAATGTGTTCATTTTTGTCACCAGTTGTTCCGCCGTCTCATTGCAAATGTGTCTAAAATATCTTGTTTAGCCGCTCAACAGTCGGCTGAAGGGGGAAGTGAGACAGGCGAGCAGAGAACCAGTCGTCACATATGTGTTATTAAGTGTATTCGAAAGCAACTTCTTAAAAATACTCAGAGACATTCGGTGGTTTAAATTTAAACAGTTAGTCAAAAACTCTTGAAGAAAAGACCATTGCTCTTGGATGGCACGAAGAGGCTTCTAAACAGCTGTGTTTTTTAGGTCCTCACAGTCCTGTTGCTGCTGTGCTGCACATGCCCACCTATTAGCCGGCCAGACATCCCAACACTGCTTAACGCTGTGGGATGATGCATTGGCACAGCTGGGAGATCATGAAAATGGGAGAATTAGGAGGAAATGCATTTTCAGAGATCACTAAACCCACGGCCCATGATGATGACTGGCTAATATGCAGATTGTTCTATTGGCCTTAAACTTTAATCCTGGAGCAATGGTGTCGTTCTACTTTTACGTGTCCTTGGTTCTACACACCTGAATGCCGCAGAGAGACACCTAAAAGCTGCGGGAAACTGACCATCCAGGAATTCACGGCCGTTTTTAGGTGTTGTGTGCAAAAGTATTCAGCCCCTTTTCTCTGAGAGAAACCAGCTTCCTTCAGAAGCTGCCTGATGGTTGCTAATGACTGACTATGGTCCAACTGATCCAGCTGCTCTGTGACGCCTCAGAGGTAATGGGAAGACTGGGAAACAGCAAACAGCATCATGAAGTACAAGGAACACAGAGGAAAGGTTGATAGAGAGAGATAGAACATTTAGTTTTTCCTTTTTGCAGTTGTGGGGGGAAGTGGTGGCCTAGTGGTTACAGAGGAATCCAGAGATCCTGACTTCAAGCTCCAATACCACAAACTCTGGGTCTCTGAGCAAGACCCTTTAGTCCAAACTGCTCCCCATGTGCTGCACAATGGCAGCCCACTGCTCCCCCGGTGGACGGGTTAAATGCAGAGGGAATTTGGTTGCTTTATTTGGTAAATTGTAATGACAATAAAAAGCTGGGGGACACGTCATATTTTTAAAAATACAATTTATTGAGTCGATTTTTGACCCAGCTTCAGTTGGTTTATTTGAGTTGTTTCACTCAACCTTTACCTGTGCTTTTATTGTTTTTTCATTTATTCCTATTATTACTCAGACCTTGTTGCAGGCTGTTACTGTGAAGCCCTTTAATTGGCTTTTAATCATTATGGATAAATTGATTTGGATGCAAAGATGTTGCTATAAAGACGGTGAAAAACAAAAAGACGGCCGTCTAAAGTTTCACTTGATGTGGCGTCTCTGCCAGGAAACCCGTTTTAGAGAAACAGTCACTACAGCTTCTACGTCCTGCAGTGCCGAGCAGAGGCTGATGCAACTACATCCTCACATGCTGGTGTGATTCGCCTTTGTTACCATTGACCTGCTCTGAACTATATAAAGTGGGCGGGTTTCACACATCATGTCAGACTAAAGTGTTAGTAAAAGAAGTCAGCTAGTTTAGAACAAATAGATCTGCAGAAAATGAGATAAAAAAGCAGAGAAGCTGAAGCTGAGATCCAAACTGGCTCAGTTCAGGATATTTGGCTGCAGAAAAGACAAACATACAAACAGGTCCTGGATTGTTTTTGTCCTTCTACCACATCAGAGTGACTCTGTTTCTCTTCACACCTTCAGAGTGAAGAAAAAAGGGCTGGGTTGAAAGCGGTTATAGAGAAACAGGAAACTGGGTTTTGCTGCTGTCCTGTTTTCAAATAATGACATTTAGAAGAAAAAGATTATTAGATTATGTTTAAACTAAGAACCACAAACCCACATGGCCTGAAACCCTGAACATGCTGAACCTAATTTAGCATCCAATCTGAGGTTTTTATTCATTTCTTTTTAACATTTCAGAATCTGTCCGGTCAAATGTGGGAAATAGATTCAATTTGTTTGGAAAAGAGGCAGAAGATAAAAGAAATCTGCTGAAGTGAAGAAGACTAAAGAGTCTCAGAGGGAATGGAGCGATATGGCCACAGTTAGAGGACAAACTGGAACTGTCATGAAGCGAGGACAGAAGGACCCAGTATTCAAGGAGAGACAGTCAGTAGGAAAGCAACGTTTATTAAAAAAACAAAACAAAAGTGGAGCTGTGGCTCGCGGACACTCCAGGTGGGGGGGCGGGGCATTGCTCAATCACAGACGCTCTGGTTTAACAGTCCAGACCAAGAATGTCCCCAGTGCTGCAGTCCCAGAGGACATGATGGAAGCCGTTCCTGGTCAGGGATCCAGAACAGACAGGAAAAGAATCCAGATCAGGCAGGAACAGAAACAGGAGGCAGGATCCAGACTTCCAGGCATCCACAGGCTCCCAGGAGGGTTCAGAGTCTGACTGGGACCAGAAGCATGGCCAGGTGGTCACGCACAGGAGCCGGCAGGATCAGGTGCAGACAGACAGGCTCAGTGGAAGAGGGTAGCCGAGACAGGACGTGGAACCAGAACTTGAAGCAGGACTTTAAACAGGTCTCCTCCCTGAAGCCAGGCTTACTTAGATAAAAACTGAACCTCCCCCCATAATGAGCCAAAAACCCAGAGGACTCTGCAGGGGAGGAACAGTGGACGATCAGGAGACGAGACAAACATATTCTTCACTTTCATATATTAGCCACCTACCTTTCCTGCCTCTTGGAAACAACTCCTAGGTGCAGAGGAAACATGGACTATTTCTGTCAAACCGTCTAAATCTTCCTCTGTCATTCATTAATAAATGTTTATGACTAAAACAGGATTGTTTTATTCCTTCTATACATTTCTTTATAATATAACCAGAATTCTGGGTTGATTTCCTTCTAAAACAATAAAATTTACATATAATTACATAAACGTTTAGCTTTAATAAGGTAATAATAGAGGCTGTTGTTGGATTTATCAGAGTGTAAAATAATATATGTTTAGAGACCATATTGAGAATCTGCTTTCTGAGGATCTATAACATCAGGAGGTGTTTGATCAGGGGAGCTATATCAGTTTCTTTCAAAGAAAACCTGCATTTGAGGACTTTGATGTTATAATTGCTGAACCAGATCCTGTTAGTACGACTCAGCTGGTCTTTCTGATCAGAACTAAAATAAATGTTTCAAATTTCTTCATCTCCATTAACTTGTTTATCAGTTTCTTCTCTTCCTCTGTTTTCCCTTAGAACTGCAGTAACTAACCTGTGCCACTAGATGGCAGCATATGTCATACATAAAAGACATGTTTGAACGATCTCTTGTTTGATAATGGATTCCCAGTGTTTGTTGGTTAAATTTGGTCCTGATGGTAAACTGCTGTCATTACAGTCAATCAGTTTTACTGCTGACTAAAATAAAGAATATCAGACTTTAAAACATTTCGTCAGTCATTGAACCGAATCATCAACCCAGGCAGATCCATAGAGGACTGAAATCTGGCTCAGAAATCCAAACCAGCTGGAATGGCTGTGATCTTATCTCTCAGAGCGTAACAGGTTTCATGTTTGCTATCAGTAATAGATTTATAGAGCTGTGTTTAAACATGAAGTGCCTTAAATCTTGTCATAAATGACTCAGAAAGCTAATTCAGAGTGATTGATGGAACATGGAAGCCAGGATGTGGTTTTCAGTGTTTTATATTTCATGAGTTTATATTTATATGGAGATTAGTTGATGCAATAATTCAGCTTATCTCTCCTCACCACACCACCCATGCTAAAGGTCTGGATCCGTATTCCCAAAGATTCTCAGAGTCTGTCAGAGAGCTCCCATCTTAGCCAAATCCTTCCCGCCAAACAGTCCTAGCTGTGAGTCAGACCAGACATCCGAGTTAGAAGGTGGGCAGGTGTGATGCTGTCTTCCAAGCAAAGAGCTGCGACTTGTTGATACAAGAAAGAAAAAAATACGTTTAAAAACTGAAGACATGTTGACCAATAATTATGATTAACCACACAGATTATAAAGGAGAACAGAGAGAGAAGTGTTGATATATATACATATCAACACTTCTCTGTTCTCTTTTTAGTTTCGTTTTATGTTTCCTGTATGTCAGTACAGCACTAAGAATTAATTGTACTGGTGCTGGATAATAGCCCAACAGTTCTGCATTCATAAGTTGACCATCATAGCTTTAGCCAGTAGGTTCCACTTTGGTAAGAGGAGAGAAAAAAACCCCTGAAATGACGGAATAACTTCTGGAAGTCTGCTTCCTGCAAGAGATGAGAGGGAATAAAAAAACTAAAAACGCTACTCACAACATACCGACTTCAACAAAAGATAGGGTTAGAAAGTGCTATTCTGCAGCATAGAATTACTCACAACTGTGAATCGATCAAGTCCAAATGCCCCGGGTCGTACAGCCATGAGAGATCCAGTGTATATAACGTATAGGAGGCTCCTTTAACAGAAATATATCCTCAACAGCAGGTGTTAAGAGTCCCAGACCTTCCCCAAAGAGACCAGGGAAAACGAGGAAGGCCAGAGCCTCAGACGTCCTGAGGCATCCCAGGGTAGAGGGACATAGGGAGGGCATACACAGAGACAGTGACACCCTCCCAAGATGGGTAGATGAGAGCCCCGGTGCAGGAACCCAGAGGTTATCACACTGAAGTCCCAATGAGCTGCACCAATGAGCCCATGGGCTCTGCTGGCATCCAGTAATGCTCGAGATTGTGGGCCCGGAAACCTGAGGCCCAGGGAGGCATCTAAACGCAAAGACCCAAAATGGCCAGAGGGCCCAGCCCAGCAGTTGCCCAGAATGAATCTCTACCAACCAAAGCACTCAGCTCCGCACACAGAGAACTGCCATTGCACCAGCGGACAGAGGTACAGTCACCGGCAGGAAGTATAACGAGGAGAGGAAACAATCCTGCAAATGTTTGGGGTCTATGGTGATTCAGTGGACGGCGGGGGGGGGGACACCTAACTCGACACGCATGGAATGTTCAGTGTAGGTGGAACAAAGAATTAGGGGGAACAAAAGGCGGCTCTGATCCCTCCAACTGGATTAGCCATGAAGATCAAGCAACGTGTTAATGGCCTTTAAGGGCTTCTGATGGGTTGTTCACTCCCTGGGTCACATGCCCCATTGAAGAGTGAGTCAGTTGAGGGCAGGTGAGGCAGGTATCTTCTGGGTACTGTTCCTAAAAGTGCTTTGTAAGTATGTGAAAACTTTCGTCTAAGACCACCTCCTCTGTTGAGATGGTTTTTCCAGGTTAACAAAGATGGCTTCCTTAAACCATCCGTCTTCCTTGGCCAGAATATGTTTCTGCATTTACCAGAAACAAAGTGACTTACAAAGTAGAATATATACATGTGTATCTCCCCACCAGGGGAATCTAACCCCAGTCTTGGGTGTGAGAAATGTGGACGCTCACTACTATACATAACCACACCCCTTTATGGATGTTGTTGTCCTCAAACGAGTGTCCTTTAGCCTTCAGGTGAACAGCTGAGTCCGGTTCTGATGAGATGGTTCTCCTGTGTTGAGCCAAGCACCTGTGTTGCAGTTGCTTGGTCTCTCCAATGTACAGGTCTGTGCACTCTTCACTACTGTTGTGCCATATGCCATGATCATACTTTTTGGACATTGGGAAGCAGTGTCCATATTTCATCCTGATAGGATGACCAGAGAAGAAAACGCAGCTTTGGTGAATAACAGCTGGGGGACTTCTGCAGCCCCCCTTTTTCAGCCAAAGCAGTCACATGGAAGTCACAGAGGTGTGAAAACCTACCCCCCTCCCTGTGAGGACAGAGAAAACCACAGAGCACACAGGATTCTGCCTCTTTCTCTCTTTTGCTCCCTTCTGCTCCTGCGCTCAAAGCTGGGGCCCACTGTGGACCACAGTGGACATGCAGGCCCCAGGGGAACCAGATCCCCAGAACCATCGAGGATAAGTCGAACCCTTCAGAACCAAACTGCTGCAAACAGAACTTTTGCAATACATTTCTCTTGAGTTTCAGAACTTACAGAGCCAAACTGGACGAGAAGCATGCCCTGGGTTTGAGACTGAGAGGACCCCTGCTGCGAGACTGAGACAATGAGTCCCTGGCTGCAGAGCTGCAAAACTGGATGAAACTCAAGCTTTCCAAATGGACATGGAAAAAGGTTTGCAGGTCTGGCATGATTAGGGACAGAACAAGCAATATGTCTTTTGATGATGCTAATCATATTGTGTGTTTACTGCTGAGTAAAGACAACGCTAATTAATGCTAAAGAATTGACTGCATGCTACGCTATGCTACTGGAATATGTGTTGAGCTGTTGCTAAAGCTTAGACAAGCTTTATTCACTAAGGATTTAAACACTGATATAACATTAGTGTTCATGTGTTCCTCAGATGCTCATTACATTTCCATTACCAAGTCTGACCAAGAGTCATTTAGTGGAATCCTGATGTCTATTCGCTGCTAGCTATTTCAAAGAGGGTAAAGAATCATTTAACTAAAGGTTATTGGTTCTTGATTAAGCAAATCATTCAATAGAACATTATTTGGCCAAATAATGTTTTATTCACCTCATGGATTTGCATTGTGAATTGGTCTGAAAACATTCCAATTTCTTTAAAATTAGTGAAAAGCTAATTTGATCAGATCCCAAATTCTTCCAGATAAACTTTGGTTTCAAACACAGAATCCATCTTAAACTGTAATATGTTTTTCAACCGTTTTCCCCTTTCTCTTTGTACATAGTAGTTAGTTTAGTTTAGTTGAGTTTTACTAGTCTTAGTTGAGAGTGTTAAACTGAAATACGTTTGACTTGGAGCTGAATGATTTTTACTATTAAAATCTTATATTTTGAAAAGAAGTTGTGGTGAATTTATTCCATGTATGTGCAGAAATAACTGTTTGACCATGATTAGTGCTCGAATCACTCTTTCATCTATTGTTCTAACACACAGTTAGTAGGACTGTGTGTCATAAACAGTATATAACAGCTGAAATAATATCTGATTAAATAAGATATTTCACCACCCCTACAGGGGAGGGCAATAAACATCTTAAAGTATCAGGAACATAAATTCCCAGCGGGCTGGGAATAGAATTTAACTATAGAATCACAACATAAATATGGCATCCCTGATTGCTGGGCCCATTAATTGTAGCATTTAGTTAGTGTCCCATGCTGCTGGACTCATTGAATGTAACATTTAATTGGTGTCTCAGTTTGGTGGTCATCGAATATAACGGTCATTCTGCACATATATGAGAATAAACTTAGAGCCATTATTGAAAACCGTGTGAAAGCATTAACATCAGCTCTCACCACTCAATAATGAAATCTTAAACTCACAACTTAAAAATCCAATACTAAATGTCTTAGCTTATATGAGAAGAAAATATAACCTTTGACATTCTTGGAGAATCAAAATATAGAAATTTAACAACGTCTAATAACTCCAAAATATCTCTTCAGCTAGTGATAACCAACTTTACTTCAAAGCAAAACTCAGATGATTCAAATCAATCTGATCACTTTGGTCCAACTAAAACTAAAAGATTTAACTCCCAAGTTAGTCTTATTGTTCGACCAAAACTTATGCACATTTATACCTAGATGCTGCCATTTGTGGTTTCTGTAACCACATCCCAAAAATGAAAACTCCCAAGTTATGCTATTTCAAAGTCACTTCCAGTCCAAAATAGGTTAAATGCCTCAAAATTTAACCTAAATCCCTTTGTCTATTAGTTTGATAAGACTCCTAAACACTTATTTTATATTGTGTAGAACAAGATTTGTTGCCAGATTTAATGTAAGTTAATCTGTGATCATACCCAACCGAAAGGGGGTGGATTCAAATTAAATTGCTTAAAATCCCTTAAAGAAAGGTGAATCATAAGCTAATTTGCTAGTAAATCCTTAATGGTTAAGCTTTGCGCCAAACTGCTTGTAAATCCTCCAAGACAGGTAAAGCATGCGCTAAAATAGCTAATAAATCCTAAAACAAGGTATAGCATTTTTAACACTGAAAGAAAAGTGTTTCTTTGATATCACAGAAAAGGGTGAAGCATAAGCAAAATTGCTTGTAAGTCCTTAAAGGTTAAGCGTTGCGCCAAACTGCTTATAAATCCTCAGAGACAGGTAAAACATGCGCTAAAATAGCTGGTAAATCCTAAAACAAGGTGTAGCATTTCTAACACTGAAAGAAAAGTGTTTCTTTGATATCACAGGTTTAAAGATAACCCGTGACCCGTTTCTACACACATAAAAATAAGTCCTTACAATATGTATATGTAAATATACAGGCATAGTGGGTACTGACTGGATTGTGTTCTTTTGAAATTTCTTCATAACTTGTGTTTTTGTGCCATCAGCTGAAAATGGATCCAAGCATCCTCAATTCTGGGCACATCATTGACTCCATAGGCATAGAGAAACAGAAACAAATTGTTGCAAAGCTTATCCACTTATCTCCAGAAAAGCAGGATAACGTAAACAATTTTAACCTCAGCCTATGTGAAGAAAAGATTAAAGAATTAATTAACTTAATTCAAAACCCAAATGGAAACTTTCTGATAACAGATGTACTCTGTGAGCTCACACTACTTTATCAGCTTAAATCCCAAATAAAAGCTAAACAGTACTCTGAGTTAGAAGCCAAATATCAGATGATCTGCCACAGAGTAAGTGCTGCAAACATTTTATTGTCAGGAGCTGACAAGATCAAAGACCCATGTGGCCAGACTGACCATGCCTCAGAACAAAAGGTGACCCCCCTCTTGGAGGAGCTATGCAATAAACAAAGCAAGCAGACCTTGAATCAGCAGGAGGTCACCCCAGTCAAAAGGAGAACAGTTCCTGAGGCAGATACAAAGTCTCTAAACTCTGAGTTAACACTAAATAGATCTGAAGATGTTCAAAGTCAAAGTAGTGTCGCAGACAGAGAGAAACAAGTAGATCACTTGGTAAACTCAAGCGGTTTAAAATTTTGCAAAGGACAGCCATGCAAACCAATCTCTGTCTCACACTCCGCTGACCGAGCACCAAGTGCCAAAGTTTACACCTTGAAAAACTCCAAGGAGAACCAGTCTCCCTTGTGTCATCACAGGTTAGCTCAAAACCCCCCACCACTTAATGAGCAGAACCAGCTTCCTGACGGGCCAGGTCCACCGAGTGACCATAGAATTCAACAAATTGAATCCTTGGCCAAAGACATTGATATTTTTGACCCAGAAAGTCAACACTCAAACATAGCTGATTATCTGCAAGAAGTCGAGCACTGTCTAAAAGACTTGCCATTTCCTTCTTCTCCTAAGAAATTGAAGCTGATTTGGAAAACAACAGCTAGAAGCGTCCATGTTTACATAAAATCTCTTCCTCCAAAACTCAGAGAAAGTTATTCAGCTCTTTGTCAAACCTTAAGAGAAGAATATTCTGGTTACAGAGATCCGGCGTTAGCAACGCTTGAGGCATCTTTAGTTCTCCAAGGAGAACATGAAACACCCAGAGAATATTACTTTCGCTTGAGACAGGTTTATTTTGAGGGCTGCAGTTCTCCAGATATTGATGAAGAAGATCCCACATTTAAAGCATTGTTCATCCAAAATCTTCATGAAAGTGTACGATATGATGTAGAAATGCATTGCAGGATAGAGAACCTTTCTATGCAGGAAACTCGCAGATATGCTCAGATTGTTTGGGAAATACGTCTCAAATCAGATAGATTTCAAAGCAAGCTTAGAGTCTTTAACCTTCAAACAAAGAACAGGACCAGAAACAGACACAGATTCAGTTCCCCAGTGGTTCACCAAGATGAAGGAATTAATGACTTGAGAGAACGAAAACCAGAACCCCCAAATAAAGGTCATAAGCCTTCACATCACAATGCAAAACCAAAGGTTTACACTGGTAAAGGGGGACATCAACAAGCTACAGAAACAACCACGAAAGAAAACTTAGAACAGATCTGCAAAACAGTTCTTACAGAGCTACTGGCTTCTCTGACCAATCACAAAGCACTACAATTCCAAGCTAATGGTAAAACTTATCATATCCAAGAATATGATAGTTCCTGATAATTTCTAACATACTTTAACCTGTTTTATCCTTTCTTTCTTTCTTTCTTTTGTTTCACAACTTGAGAAATGATAAAGGTTGAACAACAGCATCATGAAGGTGTTAGGAAATTTTGTTTGGAATGTATATATTTGTGTATCAGGGTCAGACTTTCCTGCCAGACCTGCTTCAACCAGACGCAAAACCTCTGGAGAAAATGAACTGTTTTATGATAAGATAGGGTCAGCTTCTGCCAGACCTGCAACAAATCATCCAGGGACAAACACTGGAGAAGATATGAACCCTAAATGAACTTTCTTCCTGCCAACAGGAACCTGAGTCATCACCGCTCCAGATATCATGGCTTTATGGACCTATTTGTGATCTGAAAACAAAGAACTGCATCTTTTATTTCCAGATCAAAGGGGGGACTGTTGTGCCATATGCCATGATCTTACTTTTTGGACATTGGTAAGCAGTGTCAATATTTCATCCTGATAGGATGACCAGAGAAGAAAACGCAGCTTTGGTGAATAACAGCTGGGGGACTTCTGCAGCCCCCCTTTTTCAGCCAAAGCAGTCACATGGAAGTCACAGAGGTGTGAAAACCTACCCCCCTCCCTGTGAGGACAGAGAAAACCACAGAGCACACAGGATTCTGCCTCTTTCTCTCTTTTGCTCCCTTCTGCTCCTGCGCTCAAAGCTGGGGCCCACTGTGGACCACAGTGGACATGCAGGCCCCAGGGGAACCAGATCCCCAGAACCATCGAGGATAAGTCGAACCCTTCAGAACCAAACTGCTGCAAACAGAACTTTTGCAATACATTTCTCTTGAGTTTCAGAACTTACAGAGCCAAACTGGATGAGAAGCATGCCCTGGGTTTGAGACTGAGAGGACCCCTGCTGTGAGACTGAGACAATGAGTCCCTGGCTGCAGAGCTGCAAAACTGGATGAAACTCAAGCTTTCCAAATGGACATGGAAAAAGGTTTGCAGGTCTGGCATGATTAGGGACAGAACAAGCAATGTGTCTTTTGATGATGCTAATCATATTGTGTGTTTACTGCTGAGTAAAGACAACGCTAATTGATGCTAAAGAATTGACTGCGTGCTACGCTATGCTACTGGAATATGTGTTGAGCTGTTGCTAAAGCTTAGACAAGCTTTATTCACTAAGGATTTAAACACTGATATAACATTAGTGTTCATGTGTTCCTCAGATGCTCATTACATTTCCATTACCAAGTCTGACCAAGAGTAATTTAGTGGAATCCTGATGTCTATTCGCTGCTAGCTATTTCAAAGAGGGTAAAGAATCATTTAACTAAAGGTTATTGGTTCTTGATTAAGCAAATCATTCAATAGAACATTATTTGGCCAAATAATGTTTTATTCACCTCATGGATTTGCATTGTGAATTGGTCTGAAAACATTCCAATTTCTTTAAAATTAGTGAAAAGCTAATTTGATCAGATCCCAAATTCTTCCAGATAAACTTTGGTTTCAAACACAGAATCCATCTTAAACTGTAATATGTTTTTCAACCGTTTTCCCCTTTCTCTTTGTACATAGTAGTTAGTTTAGTTTAGTTGAGTTTTACTAGTCTTAGTTGAGAGTGTTAAACTGAAATACGTTTGACTTGGAGCTGAATGATTTTTACTATTAAAATCTTATATTTTGAAAAGAAGTTGTGGTGAATTTATTCCATGTATGTGCAGAAATAACTGTTTGACCATGATTAGTGCTCGAATCACTCTTTCATCTATTGTTCTAACACACAGTTAGTAGGACTGTGTGTCATAAACAGTATATAACAGCTGAAATAATATCTGATTAAATAAGATATTTCACCACCCCTACAGGGGAGGGCAATAAACATCTTAAAGTATCAGAAACATAAATTCCCAGCGGGCTGGGAATAGAATTTACCTATAGAATCACAACACTACTGTGAGCGGCGTAAACCAGGTTGTTCTCCTTCTTTCTGGGTGTCTTTTCTTTGGGCAGAACCAGTTTTTCTTTCAGGGTGTTCCTAGGTTTGCATGGATCCAGTGCTGGTTGAAAATCCTCCTGAGTTGTTCAGCGACTCCAGCAGTATAGGGAATGACAATGTTTCTTCTTCTCTTGTCTTCCCTTTCAGCAGAGCTTTTCTTGTTGGTTTTGAGAACAGCCCATCTGGGATAACTACAGTTCCTCAGGGATATCCTGATGTGTCCCTGTTCTCTCGTCCTCTCTGTTGGTGGGGGAGGGTTCTGTTGATGCCTAGTTTGTGTTCCAATGGGTGGTATGAGTCAAACGGAGGTATTGGTCAGTGTGTGGGTTTCCTCTAGACTTCTATGTTGAGTTGTCTGGTTACCATGACGTGAACCACGCAGTCCAGGAGGGCAAGGCTGTCATCTTTCCCATCTTCCCGGGTGACATTGATGTTTCTGTTAATTGCCTTGATGTGGTCTGTGAATGTGTTTATATCCTTGGTCTTTATTTTGACCCGCGTGTCATCCACGTATCTCAATCAGTGACTGGGCTTTGTTCCCATGAATGAGTGTAGAGTTCTGCCTTCCAGTTCTTCCACTTATCAGTTTGCCACTAAGAGAGGTTCAGGGGGGCCCATTGGCCATCCATGAATCTACCTGTAGAAATCTTGGTTGAACTGGAAGTATGTGGTGGTGATGCAAGTCCAAGAAGGAACAGATGTGGTCTGTGGTCAGATTGGTCCTGACTGGACAGTGTGGTCCTGAGGTAAACACATCCTTACTGGGGAGACTGCTTCGTTGGTGGGGACGCAAGTAAAAATAGATGTGACAACATAGGAGACCATGGTCTCATCCGTGTCCTGTAAGTTAGCAATGTGATGTGGTGTGTTGCTGACCAAAGGAGAGAGGAAGGAAGCAAGATGTTTGACGATGTAGGTGACTAAGTTAATGCTGCTGATGATGCAAGAAAAGAAAAACACATTCACTGGCATCCAGTCTCATTCACACCATTCCGCACACTCAAAGAGAAAACGTGTGAGTAGACACTGTTTGTGGATTACTTTATATTTTTCTAACTTAGCCTGAAGAAGATGAAGATTTTATTATCCTGATTTCTTGTAAACACTTTATCTTGTTCCTTGTTGTTGTTGAAGATACATGATGTCAGTGGTTTTTACCCATATCCCCCAAAGGTTGGGGTTTATTTTGTTTCCTGATCAAAGTGCTCTCTTCCATTGGGTGTTGGGTACAGTTTTAAGATCTGTTTTCTCACCCTGTTCTAAAGTGTGTTTGCTCCAAACTTTATTAAAGTCTGTAAAGTTTCAGCTTTTGCTAAATTTTAAGTTATCCTTGGAACGTCTGCCTTCAAATGCTAAATGTAGAAAGACAAGATCTATCAGTTCTTTTTGTTAAAACAACGTCTTACTCTTTGCTTATGTGAAGTAAAAAATGTTGAGGTATGTCTGTTATTAACCCTCCAGGCTCCAAACGAAGGTCATCAGAGACAAGAATGAGTCACAGCCTCCTTCATGGCATGAAGGGGAGGACTGCTGTCAGTGTTAACTTTGTTGACGAAGACTATGACGAAAAATACTCGTCAACGAACCTTTTTCACGGACTTAAACTAAATAAAAACTAAATAAAAAGTGAGATATGATGACTACAAAAATAACTGACACTTTAGTCAACGAATAAAAACGAGACTAAACTATTAGGGAGGGACGAATGGTGATCCTATCAGAATTACTTTTTTTGTGGTACAATTTGGGAAGAAATCCAATCAAAAGTTAGCTGCCAACCGCCATAGAAAGAAATCCAGGTGGCGGTAACGCGCCATAAAGCTGTGCGAAGAAGGAGAAGAAGAAGAGAGCGCATATGGTTGAAGCATAGAAGCAGCATTTTCATAGCAGTAGTAGCCTTTCAAAAATCAAATGAATAATAGACATGTTACAACAGCTAGGGCGAAAAAGAAGAGTTGATATCTGGGCACACTTCACGTATGACACTAAGGACAACAAGACAGCCTGCAAACCGTGTGGAGCCAAAATATCCGGAAAAAACACCACCAACTTGAAACGGCATTTGCAGACGACTCATCCAGAGATACATGCGAAGGTAAGCATACACGCTAAGCATATAAGGTTATTTTTTATTTGATTAACCGCCGTGTTTGCGCTAAACTTGGAATAACATAGACGCTAAAGGAAACCCCCTCTGAACTGTATTAGACGATTGTCTCGTTGAGTGATATGAGTATAACTATTCAATGTTCTCAAATTGAATCAAATGTGTAGGCTACTAGGCTATATGTTCTGGTGTATGTAACATTAAGGGACAGGACTCCTCGAAGGCCGTTGGCAATTAGCCATGCCTTCTTAGCTCGCAAAGGAAATCGCGGTTTGTTTAAAAAGAAGGCGACTTGTTGCACAACTTTCTTTGGCCCTACGAAAGCGATAGCATGGACAGTTCGCTTGTTTAGTTGATTCCATTGTTGCAAAGCCTGCTTCCAGAGAGAGAGGGCAAGATCTGAGGAGATTGGGCAACAATGAATAAAGGGGAAATCAAGTTGAGTTTTTTTTTCTCTATCTCACACAGATACAGAAGACGTCTGATGATAAAAATGACCATGGTGGAGATAAAGCTAGTGCTAGTGTTACCCAGCAGACCATCACTACTGCAAGGATTACCGCTAACAACATGCGAGGACGAGGACTTTATACAAATGATGGAGATAATTGAAAAGAAACTAACAATTCCAAAGAAATTAACAATTAGCAATTTAGTTAAAACTGAATATGAACATGAAAGAGACAAATTCAAAAAAAGACTGGCTGCTGCCAGGAGGGTCAGCATAGGCCTTGACATGTGGACAAAAAAAGGACTGACTGCCTCATTCCTTGCTATAAGCGCATGCTACCATTGTGTTGAACAAAGTAAACCTGTGCACATATTGTTGGCCCTTGAACAAGTAGCTCACCCACACACTGCTCAGTCTATTAAGGCATGTGTGGACAAATGTATGCAAGAGTGGGCCATACCAAAGGAGAAGATCCTGACAATGGGAGTAACATGGTGGCAGCCTTTAAAAACACCACAGCAGGAGAAACCAGCTCTGAAGATGACTCCCCTGGGTCCTCGATGGAAAGTGACTCTGAAATTTATGACCAGCGGTGAGCCATGTTTACTTTTTTTACATGATCAATTATCACATGAATGATTTCCCCTCTGCCACACACTACATACACACACACACCAGACACTATATTAGGTTTGGACTTATTTGGTTGTCTTTTCTTGTTAGGTACCATCATGTCGACATGGAAATGGCCCGGACACCGTGCGGGTGCATACCATACAACTATTGGTCCACATGACGCAGAAAGAAACAACGGTCAAAAGAGTCCTCGATAAAGCAAGGTCCGTGGTGAGGCTCTTTCGCAAGTCCTCAGTAGCAACACAGAGGTTACTGGACCAGTGTGGTGTTATTGTTGTAAATGACTGCCCCACACGCTGGTCAAGCACATTCAACATGGTCACACGACTCCTCACACACAAAGATGCAGTCTGTCAAATCTCAAATGACATGGGATGGGACAGTTTGTTTACTAGTGAGTGGCAAAAGCTTTCATCATTGCATGACATACTGCTGCCTTTTGCGGAACACACTAAAACCCTACAGAGTGACACTGCATCTATGTCCCTAGTGGTTCCTGCCCTCTTTGATCTGCTGAGCCACCTAGCTGACTTTGCAGAGAACACTCGGGACAGAGACCTCGCCACTCTTGCAGAGAAAATGAGATCAAATCTGAACCTACGTTTTGCTTGCCTTTTGGATTCAAACGATGAGAAGTTCTCACCACTTGCAGCAGCTGCCTGCTTTGTCAACCCGACTGTCTGTGAAATACTTGTAAATATTGATGTAGCTGATGGAAATATCCAGGAACTGCTGAAACAGGCAGAAGACTATGTGGTCAAATGCACTTCCCCACACACAAGACAGGAGGACTCAGGACTTCAGGAGTCTGAAGATGATGAAGTTGTTGAGGAACCAGAAGCAGCACCATCCTCAAAGCAGCCGGTGTTTAGATTTCTTTCAAGATGCCGTACCACAAGGCCTAAACAGAAAACCTCCACAACCAGCGTCAGGCAGCAGATCATTAAGTACAAGGAGGAACTTTCACATCCCATCACTGAGGACACAGGCACAGACTTCTGGCTGGAAAAGAGTGACATTTTTTATCACAGTTTGAAACCTTTTGCATTAGACTTGTTGGCTATGCCAGCTTCTCAAGCTTTCGCAGAAAGGGTATTCATTATCACAGGTGATCTCACCAGAGGACGGCGCAACAGAGGAAGGGTCAGATTGGAGCGAAGTGCTTTCCTTAAAATGAACAGAAACAAATAGAACCATTGTATTCACTGCTATTTACAGCATTCCTGTAGCAGTATGTGCACAGCTTAGAGAGTTACTGGTCTGGTATTTGTTTTGTTTTTTGGTTAATATGAGAGCAGAGATGTTTTTGTGCAATTAATGCAATAATGGCCTTATAGCTTAGCATTTCATTTAAATATTTTTTTTTTTCATTTCAAATCTTTGTGCATTGTGTGCAAAATCAGAGTAATTGATTAAGAAAAGCAGTCTGCTTTTCAGTTTCATGTGATCTTTACCTGTATTCGCAATGCCAGGAGAGCAGGGTTTTTTCAGTTACTTGAACATTGAGGAGTATTTTTTTGGTAATGTGTGCAATGGCATTACAGCCAATATTTTATTCTACATTTAAGAATTGCACTAATCTGTTCAAACCTTGTTGATTTTGTAAGGCATTCCAGCCTAGCAGTTATTTAACTTCTCTTGAGGTATGTGAACGTATGTAATGTTAACAGTAGTGAATTTTCTGCATTTAGATACCTTGTGTGCAATGGCATTACAACCAATAATTTTTTTTTTTTTTTGAGAATTTCACTTTATTTTTCTTAATGTTTTTTGAGTGGTTTCACTGTTTTTTCAATAAAAACAGCTTGAAAATGTTATATGACTTGCATATCATTCAGGGAGAATGCACTTTTTCAGGGAGCAAAGCCACAGTTTATCTTTTTGAAATTCAAAATAAAATACATGTTTTGTATCTGTAACTGTTCGATCTGTGTCTAAATCTAGATAGATACTTTATTGATCTCCAAGGGGAAATTCAAGTCTAATTCAAATCTAGACTGAGACTAAACTAAGACTAAAAGACTTAAGACTAGACTAAGACTAAACATTTTCAGATGACTAAAATATGACTAAAACTTAATGGTGTGTTATGCAAAAGAGTAAGACTAAGACTAAATCAGAATTTTCTGTCAAAATTAACACTGACTGCTTTTATTAGGAGATCCATCTGACCAGTGAAAGATAGATTAACCTAACAGGGAACGGCCTTCATTAACTCAAGCTGTTTTTACTTCAAATGTCCAAGTGTGAGAAAGTTCTTTATGCAGGGGGTGGGTTGGTTCTCCTGGGGGGAGTGTGTGTGTGTGATTTTATAAGGTACAAATGTACTGAGGTTGCCTCAGTCAGAGCTCTATCTCTCTGTCTGAGGACGTTAGTTAAATTTGAACCTTTTTCTTGCAAGAAATGCCTCTACCTCAGCTTCGCAACTTCACACTTAAAAAATATCCATAACAACACCAAACACATTTCTGCACTCATACATCCAGAAATGTTGACAAAGAAATTGTCCCTGGATCAGGGTGCAAAGAGATGGACTTTCTGGGGTTTTCTCTCTGTTTTTACCGAGTACAAGTTCAGTAGAGTGATCAAAACCCTGAGACGAGATGGCATCACAGAAGCACATTTCAATTTAAGTTATGGATGCTGCCATCATCATAAGCAAAGGAAGACAAAGTTTCTTACATCTTTAACATATTTCAATGGACTATATATTAATATATTTGACTTTCTCAATGATTTTTATCTATGAATGTTTTCCTACAGCTCTTCTAAATTATTTTTAAAATGTTGATCATTGAAGTGTTTTGTAGGCTGCAAACAATATTGAATTTCTCTATAAGACATTTTTCCACTTTTCATTTATGATTATTTCTAATTTTTCTATTATTTACTTCAGTGGAATTATGTTTGTAGAGGTTAACCTTTACCTCATTTAGCTGAACTACGGATGAAAATGTTTATCTCATCTTCCTGCTTTAACGACTGTATGATTGTTAAATAATCCTCACTGCTACTAACATTTCTTCACTTTAGGAGCTCTTAAGTCTTGAGTAGTTTCCATGTTCTCAGAACTTCCAAACTGAAAAGCTGGAAGGCTAAACTGCATGATCCATTCCTCAGGGAGGACCCAGTCCACCTGGATCAGGACTTCTGTTCTCCTTCAGAGAACTTTCTTCAGGATCATTTTGGTCCCACCGCCGGATGTTCTGTCAGTCGCAGAAGGTGACCCTTTTGATGGGAAGGGATAGAGCATCATCTCGTTCCAACAAAGCTAAAGAACTCATTTAAAAAATAAAAATATTTATTTCTTACTTCATGTCCAAAGTACAAAAAAATCTACAACACATAACGCTGAGAGTTATAACACTTTAAACAGTAAAAGTATTTAAAAAAGAAGGATTTCAGAATTGATGCTCAGTGGTGACCTGCCCCATGGCGTCATCATAGTCAGCTTCATCTTCCTCTGCTGCTCTGGATGCTGATGTTCTGGCAGGAAGTGGTGGACTCCTTCCTGCAGAGAGTAGAGGTCAGGTTTTATGATTCAGCAAACATCACAACAGTTTCCTTCATTGGATCAGAATGTTCTGGTACCTTTGTTTCTGTGTCTGCAACAGCAAATGATGAAGTATGTTGGGTAGATAAAGGAGATCAACGCTGCAACATGGCTGATTGTCCACAGTGGAGTCACAGCAGAAGATGAGTGGGAATCAGAGTGTTCAGCAGCTGTTAATAAAACACATGATAAGTATTTGGGCTGGATACATGAGATTTTGTTGAGATTTCACGCCTTGCTTGTTGGCGTTTAGGAGTGGGCTCTACGCTCCAAAGCACAGATTTATATGACTGTATTTGCCCATCACCTCATCGACCGTTTGGGGGGTATTCCCAATCGGAGAACTTCCATGCAAAGGCCACAGTAGACTGACCTTTATCATCATGGAGAGTCTTTATGGAAGGAAAACATCTCATTGGAATCTACCTTTTTCTGTACTCTGAATTCTAAACACTGAATTTATTTGGCACATTGAATTCCTTACATTTAATTTTTATCTGGTAAAAATTCCGCTGCAAAAAAATCAACTGCCTCCACTCCTGTTTCTAGTCTATTTTCTAGATACAAACGGAACAAATGGAACAAAGCCACAGGGTTTTAATAGCTGATACATTCCGAGAAGTTGTCGGGCAAAACTTGTTATCAGTGCACCTAAGTATGCCTTTTTATAGCCCCTCTGTTTCTGTTTGGCTTTATTGTTTTTACTGGTCCAGTGTTGGTGATTTAATTCTATTCTGAAATTCATTGGGAATTTATTCTGTTAGGCACCTGTTTTTTCTTGTGTGGTGTGTGAAATTGACCTCGATGGGGAAATGCGAGATTTTATTGGTCCATTTAGCCTTGACAACCACCAACGCACCACACCAGGGTGGTTGTAAGTGTAAACATTAACTTCAATGGTTTGGTTCCTTTTTGGCACCCAGAGGCAGCTGCCTTCTCTGTCGGCCTGTTTTTAGCTTGGCACCCCCTGCTGGTCACCATCCGAATTCTAGAATATTCATCATTTAACATCAGTGGGTTTAACGGTGGTACTGTCCACCTCACCACATTTAACCCTATCAATAACACAGAATTTTATAGTTTTGATTTTACACTGCCGCTGTTATAGTTCTAGATTTATGTCCTCATAGGTCTAGGTCATTGTGGTCACATTTCTGGTTTTGCATGTTTGTAGTTCTGGGGTTATTCATTCATAGTTCTAGTTCTTCAGGGTCATAGTTCTGGGTTTTTGCATCATAGCATATAATTCCTAGTTTTTTGTGAATATGGTTACAGTTCTGGTTTAACATGGTAGTTGTTCCACTTCTCCAAGTTCATAGATCTAGTTCTACATGGTCATAGTTGCTTCTATATGGTCATAATTCTGGTTTTTTATGATCATAGTTCTCATGGCTGTTGGTCTGGTTCTACTGTACATGGTTCTGTTCTATAATAGTGTAGTTCTGCTTCCATGAGGTAACACTTCTGGTTCTAATTGGTCATAGTTGTAGTTCTGCAAACGAAGGTCCAATAAAATGGACCAAAAGGAAACACAGGTCTCTTATTCTTTACGTCTGAGATGTTCCAGGGTGGAAAACTAACCTCGGACAAACAGCCAGCTGGATGGAGACTCTCCACGTCCACCGATGTTACACTTGTATTGGCCTTCATCAGACGTGGTCACATGGAGGAGCGTCACATGACCTGTGGGTTCAGTCCTGATGAGGGAGCCATCTTTATAGAAATCAGCTGAGAGGTTGGAGGGAGTGGTCTTTGTTTGACAGCTCATAGTGACAGTATCTCCAGAATTTACAGGCAGGGCAGGACTCTTTAGGATCACATCTAAGAGAATAAAAAAAGGGATTTATTTCTTACAAAGGACGAGGCAATGGTGCTAAACACAAAACATATTGCACTGTAGTACCATGTCGTACTGAAAAATGTCTGTAAGAATGAATTAAAATCAGTATTCTAATAACTGTTGTGGACAGAGGCATTTCTTGCAAGAAAAAAGATTCAATTTTTTTAATGTCCTCAGACGGAGAGATAGGACTCTGACTGAGGCAACCTCAGTACATTTAGACCTTACAACACACACACTCCACCCTGGGGAACCAACCCACCCCCTACATAAAGAACTTTCTCACATATCGTTCTCTGTTAGGTTAATCTATCTTTCACTGGTCAGATGGATCTCCTAATAACAGCAGTCCTCTCCTTCATGCCATGAAGGAGGCTGTGACTCATCCTATATCATGACCTTCGTTTGGAGCCTGGGAGGCTAAGAACAGACATAGCTCAACATTTTTTTACTCCACACTATGTACTCTATTTCTTCACTTGAAGCTGTGATAAATGTTGAATTTTAATCCTTTAGTTCCTGTGTGGGGCTGCATGGTTCCTTCTATTGTTGCCTTTAAGCTAGTAGGTAAATGGAATTTGCATGTTTTTTGTGTGCATCTCTGCGGCTTCTCCAGATTCCTCTTACAGTTCAACACTGCTGGTTAAGTGTTGCTGTGTGTGTCTGTGTGTACAGTAGTGTCTCTGTGTTGCCGTTGATAGTTGCCGACCTGTCCAGGTTGTAACCCGCTTTCACACAGATTGCTCTAGATAGGGACCAGGCCCAGGAACCTGAACATGCGATAGAAGATGGATGCATAGTTCCTGCATCTAATAATATCTCTTTGTTACCCATATTTGGACGGGGTTGGCCTCCGTCTGTGTCTTACTACTTTGCTCTGGACCAATCAGAGTCCAGTTGACTTTGTGGGCGGAGCATTAAACAGATAGTAAGTATACCGATGCAAACTGGTTCGCGTCATGGTGCCTACCTTTACTGATGCCAACTGTGATGTGGACTGAGTTGCTGCGCTGCTTAGACAGAGACTCACACCAGTAGATGGCGCTGTCAGTTGGTTTTGCTGTTAAAATGTTGCAGCCAGAAGAAGCCAGTTGGCCCCAGCCGTCCCCACAGCTGGAGATCTGTTTTCCATTGTTTGGGTTTCTTTTGATTGTCCATTCCTGACGCCTGCTGTTGTTTCCACAGCTCAGAGAGAAGGAATCGTACTCAAACAGCTGAGAGGAGTCTGGACTCACAGTCAGAGACGCTGGTTTGGAGCCATCTGAGGACAGAGATGGACCTTCAGTTAGCTACCTCCTGAAGCAAACCGGTTCCTCTAGTGCAGTGGTCTCCAACCCTGGTCCTCAAGATCTACTGTCCTACAGATTTTAGATGCATCCCTGCTTCAACACAGCTGAATCAAATGATTGATTACCTTTTCAAGCCATTCATTTGATTCAGCTGTGTTGAAGCAGGGATGCATCTAAAATCTGTAGGACAGTAGATCTTGATGACCAGGGTTGGAGACCACTGCTCTAGTGTTCCTAATTATTCTTGCTTCTTTCTCATTTTTCTATGTCTGTATTCCTGGAATTGATCTTTACCTTCGATGAGCAGCCAGCTGGATGGAGAAGTCTTCCCATTGACTGACTGACATCTATAAGCTCCTTCATTGGACTTGGAGACTTTATGAAGGGTCAGTTGACCTGTAGGTTCAGTGCTGATGAGGGATCCATTTTTGAAGAAAGACGCTGTAATGTCTAAATGTTTGTCCTTGTCTTCACAGCTCAGAGTAACGTTCTGTCCCTCCATCACAGGAAGGACAGGAATGTCCAGGATCACTGAATCTCCTAAACACAACAACAGAGAGAAGGACACTGCTTGGTTAAAGGATAAAACCAGGATTTATTTTCTTATTGACTGACTGCTCTAAATCCCATCCTAAACTAAGGACCTGGACAGATTGATGAAAGTGTTTGTTGAGACGTCTACATCCTATAAGAGATTTCTGATCTAAGACTTCCTGTTGGAATAGATGTCTTAGTAAAAACACTACTTATCTTTTGGACCAAGGGTACCGTCTCTCAGAGTCCTTCATGGGTAGAGACACCCGTACAGACCCGTTATCCGCAAGTATTCCAATTTAAAACCCGGCTGGGAATACACAGACCCGTAAATAATAAAGTGTGACCCGACATGTAATCCAAAAACGTTCACACAGCCGATTCAGCCACTTTGGATGGTCTCATCCCATTAAATGACCATTATTAGCGGTTATCAGTCCCATAGGATGGCTTCAGATTGGGCGTCCTACCTCCCAGTAGGCTCAGTGGGTTGTAATAACCAAATTGATCCTAATCGTAGCACTAAGGTAACTCCTTTTTTACTCACTAGATTAATTAATGTATTGATGTGTAATCTGAACATAATTTTAGAAGTTCTTCCACTAATATAAAAAAGTTGATCTGCATGTCGCTCATATCTTACAACCCCTCCCAAAAAATCTCATATATGTAACCGACACTACATTAAATTTGTCTGACTGAAAAGTGTGGAATTCACTGGAAGTAAAGCTTTAAAACACAGTTTTCTTAAAGAAGGTGGACTGTAAATAAAGTAGATAAAAAGTATAAGGTAGGTAAATAGAAAGTGAAACCTAAGGTTTTAGACATGGTCTGTTATCAACGATAAGCTGCATATAATCATCCATAAGAAACCTACCAGAAGGTAGAGGAGGCGCAGTCTGAAGCCATTCTATGGGACTGAAAAAGGCTAATAACAGCCATTTAATGTTTAATCACAGCTGAAAACAGGCCATTTATAATCACAGAGGCAGTAAAAAACATTGCCTCACGCTCACATCCAATGAGTCGATGCAATCAGCTGGTTTTCCTTAGATAGAAAACTTTGAATCAATCTGACTGGATGATCTGGTGAACTGAAAAGTGACCTGAGATGACATGATGTGAAGTGGAGCTATAGAAATAAACTGAATAGAATTGAATCCAGTGCGTTGTGCTCACAGATTAACAGCTGGAAATTGGCCAAAGTAAGAAGTGAGTAAAAATTTTCAGGTATGTCTGTTCTTAGCCTCACAGGATCCAAACAAAGGTCATGATATAGGATGATTCACACAGCCTCCTTCATGGCATGAAGGGTAGGAATGCTGTTATTAGGAGATCCATCTGAGCAGTGGAAGATAGATTAACCTAACAGGAAACAGCCTTGATGAACTCAGGTTGTTTTCCCTCCAAATGTTCAAGTGTCAGACATTTAACTCAATATGGAATAGAAGCAACAATGAAGGGATCTGGTTGAATGAATTCTCTTGTAAAATTCTCCTGAATGATGTAAGTGATCTAGTGCAACTATTCCTTTGGTCTTTTAAAGCAGATCTGAAGTTTAGTGATGGTTTAAAGATGGATGGTCCTGCCTCTTGTTTGGTGTCATTGGTTTCCTTTAGTGTCTGTGGGGATGTGAACATGTGTGTTTCTGTTTTGCTGCTCTCAGATCTGTTTTATACAGGTGCTGGTCATAAAATTAGAATATCATGAAAAAGTAGATTGATTTCAGTAATTCCATTTAAAAAGTGAAACTTGTATATTATATTCATACATTACATACAAACTCATATATTTCAGATGTTTATTTTGTTTAATTTTGATGATTACAAATGACAACAAATGAAAATCTCAAATTCATCATATCAGAAAATTAGAATATTGTGAAAAGGTTCAAAATTGATGGCCCCTGGTGCCACACTCTAATCAGCTAATTAACTCAAACCACCTGCAAAAGCCTTTAAATGGTCTTTCAGTCTAGTTCTATAGGCTACACAATCATGGGGAAGACTGCTGACTTGACAGTTGTCCAAAAGACGACCATCGACACCTTGCACAAGGAGGGCAAGACACAAAAGGTCATCGCTAAAGAGGCTGGCTGTTCACAGAGCTCAGTGTCCAAGCACATTAATAGAGAGGCGAAGGGAAGGAAAAGATGTGGTCGAAAAAAGTGTACAAGCAAGAGAGATAACCGCACCCTGGAGAGGATTGTGAAACAAAACCCATTCAAAAATGTGGGGGAGATTCACAAAGAGTGGACTGCAGCTGGAGTGAGTGCTTCAAGAACCACCACACACAGACGTATGAAAGACATGGGTTTCTGCTGTCGCATTCCTTGTGTCAAGCCACTCTTGAACCACAGACAGCGTCAGAAGCGTCTTGCCTGGGCTAAAGAGAAACAGGACTGGACTGCTGGTGAGTGGTCCAAAGTCATGTTCTCTGATGAAAGTAAATTTTGCATTTCCTTTGGAAATCAAGGTCCCAGAGTCTGGAGGAAAAGAAGAGAGGCACTTCATCCACGTTGCTTGAAGTCCAGTGTAAAGTTTCCACAGTCAGTGATGGTTTGGGGTGCCATGTCATCTGCTGGTGTTGGTCCATTGTGTTTTCTGAGGTCCAGGGTCAACGCAGCCACATACCAGGAAGTTTTAGAGCACTTCATGCTTCCTGCAGCTGACCAACTTTTTGGAGATGCAGATTTCATTTTCCAACAGGACTTGGCACCTGCACACAGTGCCAAAGCTACCAGTACCTGGTTGAAGGACCATGGTATCCCTGTTCTTAATTGGCCAGCAAACTCTCCTGACCTTAACCCCATAGAAAATCTATGGGGTATTGTGAAGAAGAAGATGCAATACACCAGACCCAACAATTCAGAAGAGCTAAAAGCCACTATTAGAGCAACCTGGGCTATCATAACACCTGAGCAGTGCCACAGACTGATCGACTCCATGCCACGCCTGCATTGCTGCAGTAATACAGGCCAAAGGAGGCCCAACTAAATACTGAGTGCTGTACATGCTCATACTTTTCATGTTCATACTTTTCAGTTGGCCAACATTTCTATAAATCCTTTGTTTTTATTGGTCTTCAGTAATATTCTAATTTTCTGATATGATGAATTTGAGATTTTCATTTGTTGTCATTTGTAATCATCAAAATTAAACAAAATAAACATCTGAAATATATGAGTTTGTATGTAATGTATGAATATAATATACAAGTTTCACTTTTTAAATGGAATTACTGAAATCAATCTACTTTTTCATGATATTCTAATTTTATGACCAGCACCTGTATTATGTGCATCTTGTGATCAGAGGAAGGAGGAGGAAGTGTTCCTCCATGACGCAGGGTGACTCTTACTTGTGACGGCGATGTTGATGACGTTGCTGCTGTCCCTGTGTTTGGACTCACACCAGTACACTCCACTGCTGGACTCCTTCAAGGTGTTTAAGGTGCAGGTGGAGCGGTTCAGAGTCCCCCACTCGTTGCCACATTCGGACACCCGCAGCCTGGACACACATCAGTCATTAAACCCATGGACGCCTCAGGTGTGGAGAAAGAAGGAAGCATTAGATCTGCAAACAGCTGCTGCTTCATTAGACTTATAAAGAAGATCAATCTAACTGTGGCTGTGAGGAATGAATGAACAGACAACAATAAACCAGTCTGATGATCAGAGGAGAACTGACCTTTGATCTGTGTATCCCCACACGGTCCATACACCTGGTCTGAACTGCTCACAGCTGATGGAGACTTTGTTATACTCATAAAACTGAGACCTGCTGGGAGTGACCACGATGGAGGCTGGAGGAGACACACATTGACCACCAGATGGCGGTGTTCAGAAACGCTCTCATTCAGAGAGACATGATGCTAACATTCTAATAAAGCTCTGACGCCTCTAACAGATGTTAGCGTTTTTCATCCTCCCTCCATCCATATCATCTGTCATCCCTCATCTTTCCAAACCACCAAACCATCCCCTTCACCATATCATCCATCCAACATCATCTGTCATCCATGGGAATTTCCCCAAACCATCCCTCTCTCTTCAACCCTGGGATCCATATCATCTGTCATCCGCAAAACCCTTTATCCCTCCTCATCATCCGTCATCCATCCATCCATCATCCCTCCATTTATTTATCTGTCATCCATGCATCCCATCCTCCCACCATCATCATCTGTCTCCATGCATCCACCATTCCCTCCCTCAAACATCCGTCATCCAAATTTCCCTCCCCTCATCCATCCATCATCATCTTTCACCATCCCTTCCCTCATCCTAAACCCCATCTGTCATTTCCCTGCATCCCCATCCATCCATCATCATCTGTCATCCATGCATCCATCATCCATCCATCATCATCCGTCATCCATCCATCCATCATCCATCCATCATCATTGTCCCTCAATGCTCCAAAACATCATTTTGTCATCCATTTCATCCACATCCATCCATCATCATCCGTCATCCATCCATCCATCATCCATCCATCATCATCTGTCATCCATGCATCCACCATCCATCCATCATCATCTGTCACAAAGATCCCTCATCCAAACCCATCATCCGTCATCCATCCATCCCTCCATCCCCTCCATCAAACATCCTCATCCATCCCTCCAACCATCCATCACATCCCATCCATCCACCATCCATTTCCCTTCCCCTCCATCTTCCCTCCATTCCATCCATCCCTCCATCCATCATCATCCGTCATCCATTCCATCCCTCCATCCATCCATCCATCTCATCCGTCATCCCCCATCCATTTCCCTCTTCCATCCCTCCATCACATCTGTCATCCCTCCATCCATCATTTCCCTCCCCTCCATCCATCCATCCCTCCATCCATCTCCATCCATCCCTTCCATCCATCCATCCATCCATCCACTCCATCCATCCATCATCCATTTCCCTCCATCCATCATCCATTTCCAAACCATCCATCCAACATCCTCCATCCATCCATTTCCCCATCCATCCCCTCATCATCCATTTATCATCCCCTTTATCCATCCACATCCATCCATCCACCATCCATCATCCATCCATCCTTTTTCCATCCCCTTTATCCCCTCCATATCCCTTTATCCATTTCCCTAAACATCCATCATCCATCCATTATCATTTGGGCATTTCCCTCCATCCATCATTTCCCTCATCCCCCATCTCATCCGTCATCCAACCCCTCCATCCATCCATCCATCAAACATCCCCTCCAAACATCATCCGCATCCATCCATCCCCTCCATCCATCATCCATCATCATCCATCATCCTTTCCCTCATCATCCCCTCAAACCATCCCTCCCAAAACCATCCATCCCTCCATTTTAATTTATCCCTCACCATGCATCCACAATCCACCTAAACATCTGTATCCCCTGCACCATCATCATCTGTCATCCATGCATCCATCATCCATCCATCTTTATCCGTTTATCCAAACCCCTCCATCATTCCCCCCTCCTCATCTCTGTTTATCCATGCATCCTCATCCATCCATCTTCCCCTGTAAACCATGCATTTCCCCCATCCATCCATAAACATCTGTCCCTCCATGCAAACCCCAAACCCTCCCATCACAACCCTCATCCATCCACCATCATTTCCCTCCATCATCATCTGTCATTCCAGCATCCATTTATCAAACTGTCATCCATGCATCCATATTTCCCCCATCATCATCCGTCCTTTCCCTCCATCCATCATCCATTCCTAAACATCTGTCACCAAAGCATCCATCACCCTCCATCATCATCTGTCAACCAAACCCCCCATCCACCATCCCCTCCACACATCTTCATCATTTCATCCATCATAAAACCTCTCATCCCCATCCATCCCCTTTTCCATCCATCCATCCATCATCATCCGTCATCCATCCATCCATCCATCCATCCATTTCCAAACATCATCCCCTTATCCATCCAACCATCCATCTTCCATCCATTTTTCCATCCATCCCTCCCATCAACCCCTCATCCCTTTCCAAACCATCCCTCCCAAACCATCCCTCCATCATCACCGGGCATCCCTCCATCCATCCGTCTTCCATCCCATTCCCTTTATCATTGGCCCTCCCCCCATCCATCACCAGCCATCCATCCAAAACCCTCCCTCCATCCCTTTCCCTCCATTTCCCTTTCCCCCCTCCAATTTATCCATCCCCCATCATCCATCCATCCATCCATCATCCATCCCCTCCATCCACCACAACATCCATCCCCTCCATCTCCATCCATCATCATCCATCATTTATCCATCAAATTCCCTCCATCATCCATCCCTCCATCCATCCAACCCCATCCCTTTCCCTCCCTCTTCCCTCCCCCACCATCCCCTCATCAGCCATCATCCATTTCCCTCATCATCCTTTATCCATCCTTTTCATTTTTCATCCATCCCTCCATCATCCCTATCCATCCATCATCATCCTCATCCATCCTTCCCTCCATCCATCCTTTATCCCTCCATTTTCATCCCCCATCCATCCATCCCTCCATCCATATCCCTCATCATCCATACCATCCATTTATCATCCTTTAAACCATCCTTTATCCATCCCTCCTTCCCTCAAACCCTCCGTCATCCATCCAAACCATCCATCCCTTCCTTCATCATTTCCCCATCCATCATCATCCCATCCATCCACCTCAACATCCCCTCCATCCGTCATCCATCCATCCATCCATCCATCCACCATCCATCATCATCCCTCATCATTCCCTCATCTTTCCCCATCCATCCATCATCATCCGTCATCCATCATCCAAACCACCCCTCCTTTATCCATCATCACCATCTATTCCCTCCATATCCTCCGCCTCCCCTCCATCCATCCAAACCATCATCCACCCTTTGTTCCATCCATCCATCCATCCATCCATCCATCATTTCCCTTCCCTCCATCCACCCTCCCCTTTCCCTCCAACCAAACCAAACCAAAAAATTAAACCCCATCCATCATCCATCCCTCCCTCATCCGTCATCCATCCTCCATCCAAAACCTCCTTTTATCATCCATCCATCCCTCCCCTCATCATCCGTCCCTTTCCCTCCAAACCATCCCCTCCAACTTCCCTCCAACCATCCTCCATCCCTCAACCCTCCCATCCCAAAATCCCCTCCTTCCCCTCCATCCCTCAAACCATTTCCATCCTTTTTTAAATTTTTATCTGCATCCCCTCCATCCATCCTCAACCCTCCCTCCCTCCATCCCTCCCTCCATCCAACCCCCAACCATCCATCCTCCACCATTCCCCCCATCCCCCACCCAAAAATCCCCCCCCCATCCAAAACCATCCCAACCCCCAACCCCTCCAAACCCCTCCATCCCCCATCCCTCCCCCCAACCTCCAACCAACCTCACTTTCCCCCCCCTCCCTCCATCCAACAACCTCCAACCATCCAACCAAATCCAACCCTCATCATCCATCCAAACCTCATCCAAAAACCCTCAACCAACCTTTAACCCCACCCTCCATCCAACCCTCAACCATCATCCCCCAAAAAAAAAATCCCCTCCCCCATCCCAAAAAACCCTCCCCCATCCTCCCCATCCCCCTCATTCCCCATTTAACATCAGTCCTCCCCCATCCATCCAACCACAAACCCCATTCCCTCACCGCAACCAACCATCCCTCCCCCCCAACCAACCCCCCAAACCAACCCCAACCCTCCCCCATCCTCCTCATCCCCCCATTTTAAACCCAACCCCCATCAACCCTCCTCCAACCCATCAACCCCCCCCGTCCCTCCCTCCCCTCCCAACCCCCCCAAAAAAAAAATCCCCCCCCCACCATCCACCAACCCACCAACCATCCCTCCCCATCATCCCTCAATTTATCCAAAATCCCTCGCCCCCAACCCCCCCCTCCCCCAAAAAATCACAACCCTTAACCCTCCTCCAACCATCCCCCATCCCCTCATCCTCCCAACCCCATCCGCATCCAACCAACCTCCCCCCAACCCTCCCCCCCTCCAACCCCCAACATCCCCCCCACCATCCATCAACACCGCAACCCAACCCCTAAACCCTCCCCCATCCAACCATCCATCATCCATCCGTCATCCATCCTCAACCATCCCTCCAACCATCCGAAACCTCCTCATCCATCCCCCAACATCCATCCATCCCCTCCCTCCATCATCAACCATCCTCAAACATCCCTCATCCCTCCATCCATCCCCATCCATCCATATCCATCCATCCAAACCAACCTCCTTTTTCGCCTTATCCATTCCCACCAAACCATCCCTCCATCTCCATCCATCCCCTCCATCCCTCCATCCCCCATCCATCCCTCCATCATCCATTCCATCCCCTCCCCATTTTCGTTCCATCCAAACCATCCAAACCCCTCCATCATCCATCCATCCATCCATCATCCCTTTCCCTCCCTCCCCCCCCCTCCATCCATATCCTCCCTCCCTCCCCTCCATCATCCATCCATCAAACCATCCCTCCATCATCTATCCCTCCATCCACCATCATCCATCCCTCCCCCATCCCTCATCCCCTCCCTCCATCATCCAAACCCTCCCCTCATCCCCTCCATCCCCTCCATCATCCCAAACCATCCCATCCATCATCCATCCATCCAACCATTTCCCTCCATCGTTTATCCAACCCCTCAACCATCCTACCAAACCATCCATCCATCATTCCTCCTTTCCAAAACCCTTTTCGTTCCATCCATTTCCCTCCATCCATCCCTCCGTCATCCATCCATCCATCATCCATCCATCCATCCATCCATCCGTCATCCATCCTCATCCATCCATCCATCCATCCATCCATCATCCATCCATCCATCCATCCATCCTCCCAGGGTCTGACAGGTACAGAAAGAAAACCCAGACACTAAGTCTAACTCTGGGTGAGCCAAAAGGAAGGCATCATAGTGACATGAGAACTTGTTCTGCATTTATTACAGAAGCGTCATAAAGTACACTTTCATAATTTGGCTGCAATACATATAAGCATATTTGTGTAGAAGTATCACGTATGTTTGAGTTAAATTATTTTTTCGTCTTTTCAGGGTTTTTTGTTATACTTCAATCCTCATCTCATCTCCCCACAAAAAATAATCCTCTGAATTGATATATATGGCAGACTGAGAGCTCACAACAAGCAACCAAACAGATGTGCTTCAAAAGACCAAACACAAATAAAAGTGAAATGTTTCTCTACCCTCTGATTAGGCTTACCATAAGAAAAAGTCATCTGGTAGCAGCTGAAACACACTGAGAAAAGATTCAGACCATGAGTGCAGTCACTGATCTCTAAGAAAGGCGCCACTTATTGTTGAAGCGTTGTGTACTCACAGAGCAGACGCAGTGCTGTGTTCATATCGTCAGCAGGCTGAAGCCGTTCTGTCCGTCTCACAGAAAATGTGTCTTAATAACATCCTGTTTAGCCAAACCACAGCCGGCTGAAGGAGGATGTGAGACCGACAAGCTGAGTACCTGATAATTTTTTAACCACTCGTCACGCTAAAGTTGCATTTTATCGTCTGAAAAACCAGCTGACATACGTCGAATATGCTACAAAAGGCACGAACAAGAAGAACTTAGATCCTTTCTCTGAAAAAAAGGAAAAAACTGCAGTTTGAAAAACAAAACCAAAGAAGATTCTGACTACAGGTTTAAAACACAGACCTCTGCAGATAAATCTGTTGTTAAGATATCTAAATCCTTCTCAACAGTATCAAGCTTAGCGCTGGAATCCCTCAAGGTTGTGTGCTCAGTCCACTGCTGTTTACTCTGCTAAAACACGCCCACACACGAGTAAAAATGGCTGGCACATTTAGAGATCTAACCAAGATTGTGGGCCTCATTCAAATAAAGCCTCTTTGTGGGCAGCTTCATTTTGAAACCAGGTAGAAAACAATAGTAAGAGAAGCTAACTAAACATATTTAGCACCAGGGTCTGAAATTAACTTCTTGACTCAGCAGCCAAGAGGACCGGAAGACAAAATTATCTACCAGCCAGAAAAACAAAACTATTTGCTCTCATATTTTTAAGGAACATATTATTTGAGGTATTATGTTAAATGGAAACTATGTTAAGCTAAAGTTTCATTAAATAAAGCTGCCATTTAGAATTTAATTGAATTGAATTTAAAAAAGTGCAAAATACTTGGATGTGTGTATATATCATGTAAAACTGTAACTGGAGCGTGTAACAAAAGTAATTTCCCTCTGGGACTATTAAAGTATTTCTGATTCTGATTCTGATTTGCTGCATCTGATTTCACCGATGGTCTGCAGGTTCATAGACTGACAACGACTTCAGGTCTGTTTTTGGTTTTTTGCTTCATACTGAGCAGCTCATTAGCTTAGCATCTTTATAAATAAGCCGCTTGTGAAACAGTCTTCCTGAAAGCACCATTATTAATAAACTGTCTCTACCTCCTGGAGGCTGTAGACCCTAGTTTCTTCTTCTTCTACTCCTCAGCATGATGTCTTTTAGAAGGCTTGGTTTCTCCAACTATATATTGCCTAGCGGCAGTGTTGTTAAATGACGGGGTGGCGGGGTTGTGCTCTCTGTAAGCGCATCTGTCTAATAATAATAATTTAATTTTATTGATCTCACATTGGAGAAATTCACTCTGCATTTAACTTATCCCCTTAGGGAGCAGTGGGCTGCCATTGTGTGGCCCCCGGGCAACAATCAGGGGTTAAGGGTTTTGCTCAGGAACCCAGAGTGGAGGCTGTGGGGATCGGAGCGGGTATTTGCTGGACTGCTTTAATCACTAGACCATCACTCCCCAACTATTGGTGTGTGAGGAACAAAGGGACAGATGGGAGACTTACCAAAATAAAAGAAGAAAGGACGTGTCTATAGTGCAACTGAAGTGCAAACATTTACTGGCCTTGGGCAAATAGTGATCTGCCAATAACTGGCCAAATAAAACATTTTGGTTGTTTGGTAGGTGGCAGGTGTTCATTTCAAAAGCTGCTTCCCACATGAATTACAGAGACAGTTAAGTTACGGGTGGCTGAAAAAGTATAGTCACATGACAGCATTTCAGCGCTTTGAGTAAATGTTAAAACAGCCTGCCATAGAAACTTCATATAAACAAGCATTAACTCGAGCAGCAATCTTCTCCATCTTCCTCCCCTTTGCAGCTGCAGCTGTTTCTCTGTCTTTCAAATACATTTTCCTTTTTTTTCCATTTTTGGATTAAGATTTATAGTTCCTGTAATGTAAAAGAGGCACTTCCTCTTGCCTGTCTTCATGGTGACTCGTCGAATCTGGGCTCCCCTGATCTTGGCTTTTCATACTTGTTAGCCACGTGTTCACCTCTGAGTGAACCAACTTAGAATTCACAGGAGCCGTTATGAAACCAAAAACTTAGAGTTTTCAACCTTAGGCTAGATGTGGAGTGTTGGCCTAGTGGTTACAGCAATTTGGTTGTGCTCTGAGAAGGTTGCAAGTATCCAGTTAAATTCTCTCAGCCTCCGCTCTGGGTCGCTGAGCAAGACCCTTAACCCCACTATTCCCCGGACGCGCCACACAATGGCAGCCCACTGCTCCCAAAGGGGATGGGTTAAACGCAGAGAGTAAATTTCCTCATTGTGAGATCAGTAAAGGGATTTACATTTATGTCAATTCAGAGGTGAGCATTTGAGTCTGAGTTTGTTAAACCTACTTCTTGAAATTGACTTCAGGGATCAGATGCCGACCCTTGCTAATTGCCCTGCTGCTACTCCAACTGTGTGGCCAGCAATCTCCGGAACAAAGAAGAAGAGAGAAGGTCTGGAGCTGCCTTTCATCCATCAGGAGTCTTTGTTTTATTGGAAGACATTTTGTCCGGACTCCTAGCCAGGGAAACACATACACTATATTGCCAAAAGTATTTGCTCACCTGCCTTGACTCACATATGAGCTTAAGTGACATCCCGTTCCTAATCCATAGGGTTCAATATGACGTCGGTCCACCCTTTGCAGCTAGAACAGCTTCAACTCTTCTGGGAAGGCTGTCCACAAGGTTTAGGAGTGTGTTTATGGGAATTTTTGACCATTCTTCCAGAAGCGCATTTGTGAGGTCGCACACTGATGTTGGACGAGAAGGCCTGGCTCTCAGTCTCCGCTCTAATTCATCACAAAGGTGTTCTATCGGGTTGAGGTCAGGACTCTGTGCAGGCCAGTCAAGTTCATCCACACCAGACTCTGTCATCCATGTCTTTATGGACCTTGCTTTGTGCACTGGTGCACAGTCATGTTGGAAGAGGAAGGGGCCAGCTCCAAACTGTTCCCACAAAGTTGGGAGCATGGAATTGTCCAAAATGTCTTGGTATGCTGAAGCATTCAGAGTTCCTTTCACTGGAACTAAGGGGCCAAGCCCAGCTCCTGAAAAACAACCCCACACCATAATCCCCCCTCCACCAAACTTTACACTTGGCACAATGCAGTCAGACAAGTACCGTTCTCCTGGCAACCGCCAAACCCAGACCCGTCCATCAGATTGCCAGATGGAGAAGCGCGATTCGTCACTCCAGAGAACGCGTCTCCACTGCTCTAGAGTCCAGTGGCGGCGTGCTTTACACCACCGCATCCGACGCTTTGCATTGCACTTGGTGATGTATGGCTTGGATGCAGCTGCTCGACCATGGAAACCCATTCCATGAAGCTCTCTGCGCACTGTTCTTGAGCTAATCTGAAGGCCACATGAAGTTTGGAGGTCTGTAGTGATTGACTCTGCAGAAAGTTGGCGACCTCTTCGCACTATGCGCGTCAGCATCCGCTGACCCCGCTCCGTCAGTTTACGTGGCCTACCACTTCGTGGCTGAGTTGCTGTCGTTCCCAAACACTTCCATTTTCTTATAATACAGCTGACAGTTGACTGTGGAATATTTAGGAGCGAGGAAATTTCACGACTGGATTTGTTGCACAGGTGGCATCCTATCACAGTTCCACGCTGGAATTCACTGAGCTCCTGAGAGCGACCCATTCTTTCACAAATGTTTGTAAAAACAGTCTGCATGCCTAGGTGCTTGAATTTATACACCTGTGGCCATGGAAGTGATTGGAACACCTGATTCCAATAATTTGGATGGGTGAGCAAATACTTTTGGCAATATAGTGTATACAGACCCAGACTAAAAAATGCATGTCAGTATGAAAGATGGATCAACTCTAGTAGCTAAAATAAAATGAGAACATAGACGCAAATCATAAATATAAAAAGGTAGAACACCTTAAATTTTTTATGGGGGGGGGGAAAAGGGGACAATCCCCATTTTTAGAAAAAAAAATCGAAAATTTCTCTATTCGGATTATTACGAGTTTCGGGCATAGTTCTTAAAAACCTTTGGGGGGGTTTTAAATTTAGATCCCCCCCCTAAATTTCTTTCCCTCCCGGTTTTTTTCCCCAACTTTCCGTTTTTTAAACCAAACCCCCCCAAAACCCGGGACTGGGGGAACGGCTTCAATATCAAAGTTTTACCCAAGAAAAGTGAGCTAAAGTAGCCCAAAAAATTTTAACATCAAAGGGTGTGGGGGGAAAATTTTTTTAAGGCCCCCCCCCCCCTCATCTGGGGGGGGCGCTCCTGGAACGGGGTTTTCGGGGTTTTCCCCCCCCACTTGAAAGCTGGGGGTTTTCCGGGGCCACAAGCAGGAGACAGTTAAAAAAACTTTTTGCAGGAAAAAAAACCCATCCCTTTAAAAAAAGGGGGGGAAAAAAAAAAAAATTTTTTTTAAACCCGGTTTTTTAACGGGTTTTCCCCTCCCCGAATGGGGGTCACAAAAAACAAAAAGTGCAGATAAATTAAAAACCCCACCCTTTTTCGTTGTTTTCCCCCAACAAAAATTAATTTTTATAAAGGCCCAAATTCCCAAAAAGTCTTTAAGGGCCTTTACGTTAACTTTTAAAACAGAAAATTATAAAATTTTTCAAGGGAAAAAGTTTTTTTGGCCTTCCCAAAAAACCCCCCAATGCAGTTTGAGGGGACATGGGGGGGGCCCCTTTTTAACGGAAGAAACCTAAAAAAACGGTTTTTTTTAAATTCCAGGCCGAGGGGCGGGGGGGAAAAAAAGGGTAAAAAAAGTTAAAACGGCCCCCCAAAAAAAGGGCGCGAAAGGCTTTTGAAGGATAAAAACCAATTTTTTTCAGGGGAAGAAACCAAAGGGGAAAAAGGGATCTAAAAATTTCATTTTATAGAACCCGGATTTTCCCTTTTAAAGGTTTGGCACACCCAAAACGGGAAAAAAAAAAAAAACCCCCGGGACCGGGGAAAAAAGGGGAAAAAATTAAAAAAAGATTTCAAATAGGAAAAGAAAGAAAAGCAAATAAAAAACCCCCCCCTATGCCCCCAAAAATTAACCAAGAATAATTTTTTTTTGAAATTTTAACCCACCAAAAAATTGTTTTAAAAAAAAATTTTTTAGACCCTTTTAAAAGTAACGGGTTTTTCCCACAAAAAGGTAGGGTTCCAAAAAGGGGGGGAAAAAAAAGTTTCCTAAATTTTTTTTAAAAATTTAGAAATTAAAAAAAATTGGACGGGAATTCCGTTGCTAAAAAAAATTTCCTTATAAGAGGGTTGGGCCCTTTTAGGCTTTTTTGGAAAAAGTTTAAAAATTTTTTTTTTTAAACAAAAAACCAATGAAAAACCCGGATGGGGAAAAAAATTTACCCTTTTTATTTTTTCTTTCACCAAATAGTAAGGCTTTTAAATTTTGGGGCCCCTATGTAAAAATTCAATAGTCCCCCCGGAGAAAAAGTAATTTTTTCTAACATACCCCTGGAAATTTTTAAATTTTTTCAATTTCCCATGAAAAAAGTTTTAAAACCCCTTTTGAATCCCAAAAAGGGGTTCAATAAAAATCCCAAAAAATTTTTTTCCCTTTTTTCAAACATTTTAAATAAAAAAGGGATGGAAATTTTTTCTTTTAAACCTTAAAATTTCTTCGTTTTTTACAAAAAAATTTTTAAAGATATCCGGATGTTTAAACATTTAAAAAAGGGTAAGGGGTTCTTCTTTTTATGGAGGGGGTTTAAGGAACAGGGGAAAAATATTGTCTAATTTAAATTTAAACTGAAAAAAAGAGTTTTCCCTGCCGATCCCGGGGACTCCAGGTAACCTTTGAGGGTTTTTAGATTTTTAAAGCAAAAAAAAATTCCAAAGAAATTTTTAAAAACTTATGCGTTCCAATTTCCTATTTAATTTTTTAAAAAATATTAGGGTAACTTATTTTCCTAAGAAACAAAACCCCGTAAACCAACGGGCCTTAAAACCCTAATTTCCCGACTGAGGTTTTGGAAGCTTAAAGCGTCTTTTAAAAATTTTCATTTGGTAATACAAAAATTTTTTCAACACTTTCAAAAATTTTGGAAAAGGGGTTTGGTTAGGCATAAAACCCAAGCACCAAAAATTTTTAAGGGGAATTAAGCAATTTTAAATTTGGAACCCCTTTAAAACAGAGAAAAAAAACAATCTTAAAAAAAAATTTAAAGGGAAAACCCCCTTAAAAAACCCTTTGGGGGGAAACTTGTTGGGGGTTAATAAGCTTTTTCAATTCAGGAGTTACTGGAAAAAAGCCACCATTTAAATTATATAGGTAACATCGGGAAGAACCTAGGGTTTAATTTTTTTTAAAAATGAAAATTTAATTTAAATAAAACCCCATAAAGCATTTTTTTAAGAGCTTAGGTTTTTCCAAAAAGCGGGTTTTAGTTTCAACTTTATTAAAAAAAAATCGTTTTCACCCCTTTTGGGGGAAAATACCCCTTTTTTTTTCCAAAGGGGTCCCTTTCGCCCTTTTTCAACTAGGAGGCCTCCGGCCTGTTTTTTTTTTTCCCTTTCGGGGGTTTTTTTTCGGGCCCAACCCAAAAAAGGGCAACTTTTCTTTTTTTTTTTCATTTTAAAAAGGGGGAGCCCCTTCTAAGGATAGCAGAGAATGGGGCCCCCAAAAAATTTTCAAGGGTAAAAAAAAATTTTCCCCGGAATCAAAAAAAAAAAAATTTTAAATTTTTAAAAATTTATAACGGCAAAAGTAAAGATCACAAAAATTAACTTCTTTTAAAACTCTTTAAATAATCCAAGGTTTTAAAATTAAAAGGGGGGGGTTGGAAAAATATTTTTATTTTTCACTTCATGATTTGGGAAGGGCCAAAATAAGAAAAAATTTTTGGGGGGGGTGGGGTATTTCATTTTTGCCCTGGTGGGAAAAAAGGGTTAAAAGGGCCCGGCTTTTTTCAAGTACATTTTTAAATCTCCACCCCTTAGTTTTTAAATCCAAAAAAAAGGAATTTAAAATCTCAAAAAATTAAAAAGGGGGCCGGGGAATAAAAAGTTCAAAAGGAGGTTTTCTTTTTTTGGTCGGGAAATTAAGGGGTAAAATGCAAAGAGGTAAGGTTTATTGTTTTGGGAGAACAGAGAGAGGAAGATTTTGCACCCTTTCCCCAAATTTTGGGGGTGTAAAAATTTAAATACTTAAAGGACCCTTTTTTATAAATAATCCTTTTTTACCGGTTTTGTGGAAACAAGTTTTTTTATCCCCGCATTAATGGAAAAGAGGGGGGATTTTTTTTAAACGACCGCATTAATTTTTTTAACCCCCCAATTTGAGGTTTTTTTTTGAGTCATGATTTTTTTGGAAATTTTGAAATTTTTTTTTTTTGGGGGTGGGGAACTGCGGGGTGGAGTAAAGATGGGAAAGGAGAGTGGGGGGGAATGGTTAAACAAATTTTTTTTGCCCCTGGGGGTCTTTTTGGGGGCTAAAAAAGTGGCCAAAAACCCAAAAAAATGACCTAAAAGGGGGGGGCCGTCTCCCGAAAACCGGTTTCCCAAAAGGATTGAATTTTTTAATGTAGCCCACTTTTGTTTTCGGGCCCCCAACAACCAGCGGTTGAAAGACGACTTTGGGCTAAAAAATGTCATCCTGGTAATAGGGTTTATGATTTTGTTGATGGGTTGCTAGTTCTTGCGTATTGCCTTTGACAAAAGAGCCCTTTGAAAAAGAAAACCCTTTAAAATAGAAAGCTTCTCCTTGGTTTAATGCGGTGTGTCTTTGAAGCAAAATGCTAGGAAACTGGGGAGAAAATTTTCGCTCCACAGGCCTGCGGGGGGTCCTTCCTAGTTGGAAAAATTTGGGTTTACTGCTGTATAAAAGGACCCTTTGTAAAGAAAGCAGCTACTTTCCCCATTTAAAAGAGGGTTTAAAAAATCCCAGATTTCTTTTTAAACAGTTGCCCAAAATACCGAGCCTACTTGTTGAACCGTCCATTCCACCTGCTTATAGGATTTTTCATGAATAAAATTGATGAAAATAAGATCAGTAGCAATCCTCTAACTATGATTGGTTTGTCTCTGGAGGGTGGGACAGTATCTGAGGTAGTCATAGACTCTGAACCGGGTTTAGACTGCTTTGATCCAGTTGAACTTTCAGAGTTAGAAAACTATTGTCTTCATCTAAGCGTTCAATTGGATGTTAGATCCAGTTCCAACCAGGTTATTTAAGGAGGTATTCCCTTTGATCTCCTCCTCCATTTTAGATGTGATTAATCTATCTCTGTTACAGGGATATGTACCTAAAGCTTTTAAGGTTGCTGTAATTAAACCTCTGCTTAAGAAACCGTCTCTTGACCCAGATGACTTGGTCCTGAACCTGTAGTCCTGCTTTGAGTGTTACATCATGTGCATTGTTACTTTGTTAGCCAGATAGAGCGAGTAGATGGCCTTTTTCACATTGTGGATGTCACTCTGTGTAAGTAGGTCATCTAATCAGGACAGCCTTCTTGTCTTATAAAGATACGCAGGATATGGGCACATCTTTGAGCTGGACTGATAGAGGAGAGCTATCTGTAATCTTGGGCATAGAGGCAAGACGCATACAGGTCAGGGCATGGATGGCGTGTCACAGGGCCGTCACTAGGTTTGAGAGACATGGGTGGCTTAGCCCCTAGGTAAGATATTGCGCGCGCATAGCGCGCGCCGAAATTTTTTCAGTGCACTTTCTAAGGCGCTGTCTATAAATTCATTATTTTAAGAGCAACATACCTGGGAAACACTTCCCTCACTAATGCTACTTCACCAACTAAACTACACCAGTTAAAATGTGCTAAATTACAAAGAGTAAATGGTAGGTGCCATGCATTACTGCATAAATGGAAGAAGGCAAGTGGTTCGCCACTCATCATAATGGAAACCTTCTACAGAAGACAGTTGTCTAACCAACAGACTCCCAACATCTTCATAAACCCTTAACCTGGCCATTCATCTTTCCCCATCTCCCCTGCACCCACAACCTGTCAGGAACCCCTGTCTGCTTTGCAATAACCCTGTTTCTGTGTGTGTGCTTGGTGTGTGTGTGTGACCTGGACTTTGGCATGTCTTTCTCTACACCTGGCACAGAGAGAAACACATATACACTATATTGCCAAAAGTATTTGCTCACCTGCCTTGACTCACATATGAGCTTAAGTGACATCCCGTTCCTAATCCATAGGGTTCAATATGACGTCGGTCCACCCTTTGCAGCTAGAACAGCTTCAACTCTTCTGGGAAGGCTGTCCACAAGGTTTAGGAGTGTGTTTATGGGAATTTTTGACCATTCTTCCAGAAGCGCATTTGTGAGGTCGCACACTGATGTTGGACGAGAAGGCCTGGCTCTCAGTCTCCGCTCTAATTCATCCCAAAGGTGTTCTATCGGGTTGAGGTCAGGACTCTGTGCAGGCCAGTCAAGTTCATCCACACCAGACTCTGTCATCCATGTCTTTATGGACCTTGCTTTGTGCACTGGTGCACAGTCATGTTGGAAGAGGAAGGGGCCAGCTCCAAACTGTTCCCACAAAGTTGGGAGCATGGAATTGTCCAAAATGTCTTGGTATGCTGAAGCATTCAGAGTTCCTTTCACTGGAACTAAGGGGCCAAGCCCAGCTCCTGAAAAACAACCCCACACCATAATCCCTCCTCCACCAAACTTTACACTTGGCACAATGCAGTCAGACAAGTACCGTTCTCCTGGCAACCGCCAAACCCAGACCCGTCCATCAGATTGCCAGATGGAGAAGCGCGATTCGTCACTCCAGAGAACGCGTCTCCACTGCTCTAGAGTCCAGTGGCGGCGTGCTTTACACCACCGCATCCGACGCTTTGCATTGCACTTGGTGATGTATGGCTTGGATGCAGCTGCTCGACCATGGAAACCCATTCCATGAAGCTCTCTACGCACTGTTCTTGAGCTAATCTGAAGGCCACATGAAGTTTGGAGGTCTGTAGTGATTGACTCTGCAGAAAGTTGGCGACCTCTTCGCACTATGCGCGTCAGCATCCGCTGACCCCGCTCCGTCAGTTTACGTGGCCTACCACTTCGTGGCTGAGTTGCTGTCGTTCCCAAACACTTCCATTTTCTTATAATACAGCTGACAGTTGACTGTGGAATATTTAGGAGCGAGGAAATTTCACGACTGGATTTGTTGCACAGGTGGCATCCTATCACAGTTCCACGCTGGAATTCACTGAGCTCCTGAGAGCGACCCATTCTTTCACAAATGTTTGTAAAAACAGTCTGCATGCCTAGGTGCTTGAATTTATACACCTGTGGCCATGGAAGTGATTGGAACACCTGATTCCAATAATTTGGATGGGTGAGCAAATACTTTTGGCAATATAGTGTATGTGAGGAACTTAACAATAAATGCAGCATTATCTTTGATAGATTTCTGCTTAATCTAAAGTTTAACCACAAAATACAAGTTGCATAAATGGACAGTAGGCAATAGGCAATAGCATCATTGCAAAGAAGGATATCCTTGAGACTTTTTCACATCAGTCTGACAAAGTTTTAATGCAAATAAAGGAAGTATTTTTAAGTACAATGTATTAATGAAAACACAAAATCAACAGTATATGAAACGTACAACTTAGAACTATAGTCAACCCAAGGAAGCACTACCATATCACACAGTGTCGCCCTATCAGACTGGTGGCACATAGATATGGGAGAATTATCCTGCCATAATGCAAGAGCACATAACTTCAATTAGAGAAAAGAATTTCATCTTCTTGCACTCAAAACTTATAATGCTCACACTCAAAACATGCGCTCTCTCTCAAATATTTTCTCTTCTCTCAAAAATCTTTGTTTCTTCTCTCAGATTTAAACAGATATTTTCTATATTATCACAGATATTTTTTCCTCTCGCTTGCCTCCATCTCCGCTCTGCACGGGTCTCAGTTACGCTCTGCTTGCGGATTTGTTTTGCTCTCTCAGACTGCAGTTGGATCGTTGCCTAGCAACCTTTCCAGCCAATAGAACGACAGCCTCGGAAAAGGTGCGCTTGTTTAACCCTACGGAGTGTGCCTGTGCTACTACGCCACTTATAAAGCGTCAGCTGAAACTGCTATTTACAGTAGTCTTGTGGCTGATTGTTGTTTAGAAATAGAAAACCTGGTTTCATTTCTTAGTTTTGCCCTGGATTTTGTAGCGTTTGTGGACGCTACGTCGCTACTTGATCAAAACAATAACGTCGCTACAGGAAAGTTACTTGATAAATAAAGCAGCGACGCTACGGTCAAGCTACTTGAAAATGTAGTTAAACTAATAGCTTCGCTACATGTAGCGGCGCTACTGCCCATCACTGCTCCTGTGACAAAACTATTATAATGATGCTAGTAGGCTACAACAACATCGTGTTTTCCCACACCACTGACTTTGTTCACCATGGTAACGTAATTCCTACTGAATCAGACAAGCTATTAGGCCTATATTGTCTCTTTCCTCACTCCAGGTAAAGTGAAGAAAATGTAAACCGCTGACATCAAATGGCAAACTCACCGTATGTATCTGCACGCAACCATAACTTTCCTAATCAAGCTCGATGACTGTGTGGAGATTCAAAGGGCGCGCTGTTGCTGCACTGCACAGCTGCTATGGTCCAGTTGATGGCCGTGTACCACGTGACGTGACGCTGGACGCGGAGCCAATGAAGGAAATGAATATCCTAACGATATTAATAATTGTATAAATAATTGTGTTTGTAAATAAACTAACAGGAACTTATCTTCAGATTAACTTGCCTTCTTGGTGGCTCGTTTTCAGTGCTTTACTGCAATTGTTTGGGGTTATATGGAAAAAAAAAAATCAATAAATAAAAAAATAACAATAAAAATCGCAAAATAATTATGGGGTGGCTAATACCAACGAAGGGATGACTTCAGCCACCCTAAAATAGGTCTAGCCACGTCCCTGGCGTGTCAGTTTCTGATACGGACAGCTAAGCATCCACATGATGCAACACATAGACTCATGAGGTATAAGAAGCAGGAGATGACCTCGTTTGGGGCTCAATCTTTGCCGGACGCTCGCTGACGTTTTTCTTGCCCACAGCTGTGCAAGCTCCAAGCATTTTCTCTGTCCTGTAACGACCTGATCTGGAATAAACTCTGTTACTTTTTTACTCCTGTTTTTATAGTCCTTTTTATATGGTTTTACCTAGTTTGAGTTAAGAGTAGTAAATAACTTGCTCCCAGGAAAAGAATCGTGAAGAAGCCCCAAGGCGCAACGGCCTTTTTTAGGGGACATAACTTCCCCATTTAACAAGAGACATCGTCCTCCAGAGGTCCTTCTCCGTCGTCATCCTCACGGCTGTCCTCCAGAGACTCATGTCCACCGCCTCCGGCCCCACAGTCGGCCTCGCTATATAAATAAACTGAAATGAATTTAATTGAATTCTTATTAATTAATCTCCCTCTTTGGAGAATAAAAGGTATTTCTATGCTATTCTATTTTTTTAGATGAACCATCGGTTGTGGAATGTGGGCATGAAGATGACCAAACATGAACCTGACCAGCTTCTATTTGTGGAACTAAAACCCAGGCTGAGGCTCAGGTTGGATCAGACTTTTTTAATCAAGTTCTTACTGAATCTATTCTGTCTTAAAAACACATCATCTCCCCGGCTTTTTGTCCCAGCCTCAGTAGCTTTTATTCCTGCATTTATTTCAGTCAGTGGTCTTTGTGATGGTACGATTTATTTCATTCTTCTGTCATTCTTGGATTGATCAGATTGTCTTAGAAATGCAGCTGTTGTGTTTAATTCATCTTCTCTTCCTGCCACAGCAGGCCGAGCAGAAGCAGAGGAAGACTTCTACTGATGCTTGTTTGGTGCCACTTTGTTCAACTGGTGTTTATTAAGGCTGTGGGCTCGGTTTCCATCTCTGGCTGCTCAGACATGGTGTGGTTTCAGTTTCCGCTTTGGTTTCATCCAGCATTGACTCTGAGCTGCATGAAGAGGGTGAGATTCAGGCCTCCCCTCAGTCTGAAGAGGTAAATGGATGTAAAAGAATCTATTTCCTTTTGTTCAGCTGCAGCTCAACAGCCTCACCTTAAAGCCACAGTTTCAAACTGGTCTCAAACAATGGTTCCCAATGCAGATTTTGGAAAAAATCCACTAATACAAAGATCACACAGGTGAGGTTGGAGAGCCTCCACCTTCTGACTGAGCTGTGGTCCAAGCTGGGGGTGTGGTTTAAGGACATTTGGCTGCAGATCAGAGGCAGAATGTGGGATTTGTTTGTTTTTGGTGCAGCTGTCAGTAATTGTAGATCTTCAGCTGTCCGTTTCTGAGCGGCTCTGCGGTTTCTCAGACCACGTTCAGAGTGGTAGCTGGTGTGAAGAAGAAAGCCTGAGGTAAAAACTGTTCCAGAAAAACAGGAAGCTGTATGTTAGAAGATGAAGGCTGGTGGTCTGAGGTTTAGGTGCTGCTCTGAGTTTAGGATATTCAGAAGAAAATGATCAGGTTTAAACTAATGGCAGGACTCCATTTATTACAAGGTCTGTAATTAATTCCATCCATCCAGACATTTTCTCCTGCTTAGTCCTTCTCAGGGTCATGGAGGGGTCGGTGCCTATCTACGACTGTCTGCAGCAGATGGGGATGTACACTCTGCACAGGGCGCCAGTCTGTTGCAGGGAACCACAGGTTCTGGGGACATGGAAGGTCACCTCTCTGGGGGGGGCTGAGCTTGTGCAGGAGGTGGAGCGATGGAGGTAGAGGTCTCTGACTGATGACCTTCACTCACAGCAGGTTGGGTGTGTTCATAGAATAATATCAGTCACAACAGCTTTAATGGCTCAATATAAACGAGACACAGAAGCTTACGGTGGCCATATTGGATTCTCAGCTAGTGTTTGTCCTTCCAGAGCTGCTGTTGACTTTAACACCAAAAGAGAAGACCGTAGAGAGGTGACCGTGGCTCAGAGAGGAGGAGTTCCTATGGTGTAACGATTATTCAGCATTCAAACATCGAGCGCACGCTTTCAAAACCTGTCAGACAAACATTAAACCCACCGTCCCCGTGCTCAAACCGCCGTCCTCACGCTCAAACCGCTGTCCTCATACTCAACCGACCGTCCTCACGCTCAACCCGCCGTCCTCATACTCAACCGACCGTCCTCACGCTCAACCCGCCGTCCTCACGCTCAACCCGCCGTCCTCACGCTCAACCCGCCGTCCTCACGCTCAACCCGCCGTCCTCATACTCAACTGACCGTCCTCACGCTCAAACCGCCGTCCTCATACTCAACCCGCCGTCCTCATACTCAACCCGCCGTCTGTCAGTGAGTTATAAGGGTGGCCAGGCAATAATCAATGTACACAGAGGGGGGGCAAACGTAGAGAGGCACCTAAACCTCCCGGTCAATCTAAACTGTTCCAACAGGAGAATTAATGAGCAAAACATCCATACTTTGTAAATAAAGTCAACCTATCCTACAGCCTTTGCTAACAAAGAGACGAATATATTAAACATCTGTTCTTTCTAGATAAAAGGTTTAGTGGATAAAATTCTTTCAGGTTTGAGTTTTGGGCAAAAATCTTTTCCATTGTCATTACTTACATTTATCAGTAATCATTCTGAGTACAATTCATATTTACAAGTACTAATATCTACATAAATTGATTAATACATTTTTATTAAAATAGTTATTTATCTCTGATTTCACTGAAGGCTCCTAGATGACTTGCAGAGAAACATCATTTTCTCTTTACCCATAAAACACCAAATCTGTTTCTGCTTGAATTCTGTGCTGATTATCTTTAATGTTAGTATATTGATGAGAATAATTAACCGCTTTGTTTTTGTGGTCAAGTTATTGTCAACATATAAAATATGTAATGTTTTGAATGTTCCATTTGAGAGTATTACTGTCGCACCGTCTGTATTAGAGGGAGATAAATGGTTGGCCAATGATTGGCTAAGGGTGGCCATGCCCCCCCCCTTGCCCCCCCATCTAGCTCCCTGAGTCTGAGCCTCTGCTTCATCTGCCTCCATCACCTTCTCTTGGTGGCACCTGTGCATGGTGACCTCACTTTGCCCCCAGGCACACCAGATGTGACGTTTAACCTGTAGCCACATGCTGCAGAGCTTCCATTAGAGGGCGACGCAGAGCATTGTTTCAATGGGATCATAACTTAATAAAATGTATAATCACGGTTTACTGGATGATATCAGATTAAATTCTGTTTTTATTGCTGGAAGATGAGATTAGGGTTATGGTTTCTAACAAGGACAGACAGAACCGGGTAGAACCGGTTTTCCAACAGACCAGCATACCCATAGTCAATACGTACGTGCAAGACATCAGATTTGCTTTTATCCCTTTAGTTTTATAAGAAAAATAGATTTTAAGCTACCTTGACGTGCTTGTAGCCTTTTAGTCGTGTACAAAAAACCCAACAATTTAATTTAAAACCCAAAACTAAGTAATAGAATAGTTTTTTGTATCTGATTAACACTAGAACTACCAGGATTTTTCTGTGTACATTGAACTAGGGGGGTCAATGAACTAAGGGGTCAATTGACCCGGAAAAATCCACTAAAAACTATACTAAAAGCTTGCCTTAGGGTTCCCTTCCCCACACAGGCTCAAGCGAGTCTGTGACAGCTATGAGCTGCTAACAGCCACATTTCCACAACAAAAGGAGTGTCCGCAGGAGGTCCAAAGGTCAAATGACCCTCTTGTAGGGCTTTTAGGTAAAAAGGACAATTGACCCCTCCGTAGTAGTTCTAGTGCTAAAGGGTTACACGTCCGTTGAAGTAGTTAAAGTGTATTTTATGTACAAAACTAAAGGGAAAAACTAAAGGTATGCTCATCTGACAGAACAGAAAGGACGGGTCATGCACGTCCAACGGGAAGCTTCCTTCTAACAAACATGCATGACTTTGAATCGGAGCAAAGACTCAGACTGAAACCAGGAAAAGGAGCTGCCGTTGGAGCTGAACCAGGAACAGAACCAAAGCAGGAGAAAAGAGTCCAGAGCTTCTCTGATTCCTCCTTCTCCTGCTCAACATCAGGTCAGTTACATGAAGGCTTTAAGCTTTAAAGGAGGGAACCGGCAGCCTGCTGGCAGAGACCTGCAGGTCACCGTCGGTAACAGCTGCACCACAGGCCTGCTTCACATCAATAATAACACATCCAGCTGCTTCCTGTCATGCGTAACATTCTTGCTTTTTATTCTGAAAGGAGAAATAAAAGAAACAAACTGGAAACAGTCAGAAAGCCAATAAAAACAGCCAAATGTCATCAGTCATTAGAAACAATTACTGATAAGATAACGAATCTCAATATAAAACAAACAGAATTGGAGGAGGGACTCCAGGAAAGCAGATCCTTTCCGTTGCTCCGGTTCTGCTGCTGTTGTGTCTAACATTGACAATGAGACCTGGAGCGGCAACAGCCATCGGATCGCTCAGAACTTCACACTTTGGTCTCAAAGATCACATGGGTTTTTTCCTCTGCAGGTCCATTGGGACTGGTGGGCGGAGCTTCTCTCTCGGACTCGTCTGCTGGGATTGACAGAAAATGATAAGAGTTTTAGCTGCGGAGAGAAGATAAATCACAGTTTTTCTGATTGCTTCCAATCAGGCTTTAATTAGACCCTTCTAAAGCCCGGGGCGTTTGAGACGCCTGGGAAATTCCAAACCTGGAGGAGCATCTTCATACATGGTAACCTGGGTGAGTTCAGGTTTCCAGGCAGGTAGGAGGGTGGGGTCAGTTCACCACCATAGTGCTTTGTTCCATCGACAAATATTTATGAGTCAAGTATTTAATAAGATGAGGTTTCTAGATGTTTTCAGGTGAGAAAGTTAAAGTGAAAACAGGTGGGGGGGAATAAAGGTGAGGAGGATTATACCACTGCAGAGGGGTCCCAGGGCAGGAATCCCTACAGAGAAATATTCGACTATTTATTTTACAACTGCCTGACCCCTGACAGAATAAAGCAAACATAACAGTGTTTATAGTAAAGCATTTATTAAGCTTTTAAAAGGTAATTTAGTCCTTTCTCTTTCCATTTAATGGCACAGACATATTTACTGTTAACTATTACCTGTCACTTTTTTTTACAATTGTAGCAGTTTCCTGTTTTTCATCCTAATTTCTAATGTATTGATTGATAAATTCCCCTTCTATCCACAGCCTTTACAGAAGTAGATGGAAAAGCCTTTATTGTTTTATGGCAATAAAACCATAGGTTTTCAGCTCCATATCAAAGCTGACCCCCGCTATCCCCCCCCCCCCTATTCGATATTCTGTCTTATAATTATGTGGCGTTGCCCTCGCTTCGCTATAAATTTAAAAACCTTGCCTTTTGTCCTGCCACTATTGCGTCTGTCACCTCGGTTGGCCTCGGTTCACCTCTGTTGGCTTCGGTTTGCCTTAGTTGGCCTCGGTTGGCCTTGTTTGGCCTTAGTTGGCCTTAGTTGGCCTCGGTTGGCCTTGTTTGGCCTCGGTTGGCCTCGGTTTAAATTGGTTGGCCTCGGTTGGCCTTGGTTGGCCTCGGTTCGCCTAGGTTGGCCTCGGTTTGGCCTCGGTTGGCCTTGGTTGGCCTCGGTTTGGCCTCGGTTGGCCTTGGTTGGCCTCGGGTTGGCCTCTGTTGGCCTCGGTTTGCCTTAGTTGGCCTCGGTTGGCCTTGTTTGGCCTCGGTTGGCCTCGGTTTAAATTGGTTGGCCTCGGTTGGCCTTGGTTGGCCTCGGTTCGCCTCATGTCAACATGTTCATTGAATGCTCAAGGTGCAAACATTGCATTTAGGTTGCACTCAGGGATGGTATTTCAGGTTGTGATCTAAAACATTTGTCCTCCAGCTTGAACCTTCCTGGCTTCATCTACTTTCAGATCTCATTCCTGTCCTCTTTATTTTGAGGCTCCACAGGCCTCTGTGGCCATTGTTGATTTTGCTCAGTTTTCTTCAACACCCAAAATAATCGCTCTCAGATTAGCAGACTTCTTTCCAAAGGCCAGCAATGAACTCATCGCTTTAATTCTGCTTTTTCTCACATTTTTGTTGTTGTATCTATTTACTTTGGTCAAGTAATTTGTCCTTTCTAACCTAAATCTGATATATAAAGTTTAACTTACCTCCATTTTAGTAATTATTGTAAATATATTAGACAGTAGTTTTAAAACAGTAACTCTGCTGAGATGCAGGTTTGTGGGAAAAAAGTCAAATAATTATTCAAACTTTAAAAACAAAGTGAACTAACAGCTTCACTTTTTCATCTAAACAAATAATCTTGATAATAAAACAGCCACAGAATGTTTAATGATCCAGATTAAGTTATTAATTTTACTAATTTTTTGATAAATTCTGAAGGGTCCAAAATACATGTTAACTTTGGATTATGATGTTAACATGAACATGAAAGGATTCTGCACCAATAGGAATGCTAGGTTTCAGTCACATGGGATGGAGCTCAGACATTATCAGCTCTAGCAGCTCTGAGAAAAAGAAGCTAACTGAATGTTAGCATCGGCTGAGCTTTTCAGCTTAGGTTACGATTTTAGAAGCAAGGAGGCTAAGAAGGCCTACAGGTGCGCAGGGATGCACCACTTATTGGCCAGGAGGAGGTAAACTAGCTGCCATCTTTAATAAAGACGGGAATTAATCAACTGCATTATTCTATAGCGACTATTACTACATGGTCGGCTAGGAGTTAGTGCTACAACCAGTTCAGTATTCCTATTACTGCCACCTGCTGGAAAAAAAGGTGTAGTGCCAAATTTTTCATGCTGCCTTAAGCCGGGCAAAGACTGTAAGATTTTTTTGCCCTTTTCGGGCTGATTCTCCAATTGTGTGAGACTTTTTCCGATCAGGCCAACTTTCCTCCTGATCGTGCGTCCTGTATCGTGTGGTATACGGGGGGTAACGAGGGGTGGTTAGTCTCTCACGACCTTATACCGATCAGGAATTGTAAGGTCTGTAGAAAATCAAATACGTTTGAAATTCAGTCAGCCGTGGTGAGGTGGTCGTGGATAAATCCTGCTGTTGAAGCAGAGCTACGAGCCGATTTACCGGAACCTCAAGCACTGGGCATTTACAAACAAGGGAATTCTGCTTATTCTTCTTGCAGATTGACGAGTCCGAGTAACGTCAGCTCACTGCGGGGCTGGGTCTCACCTGGTTTTTAGATGTACAGTGTGAGCAGGTAGATTTCATCAGAGCATCAGGTCGCACAGGGTGAGAACAGACATCGGGAGCTGTGAACTTTTAAACCCGGCGATTTCATTGTACAGTTTAAGCTGTAGCTGCTTGCAACGATTAAATATATTGCACAGTGTATGCCCGGCTTTAGGTCAATGTCACAGGGCCATTCAACAGCATGCGAAGGAATTCCCCACGGTTAATTTTACCCAGATAAAACTTGCTGGGGACTTTAGATCCTTTCAGTGGAAAAGGAACCAATAGTTAAAGCTAAGTGAATAAAAACTGCCTGTTTTTTGGTTAAGAGGAATTTTTCTTCTCTTTTCATTCCTGACTGCTGAAGGGGCTACATAGTTCAAGGAAGTTCAGTCAAACCAACCAAACCAACCTTCATACTAACCTTTGACATATCGGGCCAGGAGGCGTGGTCCAGCCAGTCCAATTCCCAGCGCACCGACGGGAGCCGTGGTCAGAATGGCTAACACGGCTAATGTTAGCACATCCAGACCAAACTTGATCAAGGTCTCATCCCCTACTTCCCTTGCCATGTCCAGTGCCTTGGAGCCGATAGCTGCCTGGTGGAAAGACAGAGAGACATGATTAAACTCCTCGGGACTAGGACGGTCCTGGAAGAGAGCGTCAGCCTCTGCTGCTCAGAACTTTGGGACTTTTGGAGCAGAGTGGTTCTGATGGACCACTAATGAGGTCTAGCCAAGTCCTTCCAAAGGGAATGAGGGCCATCTGGTGGTCTTTAATGTTGCCATAATGAGAAACGGTGAGAATTGAATGTTTCTGTAAGATTTCTATGGTTAGGGACTTTTTAAGGACCTTAATGGAGATCTGAGAAGATCTGATTATAGGATTTTCCTCTAACATGGCTTTGATTTCATTTTTATTTCTGCTACTTTCTCCCACTTAGATATCAGATCTCAAAGTGACTTCTAAATGATTCCCATCAGCTGGGTCGCTTTCACTGTTAAAAGATAATTATTAACAATTTCTGTCAGTGAGTTTTATTATTTTATGGCCTGATGGTATCTTTAGTGATATGATGGTATTACAGCTGGAACATGATTACTGTGTGAGTTACAGGCTTTGATCCTGAATTTAAACACCCTGTGGAAAAGTGGTTCTAGCTGCTTATCGAATGTTCCAGGTGTCAAACATCTGCTCTACAGCATGCATGAGTCAGCTGGATGTCATGAGCATTTACAGACCTGGACTGTAGCTTTAGGCAGCCAGGCCACCGCGATGAAGACTTTCTCCTTCAGGGTGAAACCTCCTGATTGAACTACCAGGAAGGTGAAGAGCAGACGGACCACCAGACCAATGAGAATGCAGGCTATGCCCAGACCTGAGCAGAGACAGCAAGAGTTTTAGGTGCAGGAGCATTTTGAGAATGTTGGAAACTAAAGACATTCATAGAGGAGATGATGGGTGGATTGGAAACAGTCCATAAAAATCCGTTCTTGGTCCAATTGTTATAATTTGGCAGTTCTTACCCACAGTGCTGGGGCTAAGCGATGTTATGGTGATCTCAGCTCCAATCAGACCAAACAGGAGAGGCTGAAAAACATCCCAGGACTGCCCAACCATAGCTGCCACTGGAGCCTGGAGATACAGGCAGGTTCATCAGTCAGTTTTGGTCCTGCAGTTGGAGATCATCCCCATGGTTTCTGACTGAACATCACTGTGATGTGATGATAAGCCAAATCGGATGCAACCACACTGAGCTACGGCCGTAGAATCCTGTAAAGTCGTAGTATGGGACCAGGCCCTTTAAACTTCACGGATGTTGAGTCTCCATGGACAGGTGGAGGGTTATAAGAGGGTACCATCAGGACATGTTATTAATAAACTTGGCATGGATTACCTTTTCAGTCTTCCAGCCCAGGGCAGCCATAAAGGAAAGTACCAAAGTACAGAGACCGCCAGCTCCAGCAAAACCAATGACATGACTGAGGAAGACCGAAAATATGGACAGACCCAACAACATGAGGGTCCTCCTCAACACCAGGTCCTCCTACAGACAAAAAAAAACTTCAGAGACTACTTCATATACTACTTATATGTCATAAATGATGATTTCTTTGATGTAGTCAAACCTGGTCATTGCTTGGGAAGAGGCACAAGAACAGGCCGAGGATGAGTCCAGCTATGATGCCACCTACCACCTCCATCAGACCTTTCAGGATGTTCATCCAGGTAGAACCTGGAGAAGAAACAACACGTGTGGGAAAGAAATGGTAGAAATTAGTGGAACATTAAATGACCCATGGCTTACCACTGGAAAAGGCGATTCCCAGACAGGTGGAGAATCCGGTTATAGCCAGGATATCATCAAAACTCCCAGCAGCCATCAGCAGCGTGGGGATTCCCTGAAAGGAAAACAGTTAAGAAAAAGTTATCTCTTTGGATGATCCACCAACCTTCAGGCAGTTTCAGTAAATTATGTATGAAAATTCCTGCTGTTCCTGGGTCTATTTTCAGGATTTGTCAATAGATTCTAGAGGTTAGTCACGATTGATCCAGCTATGGAGACTGGTCAAGACATCACATCACCTCTCTGCAGCTTTTGTACTGTTACCCACCCACTGCCCTACTGTGTTTTACCCACAGCCGAAATCAACTAGAAAATATCTAAAAGGGCTTTATAAAAAAAAGGAACTGTATGAAAATAAATGACTCCAACCAATTAACAACAGAATATTGAAGAAATTTGATTGAGCATTAGTGTAACAGTCATGCCCACAATGAAAGGACAAACCAATATTTAGCCTTTAATGTTATCTTAAAATCATTTTGTTTTGCTCAAAATATACTTACAGCTACTCAAGTTATAGTCATAGTCTTGATCTATTGCTTACATATGGCATTTATTTTAGGGCTTTTTACTTTCCTCATCATCGCTGACAAGCACAACAGAAGGCAGCAACGTTCTTTCCTTCTACAAATGTAGTTTCCTGTTGACGGTGTTACTTGCTCATAATGTATTACATTAGACATGCAGCCCCCCTCAAAAAGAAGAAAATCATTAACAGAAATTGTAAAGACAATGGCTCACTACACTTCTAAGGGATTCCTCTTTCATCCGGTCATCTGTTTTATAAAAGCAGCATACCTTTCTTTATAAATACAAAATATTAAGAAATGGTTTCTGTTCAGTAGAGTTATCAGATGTACAGAGTCATAGCGCCATTGAGTCATCGATTCTCTCAGTTCTCAGCAAAAACAACTATATAGAGATTTTTATTATGAAATAGATTGATTCTATGAAATATAAATTTGTTGGCATTCTCCGAGATGCATCCCTAGAAAGTGAGGCAACATTGGGGCCACTGGAAAAACAGACTTGTATTTGGGTTGTCGTAATGTAGTTGAGCTTTCTGAGTTATCTGTTAACATCATATAAACTTCAATTTTACATTTTAGATGCAATGCAAACCATTCACACCCCTATTTTAGATATAATTAATCTATCCCTAATACAGGGGTATATAACGCAGGCAGGCAAACTGACTTATATCTAATCTTTCTTCCTTTTTAAAAAATCTAAAATCCATGAGAAAGTAGTTGCCAAACAAGTGTCAAACACGTTCATACACTCAAACCCATTCATAAATTGTTGGTACGACTTATGTAGGATATAATATCGCATTTAGACTTTTTCTTCAAACAAAGGCCGGTTTGTGTCTTTTTTGAAACCAGAGCGTTGATCTTATAAAGCTGAAACGGGTTAAGTCTGGTTTAGGGACTGTGTTTGCAGACAAACTGTTGATACCTTCTCCACTCCATATCCTTCCCTCTGTAGAAGCAGCATGGAAGGAACAACAACAGCTGGAGACACCGCCCCCAGGACAAAGCTGCACAAACACACGCTGAGATCAGTTCTAGAGTTTAACCCAAGCTTTAAATGTATGGCTGTATTCCTGCTTTACCCCAGAATGAAGCCCCAGACCCATGGCAGACTGAGCAGGAAGTGAGAAACCACAGCGATGATGCAGGCCTCCACCATGCAGGGACCCACCGCGATACGGATACACACCGCTTTGAGACGCTGCAGTGCCTGCAGGACACACACTGAAGCATGAGAAGGTGAACCAGGGTGTGTTTAGATACTGCAGGTTTGTCAGTGTTGGTACCGATGGGTTGAGGCCAAGCCCGGCTCTGGTCAGGATTATAGCGAGGGCGATGTTCCTCAGAGCAGCCGACCAATGGGTGTCGATGAAGACGGCATCAGTAATGTAGGGAATATTACGCAACAGGAGGCCTGCCAGCAGCATGCCTGCAAACAAGGAGACAGACTGGCACTGTTGACCGACTGGACCTGATCAACTGGAATCCATTATAGTGAAGGTTCTTACCAAGCAGAGGAGGAAAAGGTGGCAGCGTCGGCAGTTGGATCATTCCCACCAGCTTCCCACCCAGAAAAGAGCAGATGAAGAGGATGACGATCCCAAACAGATTCCCTCCAGGTAAACATTCCTGTCCTGTGATGGCCCAGACCGTCCCGAACAGCAGAGCAAGCAGACACGCTGCCGGCAAAGGTCCAGGTGTTCAAGCATTCACAACATCTAGCTTATTGATCAAATCACCAGATGTGAGGCCCGGTTTACACTGGGGGTTAGTTATCTTACAGGAAATCTCTCAGTGGGGTTAGTCCTGGTCTAACAGGAAATCTCTCAGTGGGGTTAGTCCTGGTCTAACAGGAAATCTCTCAGTGGGGTTAGTTATCTTACAGGAAATCTCTCAGTGGGGTTAGTTATCTTACAGGAAATCTCTCAGTGGGGTTAGTTATCTTACAGGAAATCTCTCAGTGGGGTTAGTTATCTTACAGGAAATCTCTCAGTGGGGTTAGTTATCTTACAGGAAATCTCTCAGTGGGGTTAGTCCTGGTCTAACAGGAAATCTCTCAGTGGGGTTAGTTATCTTACAGGAAATCTCTCAGTGGGGTTAGTCCTGGTCTAACAGGAAATCTCTCAGTGGGGTTAGTCCTGGTCTAACAGGAAATCTCTCAGTGGGGTTAGTCCTGGTCTAACAGGAAATCTCTCAGTGGGGTTAGTCCTGGTCTAACAGGAAATCTCTCAGTGGGGTTAGTCCTGGTCTAACAGGAAATCTCTCAGTGGGGTTAGTCCTGGTCTAACAGGAAATCTCTCAGTGGGGTTAGTCCTGGTCTAACAGGAAATCTCTCAGTGGGGTTAGTCGTGGTCTAACAGGAAATCTCTCAGTGGGGTTAGTCCTGGTCTAACAGGAAATCTCTCAGTGGGGTTAGTCGTGGTCTAACAGGAAATCTCTCAGTGGGGTTAGTCGTGGTCTAACAGGAAATCTCTCAGTGGGGTTAGTCCTGGTCTAACAGGAAATCTCTCAATGGGGTTAGTCCTGGTCTAACAGGAAATCTCTCAGTGGGGTTAGTCCTGGTCTAACAGGAAATCTCTCAATGGGGTTAGTCCTGGTCTAACAGGGAATCTATTAGATGGGTTAGTGGGTGACTTACAGTAGAGGTTGGAGGGGAGTGTTTAATGGAATGTAAGGTGCATTATGTCGGTGAAGATTCTCAGTCATCCAAGTCATATCCATTCAAAAAAAAAAAGTTAACTCCATTGGATTGTTGTTTTTTTTTTACATTTTTGGAATTCCTAAGGTGCATTACATATTCGCCAAGAACCAGGAAATTCGTTGTTGTTCTTTTGGTGCCAAAACCAAGAAAAAAGTATGTGTTCCCTCTAAAAATTAAGACTTGGCAAGTGCTGTAGCTGATGTCACAGGAACAACAGAACAGCAACACGATGGCAGAGGCTCAGTATTTTGGATGGTTGGTATGTAGCAGTCGCAGCAATGGAGCGTGGTGCTGTTCTTAGTCTAGATGTCACAGTAGAGGAGAGCATTTCATAACGTTTGTGCTCAGCTCTAGCAAACCCACGTGAGACACTCCTGTCTGCGGCGCTGTCTGCGCTCAGCTACAATTTGGGAGAGGAGCCGCGGAGCGTCTGTGGAGGGGGCGGAGTCTGGGGCCGAGGTATTGCATTGCACTCATTGCACTGATTATGTGCAGGATTTTCTGATGCAAGGCCTTTCAGAATCTATAACGCAGGGGGATCATTATTTTTCAGTGAATTAGGTTTTAATAGGAATAGGTGGAGTACAACTTTTCTACTTCTGTTATTTCTCAAATAAAATGCATAACGATGTTACAGCTTTCATTAATTTATTTCAAATTTGAAACATTGTCTAGCCTGTAAGGTAAAAAAAAAAAGAATCGTATCGTGGGTTATCGTTGGGTGTCAAAAATAATGGAATCGTTGAGTCAGGAAATCGATACTGAATCGAATCGCCATGATGGGCGTGATTTACACCCCTACCCACGGGTAGGGTTTTCACAGTGGGGCATGCTGTGGTTCTTACAAGGGGGTCGGTTGGGGTCTGGTGTTTGTTACCTTTTGTAAAGAGCAGGTTGATGAGTCCCTTCGGTCGAGGACATCGATCTTTAAGACCGATACATGTTGCACAGCCAAAGGAACACGAGTCCAGCATCTTCTGAAGATGAACAGAGACCAGAAAGGAAACTGGAAGGTTAAATCTGGATATAATAATCTTGAATCCTTTTTGAATACCTGACTGAGGCTGTTATTCTGTATGCAAGATGAATTGTTGATGTATTGTAAAAACCTCCCTAGAATAAATCTAACCAGAAGCCAGCAGATACATTTGACTCGATACAGAAATGTTTTGACTCAATGCCATCAATGTGTCCAACAGATGGCTGCACCGGTTTCAGCTGGAATACATCTTGGGATTTTTGCCTTGATGTGTGGGAAGATCGTTGTGCGTTCCCCCTAACCGGACTTGGTAAGTTTGATTTATCAGCTAACTCTGTTTGCTGTGAAACAAATCAAGCTAGTACTGCTGCTGTGATTGGCTAAAATCTCAGTATGGGAGGCAGATACCAAATCAGCTCAAAGAATTTGATAGAACGTCCCTCCCTTTTTCAAACTCTTCCTACGGGAGCCTTCCCAGATCGACAGGCGTAGTTCAATTCAAATTCCACATGGTATCAATCTGCCTTATACCAGGTTACTGAGACTGAGGAATGCTTTTGGAAGGAATGTGCTTTGATTCACATCTTTACCAATGGATGTCATTAGAAAAGGCCCAAATAGGAATGTAGAGCAAGAATTCAATTCTATTTAATTTATTTCTATAGCTCCAATTCACATCATGTCATCTCAGGTCACTTTCCAGTTCACCAGATCATCCAGTCAGATTGATTCAAAGTTTTCTATCTACGGAAAACCAGCTGATTGCATCGACTCATTGACTCTTCAGCAATCCCTCCCACTAAGCATGCTTGTAGCGACAGTGGAGAGGAAAAACTCCCTTTGAACAGGAAGAAACCTCCAGCAGAACCAGGCTCAGTGTGAGCGGCCATCTGCTGAGGCCCACTGGGGTTCAAGGAGAGAGAAGCAGACATAGAAAAAGAAGCATAGATACAAAAGGCAACTGTCAACCAGCTCCACAGGCGGCCCCGTCCAGGAAACACACAGCCAGGCAGACGAGCTCCGAGCCAGCTCCCATGTCAGAGGATGAAGAGAGCACATCCAGTTAGTCACAGTCAGAGAAACAGGACTACACTGGAAAACAGGCCAAGCTCCAACATCTAGAAACAAAGGTGTTGATGGCAGCAGCACAGCTGATATTTCTCTCCAGGATGGAGTCACAGCCAAACAGGAACAGACCAGATGAAGCTACTATGAGAAAAAGCAGAGAGAGCAGAACGTTAGAGATTGAACTAACAGATTCTGCAGAGTGGGAGAATAGAGATAGAATGAAGCAGAATGATGAAAAAGGGGTCCCTATGTCCTCCAGCAGTCTAAGCCTATAGCAGCATAACTATAGAGATAGATCAGGATAACCTGAGCCACTCTAACTATAAGCTTTATCAGGAACATCCAGTGAGCAAAGTTGATATTTGGATGAAATGAAAGAGAACCCAGTAGAAAACATCCGAGGATGAGAACAGGAAGAGTAAAAACAGCAAAGAGGCAGAGCTTTGAGGATGACCTCTTGAGAGAGTTCCCTTCACAGTGAAACAACTTTATAATTTTTTTAGGTTTTTACGGCACTAGTGGCTCGTTTTTGGGCAGTAGGCTGACAGGTAGGTAGGTATGAGAGTGGGGGAGAAACATGCGGTAAAGGACCACACGTCGGATTCAAAACCGGGTCGGCCACATTGAGGACTAAGGCCTCCGTACGTGGGTCGTGTGCGCTGACCACGGCGCCACCGAAGCAGGCCCTGAGAAACGACTGTATGAGACTGAAGAAAAGGAGGATCCAACACAACCCAGGAGGTATCTGATAGTATAAAGAGGAACCATGAGTCCAACAGTCTGGTCCAACATTATATTTTACTGCAGACGACCAAACGGAGGGTTAGACACACACAGATGATAGAGCTGCAGTAAAAAGCAGTGAAACCATCCTAGAAATCCTGTTCCTGCTATGATCATCAGGAAAGTAAAACAATGACTGTGAAGGTATCGTTCCACGCAGTTAATAAATAAAACTAAAATAATGTGATCCTTCATATATAAAACAATCAGGGTCCTGCCTTTTCTCCAACCTGCTGTCTGAGGTCAGATCTAGAGGCTCCAGCTCTGGATGAGAAGCAGCTTTTCTAACCTAGAACCGTCTCACCACGGCTTCCTGGGGTCCCAGTATCACCCTGTCTGAGTCCTCCGCTCCGTCAGTCCTCCTGCTGGGCAGAACCGTGATCTCCCTCTCCTCCTGGGGACCCTGAACTTTACTCCTCTGGACAGGGCAGCCGGTCGGCGCGTGAAGAGAGGGAGGAGGGTGAGAGACACAGACAGTCAGTGAACGGCTGCCCTTTGCCTAACTCGTCACGTGTCTCTAGGGAAGGCACCAGGAAAAATCCAGCAAGGAAAACAGAAAGGTAACGGCTACAGGTAGAAATAAAGCCTGATGGAGACCATCCAGTGACTGGTTAGAGGGTGTGACGGTGCGTTCACCAGCGCTGGGGTCACTGTTTATAAAGTCAGATGTTCAGAGATTCTCTCAGTGGAGCTAAAATCCTGTTTTCTGGTTCTCTGCAGCAGAATGAACCAGGCAGCCCATAAATAAGAGCCTCTTATCTGTCTGCTGCAGAGGCTAAGGTCACACCTTGATCTCTGCCTATAAATAGTTTTATGGAGCTTCAGGTGAATGATTGCCTGATTTAAGACTTATTTAACTTGAAGATGGAGGATTAAAAGCTGCAGAAAGTCATGGTTTATGGTGGAAACTCTAATCCTGTCTGTAGATAATGCCTTCTATGACTCATCCAATCACACTAGTTTTCACTAGATGTGGGTGGAGCCAATGATCTGCATTGGATGGAGCACATGACGGGAAATAAAGATTTAGAAACGTTTGATTTAAAAATGTAAGGAACAGAAAGTACAGATACTGTGTGAAAATGTAATGAGTAGAAGTAGGAAGAAAAATAAGTAATGGAGTACAGTATAGATACCTAAAAAGTGTACTTAAGTACAGTAACAAAGTATTTGTACTTTGTTACTTGACACCTCTGCCTACCTCCTCAATCGGAGAACAAATCCACATTTTTTGCAGTGTTAACCCCCCCCAGTCTCCTGCTATCAGATTCCAGATTGTCTAATAATAGAGAAATGAGGAAAGAACTGAACCTTCGGAGAGAAGAACTAATCAACCTGAACTGATCCATTCAGTTAATAGTTCCTTGAGGTGAAGCTAAAAACGCCTCTTTGATGTTATGACATTATCGTGGTTTCAATATCCACCATCTACAGGTAAAAGCCAGTAAATTAGAATATTTTGATTTATTTCAGTAATTGCATTCAAAAGGTGTAACTTGTACATTATATTTATTCATTGCACACAGACTGATGCATTCAAATGTTTATTTCATTTAATTTTGATGATTTGAAGCGGCAACAAATGAAAATCCAAAATTTCGTGTGTCACAAAATTAGAATATTACTTAAGGCTAAAACAAAAAAGGGATTTTTAGAAATGTTGGCCAACTGAAAAGTATGAAAATGAAAAATATGAGCATGTACAATACTTGGTTGGAGCTCCTTTTGCCTCAATGACTGCATTAATGCGGCGTGGGATGGAGTGGATGAGTTTCTGGCTCTGCTCAGGTGTTATGAGAGCCCAGGTTGCTCTGATAGTGGCCTTCAACTCTTCTGCGTTTTTGGGTCTGGCATTCTGCATCTTCCTTTTCACAATAGTCCACAGATTTTCTATGGGGCTAAGGTCAGGGGAGTTGGCTGGCCAATTTAGAACAGAAACACCATGGTCCGTAAACCAGGCACGGGTAGATTTAGCGCTGTGTTCAGGCGCCAAGTCCTGTTGGAACCTGAAATCTCCATCTCCATAGAGCAGGTCAGCAGCAGGAAGCATGAAGTGCTCTAAAACCTGCTGGTAGACGGCTGCGTTGACCCTGGATCTCAGGAAACAGAGTGGACCGACACCAGCAGATGACATGGCACCCCAAACCATCACTGATGGTGGAAACTTTCCACTAGACTTCAGGCAGCGTGGATCCTGTGCCTCTCCTGTCTTCCTCCAGACTCTGGGACCTCGATCTCCAAAGGAAATGCAACATTTGCTTTGGTCAGAAAACATGACTTTGGACCACTCAGCAGCAGTCCAGCTCTTTCTTTCCTTAGCCCAGGTGAGACGCTTTTCGCGCTGTTTCTTGGTCAACAGTGGCTTGACACGAGGTATGCGGCAGCTGAAACCCATGTCTTTCAGGCGTCTCTTGGTGGTGGATCTTGAAGCACCGACTCCAGCAGCTTTCCACTCCTTGTGAATCTTGACTAGGGCGCGGTGATCCCTATCGCTGACCACAGTTCTTCCTTCCCTTTGCCTCTCTATTAATGTGTTTGGACACAGAGCTCTGAGAACAGCCAGCCTCTTAAGCAATAACCTTTTGTGTCTTTCCCTCCTTGTGCAATGTGTCGATGGTCGCCTTTTGGACAGCTGTCAAATCTGAAGTCTTCCCCATGTTTGTGTCGGCTTCAGAACTGGGCTGAGAGACCATTTAAAGCCCTTTGCAGGTGTTTGAGTTAATCAGCTGATTAGTTTGTGGCATCGGGTGTCTTCAAAATTTAACCCAATATTCTAATTTTGTGACACACGGAATTTTGGATTTTCATTTGTTGCCACTTCAAATCATCAAAATTAAATGAAATAAACATTTGAATGCATCAGTCTGTGTGCAATGAATAAATATAATGTACAAGTTACACCTTTTGAATGCAATTACTGAAATAAATCAAGTTTTTCAAAATATTCTAATTTACTGGCTTTTACCTGTACATCCATAGATCCAAGCTGCTTCTTATGACCTTCAACAGAAACATTTCATTTTTCTCCAGCTCTGTATTTAGTCCCAACATGCAGCTACTAAACTGCAAAAAATAAAAACCTAAAGAAGTCATTTTTGCTTGAATTGAGAAGGTAAGTGAGGCACTTTGCAAATGGAACAAGACAAAATAGACCTGTAAATTAAGAATAAACAATTGCATTTTCTTATTTTGAGTGCATATTATCTAATTATCTTATTTTAAGAGTAAAAACGCTGATTCTGTTGGCAGATCATCTTATTTATCTGCTCAGATCAACAGTAAATATACGTAATTTAAGATATTTTTACTTATTTCTAGATCCTTTTTGCAGAGTATGGATCATCTCTCCTCATGTTTCAGTCAGTCAGAGAGATGAGACACAGACGGCGGTGCACAGGCGCCACCTGACGGACAAATCCTAACCCTGCAGGCTGGTCTAGATGCTTCCTGACCCCCTGAAGACACGTCGTCTCCATCTTTACAGAGACGATCCGGTCAGATTGGTTAGAAAAACCAGCTGATTGCATCCAGTCATTGACTCAAAGACGTGCTCCTCCTGGATGATCCTGCATTTTGTCATTGACTCTTCATTAATCCCTCACACCAAGCATGCATGCAGCGACAGTGGGTTGGCAAACTCCCTTTAACAGGAGGATTTCCAACCAAACTGGGACTCTACACTTCAAAAAAGGTCTGAAAATAAGTAAAAATGTCTTAAGTGTATTTACCCTTAATTTTAGCAGGTAAATAAGATAATCTGCAGATTGAATGAGTGTTTTATCACTTAAAATAAAATATTTAGATAATATGCACCAGAAATAAGACAATGCAATTGTTTTTTTCTTATTTTAAATGTTAATTGTCTGGTTCTATCGACAAAGTTTCTCACTTACCTCCTCAATGTGAGAATAAAATCTGCTAGATACATGAGATCTAAATCAATCTGACAGATCTGCACCAAACATCACCTGCACCTGCTGCAAACAGGCCTGTTACCACGACAACCACAGGTTAGTATCTCCATCATTTCCATGGCTGAGGCGGTTTTACCTGAGCCAGGTTCTGCTGCGGCCCGTCATCAGCGGACCGGACATAGCGTTTGGTAGCTTCTTCATCCATCATCTGAAACACAAACACAGTTTGGACCTGACATGTTCATCGATGGAGGGCAGACGGCGACCTCTGCACCTGCAGGGGAATCTAGAAATAGATTATGTAGATAGGTTCTGAAGGCTGACTGGAACTCGTCTTTACTCAAAGTTCTGGTTCTGTTACGAACATGGAGGAATTATTAAACAGCCAATCAAAGGCTGGATTTCACTTTTCAGACAGAATTTATTTAGGTTAAAAGTTTCATTTCTAGTTTTTTGAAAAGATGTAATAAAAACAAATAAAAGTTAATAAACTGGATCAGTTGTAGCAATCGTGGCAATCCAGAACCAGATGTTCCAGATGTTTGGTTCTTCTAATAATGTTTCTCCTCAGTGTTTCTTCCATCTTTATTTTTTCATCTTCTCCTTTTAGTTTCTCCTGGATTATTGCTTTATTCTGATACATTTCCTCCTGGAAGAAGTTTAGAAATCTGGATCCAATCGTCATTTCTTTGAAATATAAAACTCACTTAAAAAAAGGAATAAAATCCACAACAGAAGTGAAGATTTGACACGTCTGAAAATACGAATCTACGACGCCAAACTAGCAGAGAGTTAAAGTCTGAAAACGAACCAGACTTTATGTTAATTGATGTTTGAATCCAGTTGTTTAAAAATCAGAAATTATTTAACACTAAAATGTTATTTTTACAACTAATTCTTCATCTGTATTCTCTGTAATCTATTGAAATATGTGTTTTGGATTTCTCTTTAAATCTCCTCACTTCATTTCTTAAAATAAGTGTATTTACCCTTAATTTGAGTAGGGAAATAAAATAGTTTGCAAATGCAAAGATTAGTTTTACTGATGAATTAAAATAATAAGATTATATGCACTTCAAATAAGACAATGCGCCTGTGTTCTCTTATTTTAAGTGTAAATTGTCTTGTTCCATTGGTAAAAAGTCTCCTTTACCTCCTCAATCCAAGAAAGAATGCACTGATTTGAAGAAAACCTGGATTTTTTTCCAGTGCTAATTGAGTTTCTATGTGTAGTTTTTCTTTAAATGAGTAGATCTCAATGGAAGAAAGAGAATATTAGTGTAGAAGCTGCTGGTTTGTTTCCATTAAATCCAGTCTGATCCCCGCTGGGCTGCAGGCAGAGAGAGTTTCTTACCTTTGCTGCTGTGTCTGTGACAAAGAGAACAGGAGTGATTCAGAGCGAGCAGCGCCGTGTGTGTGAGGTAATAACAGAGGGTGTGAGCCTGTTGTGTTTGTCGCTCCGCTTAATGACAGATGTCAAACAGAACCGCACAGCAGCCTGGCATTAAGGCTCAGTGTCTCAGTATTAATGGCAGGCTGCAGACGCAGACAGGGCTCACATCATCGCAGCTGGACGCAGGTTCTGACCCTAAGAGAACCGGTTCATCTGGTTCCCTTCAGAGAAAAGCTGAAAGTGGAAAAAAGAGGTGAAGCTACTGACTTTAAGGTTCTGCAGAACATCTCTGCTCCCAGCAGACCGGGTAGGGTGGTCCACTGACACTCAGATGGATCAGGAAGAGACGGACACCCTCACCTGGACTGGAAACACCACCTCACTGGTCCAAAGGGCCCAGAAGCGCTTGGACTTCCTGCGGAGGATGAGGAGAGCCCACCTGCCCCCCCATCCTCCCCACCTTCTCCAGAAGCACCATAGAGAGCGTTCTGCCCCCCCCATCCTCCCCACCTTCTCCAGCAGCACCATAGAGAGCGTTCTGAGCAGCTGTCTCACTGTGTGGTGTGGAGGCTGCAGCGTCTCAGACTGGAAGAAGGTGAGAACAGCAGAGAGGATCATGGGGGCTCCTCTTCCCTCCATTAAAGACATTTCATCCCAGCGCTGCGTGTCCCGTGACATCATCAATGACCCCTCACCCCCCCACCATGGACTGTTCTCCCTGCTGCCCTCTGGGAAGAGGCTTCCCAGCATTCAATGCAGGACCAGCAGGTTCTGCAGCAGCTTCTTCCCCACCGCCATCACACTGATGAACTGCTGAATAAACTCTAAATCTCAGACTCTGCATCACACTGATGACACCAAACTAACAATACTGCAATATTTGCACCATATATATTAATGCTCTGAACTTCAATGTGTTTTTTGCACCATTTTTTTTCTCCCACACTGTTTACATTTGATCACTGCTGCACTTTAAGGAATGGAAATGTTCATTTATTGTCTGAAAGTTGTACGAAACGAAATGACAATAACAGTTGTCTTAAGTCAAAGAGGAGGCACCTTAACGCCGGTTTGAAGTGTTCTAGAAATGGAGGATAAATCAGTGGATCTGATGGTCAGTTTTTTTTCTTGATTTGCTTCTGAATCAAGAAGGACCTCAGAAAACACTGAGGAACAGATTAGAACGTCCAGAACTGACCGAGGATCCAGAAAGATCCGTTATTATTAGACGGATCCATGGATTACTTCAATAATCAACTCATTTGGTAAACAATAAATCATTAACTGGAGTGTATGGATTGTAAAACATGCCTTTAGCTGACAGAGCGACCCACTGAGAGCATCAATTGTACCAAGATTGTAAAAATATAAACATTTTGCATTTAAGATTAAAAATTAAATTTTCTGTCAATCTGCTCCATCTGGAACCCCTCAAATTGAAAAGTTTGAGTTTCACCTGGTTTAATTTTATAAAAAGTCTTGCTGACTACCTGATTATTAATCTATTAATCGAAAAAATCATCGACAGATTAATCAATTTGCAAAGCAATCATCAGTTGCAGCCCTACTTTCATGAATGATACCCAGAAGTTCTGGGCGAGGAGGAGGAGTAGCAACAATCTTCCAGTCTGACTTACTGATTACTCCAAACGCAGTTAATAATTACAACTCTTTTGAACATTTAACCCTTAATTTCCCTCATCCAAATTTCAAGGCAAGAAAACCTCTTCTTTTTGTAACTTTGTATCGTCCACCAGGTCCTTACTCTGAATTTTTAGATGAGTTTTCAGAGTTCCTTTCTGATTTGGTATTAAATACTGACAGGGTCGTCATAGTGGGAGATTTTAACATCCATGCTGACATTGAAGGCGATAGCTTAAGAGCAGCCTTTAATGCTATCTTAGACACTATTGGCTTTGTTCAAAATGTGAATAGTCCCACGCATTCTCATCTTTATACTTTGGATCTTGTGCTGACATACGGCATAGAATGTGAAGAAATAACAGTATTTCCTCACAACCCTGTCCTCTCTGACCACTTTCTAATAACCTTCAGGATTACTTTAACAGAGTTCCCCTCCCCCAAAAGAAGGTTACATTTTAGTAGATCTTTATCAGATAGAGCATTTATAAATTTTAAAGAATCTGTTTAGTTTATCCCCCCTCACAGGTTGATGATTTTGTTGATGGGGTTGGAAGTTCTCTGCTTAGACAATGCAGCCCGTTTGAAAAAGAAAAACTTAAAAAATAGAAAGCTGGCTCCTTGGTTTAACACAGAGCTGCACAGAGCAAAATACAAGGAAACTGGAAGAAAAATTGTGCTCCACATGCCTACAGGAATCCTACCTAGTCTGGAAAAGTACTTTACTGCTGTATTAAAGGAGCCTTAGTAAAGCAAGCGTTGGTTGGTCTGTATTTCTGAAGTTAGAGGAAACGATCCCTCAGCCTGACCTTAAGGTTCCCTTTATTTGTAGAAGAGGAAGTGGAAACAGTTTGAATGTGTAGACAGTGAGTCAGACCCACTCAATGTGAGGTGCGGGCAGCTTTATTGGTGTCATACAACAGAAGATACATACAAAATATTCACAGAGTACGCAAAATAACAGGGGCTAGAATCCAGAAAGCATTTCAGTCCACAGGATCGTTCAGTAGCTGATCACCATGGCAACAAATTGGTCATAACTAAGCTGAAACCTGAACACGTGACTGCATGTCCTCACACACACACAAACACATATAGTCCTCTGAGAAGCAAAACGTACAAAAAGCTGTAGAAAAATAGTCTTAGAAACCCAAACAGCAGCAGCAGATTGGTGGAATGTTCTGGAGACCTCAGCGACGATAGGAACATCAAACACTCAGCTGTTAGCAAAGTCAGGAAACCAAACGGGAGCAGGGCTTCAAGAAAACACTGGTTCTTTAGGAATCTATGCACCAGAGGAGGGAAAACAGAGAAAACTGGACTTCCAATGGTTTAGCAGCACATCAATAACGTTTAGCTCTTTGATTATAAATTTGATCTCCAAACTGTTCAGGTTCAAGAGATCAGCTCTTTCACTCCACAATATTCACCACAAAAGCATGTAGTGTTAATGAACTACAGCCTAAACCCTCAAATCTAAAACTAGAACTATCATTTTAGCAGCAGCATAAAATATCTAGCAGCTAGCTAACCGCATTAATATCCTTATTTAGGGTTAATTGTGCCACAAAGACATTAAATTGTGCTGTTTTTAGTTATTATACCTTCAAGGGGTTTATGAAATGACAAAAAGTTTCTAAAGCAACATTTAAAGATGATGTTTTCTTGTAAAAATGAAATCATTAGCTGGAAGCTAGCTAGCATTACATGCTAACAGTTACTCCTCCTGTTGACGGTTTAATTTAAAGGTGGACGTCATGAAACATGATTTGTTAGTTGGTTAGTAATCCACGTCTGTTAGCCGACACTTTAAACTTTAGCTAAAACGCAACGCTGCTCCTAGACGAACTACAACAACACGGCTAAAGCTAACAGAGCTAGTGTGCTACATTTGTGCTTCACATTATTCTGACAATGTTTTGTTCATGTTAGTAAGTCTGTAGGATCGTTCAATAAAAGATGTTTTTAAGTGAAATACAGAAAAATATAATTTAGATGATAAGTTGAGATTTCCTGTTAACATTTTGTTCCATGTATGTACAAAGTCCTACTGTTACAGATAAGCTGATTAAATGTATTTTTGCTCTTAATTATGTGATAAAACATACACATGCTGAATAAATAAAACAATTTAATAGGATTTAGTCAATCATTGTGTTTATGTGATGATCTTATGTTTACCGTATTTTCCGGACTATAAGTCCCTACTTTTTTCCCACGCTGTGAACAACGCGGCTTATAAGTAGCTGCAGCTTTTCTGTGGATTTTTCCAAACAACCAGAGGGGAAAGTCAAAGCTGGAAATGAAAGAAAAAGCTGGTTGTCACTACCGGATCCGTCCCGGAAGCACGATGCGTCCTGTGCATGCAGTTTTTCTTACTTTTTTATTCTTTTGTCCTTTTCCGGCGGGGATTCCTTTTGAATATTTTTTAATTTATTTATTTGCATAAATATTGAATATTATAAAAACCAAAAAAAGGAATACATAAAAAAAACCACCTAAATAGCCTTTAGAACGTTACTGTGACTGCTCCGAGCATGTCCCATGATGACGTCATGTAATACAATGGAGAGAATGTAAAACGTATCCACTTCTTCCAGAAAAGTCTTCAATATGTTCTATATGAATATAGCTTAGCATTCTTTAATGTTCTAAGCATATAAATAAGTATTTTAAATACCGTTTCTACGTAGTTTTCGGCAACCCGGATCTTATTATTCTGCTCGCGCATGGGCAGCAGGGATCGTAATTCCGGGATGGATCGGGTAGTGACTGTCCCTACCCGATCCATCCCGAAAGCACGATCTGTCCTGCGCATGCGCGAACAGATATACATCTGGGTGTCCATAAATAATGTAGTTATGTTACTAAAACTACTTATTTCTATCCTTAACCCCGCTAAGAATGCTAACACCTTTAAAAAATGTTTTATGACTTTTGTGAGACAATTTTGATGCTTTTTACATTTTCTGGGTTAAACTGCTTCTCTGACATAATCATGGGACATGATAAGAGCAGTCCCGCTAAATCTGATTAAACAAAGTTTATCTGCATTTTAGTTGTTTCTTTAGATTACGCACTATTTAGCATAAGGTTAAAATGAAACAAACACATAAAAGTCAAAAGGACTAGATTTATGTTTAAATCCAAAGTCCCATTTCCATTGCAGATCGGACAGAGACGAGTGATAAAACAGAAAGGATTTTAAGGCATTTATTTTCTCAGTGTTAGAAATATTTTATTTATACTCCATTTGTGTTTCATGGGTTGTGTACTAATGAACTATTATGATGTATAATGTGTGATTCATCGCTTATTAGCTCTTGCTAAAGATCGTTCCACGGGTTGTGAAAGCGGCCTGAACATGTTTCTTCTAAACATGTGTTCTTGGTACAAATTTATTTGTAAAACACCCACATGCTTTGTTTTAACATATGTGCTGAGGTTCAAAGGAAGATCATTTTGTTTCCCTTTCCTTTAGTACAACCTCAGCTTGTGTAATTAGGGACATCCCCTGACTTTAATAAATAGCGAGGAGAAAGCTGAAGACGGGCAGAGTGGGGTGGAGATTTGTAAACTGTGCAGTCTCTTCCTACTCTCCTTTGTGAGCATAACTAAACTAGTTGCCTCTGTGTCTTTTTGTTTACCTGTATGTATGTATGATGTTTTAGGTGATTAGACCTGACACTCAGGAAATTAACCTTTATTATTAACCTTTAACACGTTATATTTTAGTACGTTTACTATTTTTGGGGAGGGGAAACGTCATTTAGGTCTTTTTAACAAAATAAAATCGAGGACGACCCGGATGTGAATCTGGATGCGCATGAGCAGGACAGATCGTGTTTCCGGGACGGATCAGGTAGTGACAGTGACACTGCTGTGAGCTAACAAGCTAATGAGAGCTAGCATTCTTCTTCATCCCTACTCCAGGGGCTATATGTAGAGCTCCCCCTACAGGCTTGCTGGGAGACAGTTCAATAGATATCAGCGGCTTATAGCGTGGTGTGACTTATATTTGATTGTTTCTAGTTCTATCCAAAAATGTAGTGGGTGTGGCTTATAGTGAGGTGCGCTCTATAGTCCTATAGCGGTGAAGCAGTGGACTAGTGGTTAGGGCATAGAGCTTGGATCCTGAGGTTCTAATTTCAAGCCCCACTCCCACAGACTGCCACTCTGGGCAAGACCCTTAACCCCACACTGCTCCCCAGGCACCCCACAATGGCAGCCCACTGCTCCCCAAGGGGATGGGTTAAAATGCAGAGGTAAATTTCTCCAATATGAGAAAAAGTGGAATTATTAAAATACAGTAGTTTGTTCATTTAAATCCCTTCTCTGCATTTAACCCATCCCCTTTGGGAGCAGTGGGCTGCCATAGTGCGGCGCCCGCGAAGCAGTGTGGGGTTAAGGGTCTTGCTCAGGGAGCCAGAGTGCAGGTTGTGGGGATCGATCCGGGTACTGCAATCTTCTCAGAGCACAAATGCACTGCTCTAACCACTAGGCCAACACTCCCCACTATTTGGGTTTTTAATCAACAGGATTAAAGACGGTTTGGTTTCATATCTGGCCTGTTTTTGTGTCTCAAACAGAAACTTCTTCTGAAAATACTGCTGCATTACATTGTTGTTTTCAATATCTTTTTAACTCTTAACTCAGGCACTAAAGAGTGAAGCATTGTGGGACGTTGAGTCCTCAGCTGTTTAGCAAGGTTTAAATGAGCTTAAAACCTCATCATGTCTTTAAAACCAGTAAACAACGTTATTAAATATAGTTGATGGCGAACAGAGGCTCCCATGGAAAACTACAGGAACGCATCAGGGAGAGACAGGAAGTTGTTTGTTGTTTCAGGGATATTTTAAAACGACCCTGGATGTTTCTGTGGAAAAGGATTTAGATTCCACAGAAATAAAGCTGCTAATAAAAGAATAATGTTCCTGTTGGAGTTAAATCCATCTGATGTTTCCTTTTTCTAGAGACAAACAGGCTGAAGGAGAAAAATAACCTGCTTATATTTAAGGAAAACCAGCGAGGATTACAGTTCGGACGACATCAACTGGAAGAAATGTTCTAATCTGTAGAGCGATTTGGGTTTTTATGGATTTATATTACGATCCTTTATGAAGCAGTGAGCTGATCTCAAAGGTTCAGGATCAGCTGTTCTAAGACTTAAACAAATAAAAACGATTTATTAATAAGGTCATAATTCATACTAGCTTCCATACGGAGTTTAGAAAATCCCTCTGAAACTGGACAACAGAAGACATTACATTTTTCTCTACTTCCAGCCAACATTTACTTCTGGGGCCCATAAGGCCAGAAAATTGGGCTGAAGAGGGGCCCCGGGGAGCATTATGGCCCTGCGGTTCAAGATGTTTGGCCCCATTTGAACTGAGACAAACCTAATTGGTTCTGTTTGTACTGGGAGGGCCCACTGGGCCATAGTAGCGGCCCCCTGATGGGGCCCCATGCACCTGTTGGGTGATAAAGGAGTGCCAGCTCACAGCCGGTACCGCCACATGGATCTCTACAGTTTTATCACAGGAACTGGGGTTGCGTTGGTAACAACAGTGACATCACTTCCCCCTGGAACGACCGCTATCAGTCGGTCACGTAGGTGTGGATGTAGATCTGCTGCTGGATCCAGGGGGTGAAGTGGGTGACGTTGCTGTAGACTCCAGGCCCCAGTACTTTGCTGAAGCAGACGCTGCCCCAGGAGGTCAGGCCGAACAAGGTCCAGTGGAGGCCGTCCGGCTCCTCGCACACCAGCGGGCCGCCGCTGTCGCCCTGTGGCACGGTTCAGAGCGAACGTAAGAACACAGTAAACCCTAAACCCAACAGAACCGCGGCAGAACTTACCATACAGGAGTCCACCGTTCCAGCCTCATAGCCAGCGCAAAGCATCCTGGGAGTTATAGTCTTCATGTCGAAGTAGGACTGGCACTGAGACTTGGAGATGATGCGGACCTCCCCCTCCTGGAGCTTGAAGGGCACTGAGGACAGACACACAGGTTCTGATCCGGACAGTGAAAAGCTTTCACACACAGAGCGGGACGAACGGAGGAGTCCTCCTCTAGGTTCAGGAGTGTGATACTGAATATATAGGACAGAATGATGGAGTCTGCTGGTTGGTCCTTTAATAGTCACCCCGTCATTAAGGACCTTCATGTGAACATCACCACTGCAGCAGGAAAGCTGACTCTAGCATGCTGCTATAGGCTTAGACTGCTGGAGGACATAGGGACCCTTTTTTCATCATTCTACCTCTATTCTCCCACTCTGCAGAATCTGTTAGTTCAATCTCTAACGTTCTGCTCTCTCTGCTTTTTCTCATAGTAGCTTCATCTGGTCTGTTCCTGTTTGGCTGTGACTCCATCCTGGAGAGAAATATCAGCTGTGCTGCTGCCATCAACACCTTTGTTTCTACTGAGTCTGGTTCTGCTGGAGGTTTCTTCCTGTTAAAAGGGAGTTTTTCCTCTCCACTGTCGCTACAAGCATGCTTAGTGTGAGGGATTGCTGAAGAGTTAATGAGTCGATGCAATCAGCTGGTTTTCCTTAGAAAATTTTGAATCCGTCTGACTGGATGATCTTTCCTTTTTCAGCAGAAATCCTGATGTTTTAAACACGTGTTCTGGTGCAATGCTGCCCTCTAGTGGCTACCTATGTTGAGTTTTCATCTACTTTCATATTTTTTCCAGCGTTTTCTTGTCATTCCACTGCCACGAGCACAGGGCAATGAAATTCCCTCTCTGCATTAAACCCCTCCCCTTGGGGAGCAGTGGGCTTCCATTGTGCGGCGCCCAGGGAGCAGTGTGGGGTTAAGGGTCTTGCTCAGGGACCCAGAGTGGCAGTCTGTGGGAGTGGGGCTCAGATTCCTAGCACCACTAGGCTGCCCCTCCCTTATATCTGTGTCTTTATTTGTTTTTAAGCGTTTGATGCCAGGAATGAGGAGGACTCTTTAGAAATCATGTTTCTAATGAAGATAAGTCCTTGTTGAAAGTATCTGACATCACTGGGAATGTTTGTTTTTGTTCTACTTCTAGGAGTAACAAAATTATTTTTAAATTGTTTCAGCAAGATATCGTTTCTGGATCTTTTTTTTTTATTTTGGAAAAACTTCCTGTTTCCCTTTGGAGACAGACTGGATAGATCAAGATATAGATCAACAGCCGTCTCCTTTAAGCTGTTATCCTGCTAACTGATACATGAAGAAATATATTAACACAAAAAAATAGTGATATTCATATAAAAACTTTATAATTCTTAATGTTAAACCCAAACTTTCTGCGGAAGCAGGAAATTGTCGTTGCTTTTCATGGTAAGAAAGTAGAAGACTGGAAATCATTGTGATTATTATATTTATATTCACAAATGTAATTTTAGCCTTAATTCTATGTTTGATCATTGAAATTGAAGCATTTTTATAGAGACGATAAAGTTGTTAGCAGATATGAGCTCAGTAGATGATTGAACATGTAAAGCCATCACATCTGGAACATCTGCTTTCTTTTTAGTTTGTATTTTCTCTTTATAAATGGACACTTGTTCTGCCAAAAGGACATTTTCTTTGTTTCTGTAAACATGGATGAAAATATATCGTTTCAATGATGCCAAACTGTCTTATATTACTTTGTTTGTAAACTGGAGCCTAAAGCTGTTTAACTAATGTCCAAATAAACAACATATCAGCAGATATTCTGAAAGGATGCGGTTTCTGCTCTGTGATTGGTTGATCTGCTTCAGCAGGTGTTCCTAACAAAGATGGCTGTGATTTTGTTTTCCTCTCCTCCCACCATGAGTCATGCTCTCAGACATGATGACACGTCTCTGCGTCTGCAGTGTCTACTCACTCCTGTTGCCCATGTGACCCCAGCCGCTGATGTAACAGTAGGAGTCCGGCGAGGGCAGCTGACCCGGCTGAGGCAGACACACCGGCCTGACGTGGGCCGTCTCCTCCACCTGTAACGACCACAGCCGTCAGCGCTGCCCGCCCTCTGCTGAGAATGGCGGCTGTGTGACGCTCTGACCTCAGAGTCCAGCTGCACCACGCTGATGTCGTAGTCTACCACCGCCCTGTTGTAGCGCGGGTGAACGATGATGGCGCGGACGCTGCGGCTCTGACTGTGAGATCCGGGATGGTCCAGGTTAGTCAGGCCCAGCACCACCTTCCACAGCTCAGCGTTCTCCCTCCTGGAAACCAGTTCAGAGTTAGCTCAGGTCACAGTCCAGGTCTGCAGCTAAAGAAAGGGCTCTACATTTCTTATATCTCATCCAAAATACTCAGGTTATCCTGAGCTATCTCTATAGTTCTGCTGCTATAGGCTTAGACTGCTGGAGGACATAGGGACCCCCTGTTCATCATTCAGCTGTTTTTTCTTAGATATAAAACTTTGAACCTATCTGACTGTATGATCTGGTTTAACTGTCTCTATAAAGTGACCTGAGATCACATGATGTGAGTTGGAGCTATAGAAATAAATTGAACAGAAATCTCACCCCTCGAAGCAGTGGGCCACAGTCAGAGCCCACCGACGGCCGATTAGCACGCAGCCGCAGACGTGTCCGCTCTGACCGCTCTGCAGCGAGCACTGCCAGGGCCACGCCCCCCGCCGGGACACCCGGCCCCCCAGGATCCGTTTCCTCCTGTGAGGATGAAGACCCAGTGCTGGACGCAAACCGCACTCTGAGGATGACAGAAGTTTAAACGTCAGCACAGAAAGGAACCAAAGAGATACGAGTTAGAGCAGAAGAGCGAAGATGTTCACCTTCTCTGGAGCACTGGACGGAAACTCTGTGTCTGGAATGACAGGCGTGACTGGAGGACAGAGACAGAAGGAGATCATTAGAGAAAAAAATCTGAGCTCTGACAGATCATTTTACTTAGAAAAGTTGATACAGTCTGTTATGTAGAAGCAGGGAAATCAGAGATCCTGTTTCTATAGAACTGTAACCCCCACAGTGGAGTTCTAGTTAAAAAAGAAACAAATCTGCTTTCATGAATGTTTGCTCTTCTTGTTCTTACAGCAAAAATAATATCAATCTACATAGAAACAGATTCATATACATCGATCCCGGACTAACCCCCAATATTTTTGATCTCTTATATAAATGGGTAATATTCTGGAAAACAGTTCTTGGATAATTGTTTTGTTTTCATGGATGAAATAACGTGTTTCAAACTGAACATTTTTTTTTGTGCACAACGCAGCATATAGACAATTACACTGCAAAGATGCAAACTACATTTTTCTTGAACTGTATTTTACCTTTATTTAAGCATGTACTGTATTTTCTGGACTATACGGCTCACCTCACTATAAGTCAACCCCACAAATAAAATTAAAAAATCACAGAAATCACATTATAAGCCGCACTGGACTATAAGTGCCTGATATCTACTGAACTGTCTCCCACCAAACCTGTAGGGGGAGCTTTACATATACCCTCTGGAGTAGGGAGAAAGAAGATGCTAGCTCCCGTTAGCTTGCTAGCTCTTAGCAGTCAGAGCTTCTACTGAAAGATGGGACTTCGTCTGCTCTTTATTTCAGTCCTGCAGGAGTTGAGCCCAGTCTCTTCAATGATTCAGCAGCTTTAAAGTGGCAAATAAATGTCACTGTGGGAATTCAGACGTTTGTTCTCCATCGTGCCTGCTGCTAGCATGGCTTGTGCTAAATTAAAATTAGCCCCTTATTCTTTCATTTCCAGCTTTGACTTCCCCCTCTGGCAGTTTGAAAAAATTCACAGAAAAGCTGCAGCTTCATATAAGGTGTATGTTTCAAAGAGTGGGAAAAAATTAGCGGCTAATAGTCCAGAAGATACAGGGGGTAAGACAACTTGTTAATTAAATAAAAATATTTATGTTTAAGCTCTTAGCATCCCACTCATTTGAAATAATCCTCACCTTTTTGCATACATAAATTTAAAAGCAAATAACTAAGGAACTGTAAACCCAAATTACATGTGTGATACATCATTTGGAAGCCAAGACCTTCTTGTTTCTGAAAATATAAATAAAATACTGTGATTAAGGCACAGCCTAAACTGCAGCAGTTAAAACATGATTCATAGTTGACTGCAAAAAATGTATAAGTGTCAGAATAATGGGACTTCTAACTTCTGGTGTCACCATCCAAACCTCTCCAAATTGTGCTTATTGCTTTTAAACATATATATAAATATTTTTACATTTCCTAACTTTCCATGTAATTATCTGTGTACAACGATGCAAGTTCTGAGGTGCCTGTGCTCCGTTTAGGAACGGCAATATATCAGGTCTGCATTATTCCATTTAGCCACGCTTACCCTTGTTTGAAAGGTCATTTAATTGGCTGTAGAGCCAAACATTGCGGTGGGCTTGACCAATAGCAGCCGGACTTTATGGTGAATAATAGCACCTTCTGCTGCACTTTTCTACTGAGCACTTGTCAGTTTCACACGGTTTTATTTCTGATAGCAAGGAGTAGCTAGCCTAGGCTAGCGCTAGCTTAGCATTGCTATGGCTTCTCTCTCTCCCTCCCTTGACTCTTTTCCAACTCTTCCTTCTTCCTCTCCTCTCTCCTGCTCTCTGTGTCAGATGTTCAGTTATTCCTCTGCCTCCTTTAGTGATAATGGGATGTGTAATAAGTGTAGTATTTTTGTAGCTTTGGAGGCGAGGGTGTCAGAGTTAGAATCCAGGCTTCAGGCTGTTGAACATCCAGGAGTTAAAGTAGGCCCCCCACGTAGCTGTCCTCCAAAAGTGCCTGAGCAGCCAGGCGATTGGGTAACTGTACGCAGAAAGCGTAGTCGTGGATCTCTGCCCACTGGTCACCACCAACCCGTTCACGTTTCTAAACGGTTTTCCCCACTCAGTGACACACCCACTGAGAAGCCCACTCTGGTGATTGGCAGCTCCATAGTCAGAAACGTGGCATTAGAGACACCAGGGACCATAGTCAAATGTTTGCCGGGGGCCAGAACGGGCGACATCAAATCCTACCTGAAACTACTGGCTAAGGATAAGGTTAAATACAGTAAGATTGTTATTCACGCTGGTGGTAATGACACCCGGTTACGCCGATCGGAGGTCACTAAAATTAGTGTTGCTTCGGTGTGTAAGTTTGCCAAAAAAATGTCGGACTCCGTAATTTTCTCTGGTCCCCTCCCTGATCTGACCAGTGATGACATGTTTAGCCGCATGTCGTCATTCAACCGCTGGTTGTCTAGGTGGTGCCCTGAAAACAACGTGGGCTACATTAATAATTGGCAATCCTTTTGGGGAAAGCCTGGTCTGATTCGGAGAGACGGCATCCATCCCACTTTGGATGGTGCAGCTCTTCTTTCTAGGAATCTGGCCACATTTATTAGTCCTCCAAAACCCTGACCACCCAGGGTGCAGACCAGGAAGCAGAGTTGTAGTTTAACACACATCTCTGCAGCTTCTCTACTGTTACCCACTCTTTACTCCATCCAGACAGTGTCTTGCCCACGACCAAAATCTAATAAATTAGCAAAGATTCCCAAAGGAGTAAATCATGATAATCTAATTAAAATCAAAATAACTCCAATTGGGGAAAAAGTTAAAACAATTAAATGCGGTCTGTTTAACATAAGATCGCTTTCCTCTAAAAGTCTACTAGTTAATGACTTGATTTGTGATAATCACATTGACTTGTTTTGCCTTACAGAAACCTGGCTGCAGCAAGAGGATTATGTGAGCATAAATGAGGCAACTCCTTCAAGCTATTTAAATTTTCACATCCCCAGAAGTTCTGGGCGAGGAGGAGGAGTAGCAACAATCTTCCAGTCTGACTTACTGATTACTCCCAAAACAATTAATACCTACAACTCTTTTGAACATTTAACCCTTAATTTCCCTGATCCAAATTTCAAGGCAAGAAAACCTCTTCTTTTTGTAACTTTGTATCGTCCACCAGGTCCTTACTCTGAATTTTTAGATGAGTTTTCAGAGTTCCTTTCTGATTTGGTATTAAATACTGACAGGGTCATCATAGTGGGAGATTTTAACATCCATGCTGACATTGAAGGCGATAGCTTAAGAGCAGCCTTTAATGCTATCTTAGACACTGTTGGCTTTGTTCAAAATGTGAATAGTCCCACGCATTCTCATCTTCATACTTTGGATCTTGTGCTGACATACGGCATAGAATGTGAAGAAATAACAGTATTTCCTCACAACCCTGTCCTCTCTGACCACTTTCTAATAACCTTCAGGATTACTTTAACAGAGTTCTCCTCCCCCAAAAGAAGGTTCAATTTTAGTAGATCTTTATCAGATAGTGCAGTTAAAAATTTTAAAGAATCTGCTTCACTTTCTCTCTCCTCTGTGTCACTGAGCAGTGCTGCAGAGTGCAAAAGCTTAGCTTATTCCCCTTCACAGGTTGATGATTTTGTTGATGGGGTTGCTAGTTCTCTGCGTATTGCCTTAGACAACGCAGCTCCTTTGAAAATGAAAACCGTTAAAAATAGAAAGCTTGCTCCTTGGTTTAATGCAGAGCTGCGTACTTTGAAGCAAAATGCTAGGAAACTGGAGAGAAAATATCGCTCCACAGGCCTGCGAGAGTCCTTCCTAGTCTGGAAAAATGGTTTACTGCAGTATAAGAGGACCCTTTGTAAAGCAAGAGCAGCATACTTCTCCTCATTAATAGAGGAGAATAAGAATAATCCTAGATTTCTTTTTAATACAGTAGCCAAACTCACCCAGAGCCATAGCTCTGTTGAACCGTCCATTCCACCTGCTCTTAGCAGCAATGATTTTATGGGATTCTTTATAAATAAGATTGATCTTATTAAAAATAAGATCATAAGCACTCCTCTATCCGCGATTGTACCTGAGGTAGTCATGGAATCTGAACCGGGTTTAGACTGCTTTGATCCAGTTGAACTCTCTGAATTAGCAAAATTATTGTCTTCATCTAAGCCTTCAACTTGTATGTTAGATCCAGTTCCAACCAGGTTATTTAAGGAGGTATTCCCTTTGATCTCCTCCTCCATTTTAGATGTGATTAATCTATCTCTGTTACAGGGATATGTACCTAAAGCTTTTAAGGTTGCTGTAATTAAACCTCTGCTTAAGAAACCGTCTCTTGACCCAGATGACTTGGTCAATTATAGACCTATATCCAATCTTCCTTTCTTATCCAAAATTCTTGAGAAAGTAGTTGCCAAACAAGTTTGCGATCACTTACACCATAATGAACTTTTTGAAGAGTTTCAGTCTGGCTTTAGAGCTCATCATAGCACTGAAACAGCTCTGGTGAAAGTCACTAATGATATTCTCATGGCCTCAGATAATGGACTTGTATCTGTGCTCGTCCTGTTGGATCTTAGTGCTGCATTTGATACAGTTGATCATAATATTCTTTTAGAAAGACTTGAATATTTTGTTGGAATTAAAGGAACAGCACTAGACTGGTTTAAATCTTATCTATCTGATCGAATTCAGTTTGTTCATGTTAATGATAGATCTTCAACACGCTCAAAGGTTACCTGTGGAGTACCACAGGGATCAGTGCTAGGACCAATTCTCTTTACTTTATACATGCTCCCAATTGGTAGAGTTATTAGACAGCATGGGATTAATTTCCACTGTTACGCTGATGATACCCAGCTATATCTGTCTATAAATCCAGATGAAGCTAACCCATTACATAGATTACAGGCATGTCTTGAAGACATAAAAACCTGGATGACTCTTAACTTTCTGCTTCTGAATGCAGACAAAACAGAAGTTATAGTCTTTGGACCAGAGTCTCTGAAAAAGAAACTGATTAGCCAGTCACTTCATTTGGATGGGATTAAACTGATTTCAGATAATAAAATAAAAAATCTTGGTGTTATTTTTGATCAGGACCTGTCATTTAAATCCCACATCAAAGAGGTTTCTAGAATTTCCTTCTTTCATCTGAGGAATATTGCAAAAATTAGAAATCTCCTGTCCAGGGGTGATGCTGAGAAACTAGTCCATGCATTTGTTACTTCAAGGCTGGACTATTGTAATTCTTTACTATCAGGAAGTCCACAAACTGTAGTTAAAAGCCTTCAGCTGATCCAAAATGCTGCAGCCAGGGTTCTGATGAAAATTAAAAAGAGAGATCATATCTCGCCTATCCTGGCTTCTCTTCATTGGCTTCCTGTTAAATCCAGAATAGAATTTAAAATCCTCCTTCTCACATATAAAGCCTTAAATGGCCAAGCTCCATCTGATATCAGAGATCTGATTGTTCCTTATGTTCCTAACAGAGCACTTCGCTCTCAATCTGCAGGTTTACTAGTGGTTCCTAGAATTTCTAAAAGTAGAATGGGAGGCAGATCTTTTAGTTATCAGGCTCCTCTCCTGTGGAACCAACTACCAGTTTTAGTCCGTGAGGCAGACACCCTGTCTACTTTTAAGGCTAGGCTTAAAACTTTCCTTTTTGATAAAGCTTATAGTTAGAGTGGCTCAGGTTATCCTGAGCTATCTCTATAGTTATGCTGCTATAGGCTTAGACTGCTGGAGGACATAGGGACCCCCATTTCATCATTCTACTTCATTCTCTCTCTGTTCTCCTATTCTGCAGAATCTGTTAGTTCAATCTCTAACGTTCTGCTCTCTCTGCTTTTCCTCAGAGTAGCTTTGCCTCGTCTGTTCCTGTTTGGCTGTGACGTCATCCTGGAAAAAAACATCAGCTGTGCTGCTTCTATCAACACCCTTGTTAATAGATGTTGGAGATCGGCCTGTTTTCCAGTGTGGTCCTGTTTCTCTGACCGTGACTAACTGGATGTGCTCTCTTCGTCCTCTGGCATGGGAGCTGCCTTGGAGCTCGTCTGCCTGGCTGTGTGTTTCCTGGACGGGGCCGCCTTTTACAGCTGCTCTTTGTGTCTCTGCTTCTGTCTCCTTGAACCCCAGTCGGCCTCGGCAGATGGCCGCTCACACTGAGCCTGGTTCTGCTGGAGGTTTCTTCCTGTTAAAAGGGAGTTTTTCCTCTCCACTGTCGCTACAAGCATGCTTAGTGTGGGGGATTGTATTTGAGTCAATGAGTCAATGCAATCAACTGGTTTTCCTTAGATAGAAAACTTTGTATCAATTTGACTGTATGATCTGGTTGAACTGTAAAGTGCCTTGAGATGACATGTGTTGTGAATTTGGCGCTATATAAATAAACTGAATTGAATTGAAATTGAATTGAAATAATGTAACAAGGCAAGTGCGTCAGATCGGGAGCGCTGTCCTGGTGTCAACTCTCAATAGAAATCGACGGGGGACACTTTTGTTTTGTAGGCTTGAAGGTGGTCATTTTCTCATCATGGAATGCTTTTATTACGAATATGCTGGATTCATTTTTATCTGTGGATCCTTATGGAAAAATGGAGTTTAAACTGGGAAGTTGTGGAGAGACTGAGACTCTTCCAAGAGAAAGTTAAAATTTATTTTACGTCCTCAGACGGAGAGATAGCGCTCTGACTGGGCCAAGCTCAGTACATACATTTATACTCCCAATACATACACAATCTCCCAGGGAAACCAACCCAACAATGCAAACAAAAACTTCCTCACACACGAACATTTGGAGGAAAAAAACTTCAGTTCATGAAGGACATTTCCTGTTAGGTTAATCTATCTTCCACTGGTCAGATGGATCTCCTAATAACAGCAATCCTCTCCTTCATGCCATGAAGGAGGCTGTGACTCATTCTTATCTCTCATGACCTTCGTTTGGAGCCTGTGAGGGTAAGAACAGACAAACCTCAACATTTTTTACTCAACAAAACAGTCTAAGATTAGATTTATAATACGGTCTCAGGATGGCTTCAAAGGTAAGAAGTCAAAGCTTTATTTCAAAAATTCTAATTGACCATGCTGCCATATTTTCATTGATTGTGCTTTGATGCTCATGGCGTCCATAAAATGAACTTGGCAGGTGAACTGTGGAGAATCTAAACTTTCCAAGGATGTATAACACGTCTATATTGGTCTATATTAGGAGCATATATACTAATTCCACTGGCGGATTATAAAAAAAAGCAATTAAATTATGTTTTCTAGTTATTTTTTTCACCGCCTGTCATATTTAAAGGTAACCAGACCTCCTTTTGATGGCTTTATCCAAACCTTGAATCATCCTTTCCACTGACACTGCGCTGAGAGTCTTTCTAATCGGTACCTTCTCTTCTCCAGTCGGGCCTGCAAGGCAGAACCGTTCCTCAGATTCCACTCTGGATGGACGTGTAACCAACGGCGACGGCCGGGGACTCCAGGCTGGTCAGGTACCATGGAAACAGAGGAGGGAACCCTGAGGAGAAGCTCATGACAGTCATTCTGCCATGCTTTCAGGTGGAGTAGGTATGAAGTGTTGGAAACGTCTCTGGTTCCTGTTGGGGGAACCTCTGCTCTGGCTGTTACTAACCTTACCCTAGTCCCAGCTGGTTGCAGGTCAGCTTGCTCAGGGCGGGGTTCCACTCGTCTGCACAGACCTGGTACTCTGCTGCAGTCTTGAACACGGTCAGAACCGAACCGGACCGATCGGACAGAGAGACTGTGGGGATCAACAGGGAAGCGGTCAGACACTGAGGAAGCATTTTAAACACAGAGCTGGAGCAAGGCTGGGGCTGTACCACAGTTCCACTCATCGGAGCTGTCTGAGCAGTGCTTCTTCCCGTCACACCACAGCGTCCGATGGACACACTGGTGGTTGCTGCAGGCCAGCTCGTTGTCCCTGCAGGCGGCTGCAGAAGGATCATCAGAACCGGGATCAGAGCTGCAACAACATTCATAACCCGGCTGCAGCGTCACAGCGAGTATAAAGGAGACTCACAGCAGTTAGCCTCGTCCACCTGCAGGGGGCAGTCTGGGAACCCGTCGCAGATCATCGAGGGTTTGATGCAGACTGTGCTGCCGGGACACTCCCACAGAGCGCGCTCAGAGCAGCCTGCCACAGAGGTCAGGGGTCACAGAGGTTAGAGAGATCAGGGGAGTCACAGAGGTCAGAGAGAACGGGAGTCACAGAGGTCATAGGGTCACAGAGGTCAGAGAGAACAGGGGAGTCACAGAAGTCAGAGGTTACAGAGAACAGGGGAGTCACCGAGGTCAGAGGTTAGAGAGAACAGGAGAGCCACTTCAGGAGTAACAGAGGTCAGAGAGAACATTGGAATCACAGAAGTCAGGGGTCACAGAGGTTAGAGAGATCAGGGGAGTCACAGAGGTCAGAGGTTACAGAGAACAGGGGAGTCACAGAGGTCAGAGGTTAGAGAGAACAGGGGAGTCACAGAGGTTAGAGAGAACAGGGGAGTCACAGAGGTCAGAGGTTAGAGAGAACAGGGGAGTCACAGAGGTTAGAGAGAACAGGGGAGTCACAGAGGTCAGAGGTTAGAGAGAACAGGGGAGTCACAGAGGTTAGAGAGAACAGGGGAGTCACAGAGGTCAGAGGTTACAGAGAACAGGGGAGTCACAGAGGTCAGAGGTTAGAGAGAACAGGGGAGTCACAGAGGTTAGAGAGAACAGGGGAGTCACAGAGGTCAGGGGTCACAGAGGTTAGAGAGATCAGGGGAGTCACAGAGGTCAGAGGTTACAGAGAACAGGGGAGTCACAGAGGTCAGAGGTTAGAGAGAACAGGGGAGTCACAGAGGTTAGAGAGAACAGGGGAGTCACAGAGGTCAGAGGTTAGAGAGAACAGGGGAGTCACAGAGGTCAAAGGTTACAGAGAACAGAGGAGTCACAGAGGTCAGAGGTTACAGAGAACAGAGGAGTCACAGAGGTCAGAGGTTACAGAGAACAGGGGAGTCAGGTCAGGAGTAACAGAGGTCAGAGAGAACATGGGAGTCACAGAAGTCAGGGGTCACAGAGGTTAGAGAGATCAGGGGAGTCACAGAGGTCAGAGGGTACAGAGAACAGGGGAGTCACAGAGGTCAGAGGTTAGAGAGAACAGGGGGGTCACAGAGGTTAGAGAGAACAGGGGAGTCACAGAGGTTAGAGAGAACAGGGGAGTCACAGAGGTTAGAGAGAACAGGGGAGTCACAGAGGTCAGAGGTTACAGAGAACAGAGGAGTCACAGAGGTCAGAGGTTACAGAGAACAGGGGGGTCACAGAGGTCAGAGGTTACAGAGAACAGGGGAGTCACAGAGGTCAGAGGTTACAGAGAACAGGGGAGTCACAGAGGTCAGAGGTTACAGAGAACAGGGGAGTCACAGAGGTCAGAGAGAACATGGGAGTCACAGAAGTCAGGGGTCACAGAGGTTAGAGAGATCAGAGGAGTCACAGAGGTCAGAGAGAACAGGGGAGTCACAGAGGTCAGAGGTTAGAGAGAACAGGGGAGTCACAGAGGTCAGAGAGAACAGGGGAGTCACAGAGGTCAGAGGTTACAGAGAACAGGGGAGTCACAGAGGTCAGAGGTTACAGAGAACAGGGGAGTCACAGAGGTCAGAGGTTAGAGAGAACAGGGGAGTCACAGAGGTCAGAGGTTACAGAGAACAGGGGAGTCAGGTCAGGAGTAACAGAGGTCAGAGAGAACCGGGGAGTCACAGAAGTCAGGGGTCACAGAGGTTAGAGAGATCAGGGAGTCACAGAGGTCAGAGGTTAGAGAGAACAGGGGAGTCACAGAGGTCAGAGGTTAGAGAGAACAGGGGAGTCACAGAGGTCAGAGGTTAGAGAGAACAGGGGAGTCAGGTCAGGAGTAATAGAGGTCAGAGAGAAAATGGGAGTCACAGAAGTCAGGGGTCACAGAGGTAACAGAGAACAGGGGAGTCACAGAAGTCAGGGGTCACAGAGGTTAGAGAGAACAGGGGAGTCACAGAGGTAACAGAGAACAGGGGAGTCACAGAAGTCAGGGGTCACAGAGGTTAGAGAGAACAGGGGAGTCACAGAGGTAACAGAGAACAGGGGAGTCACAGAAGTCAGGGGTCACAGAGGTTAGAGAGATCAGGGAGTCACAGAGGTCAGAGAGAACAGGGGAGTCACAGAGGTCAGAGGTTAGAGAGAACAGGGGAGTCAGGTCAGGAGTAATAGAGGTCAGAGAGAAAATGGGAGTCACAGAAGTCAGGGGTCACAGAGGTTAGAGAGAACAGGGGAGTCACAGAGGTCATAGGGTCACAGAGGTTAGAGAGATCAGGGGAGTCACAAAGGTCAGAGTTAATAGAGGTCAGGAGGAATCAGATTTACAAAGGTCAGAGGGTCAGGAACAAGGAGGACATCTGGACCCACCACAGTGGTCTTCGTCGCTGTGGTCGTCACAGTCCAGGTGTCCGTCGCAGCGCTTGGTGGCCAGGACACAGCGACCAGACCGGCACTTGAAGTGGCTAGGGGAGCACTCTGTCACCAAGGAAATAGGTAGGCATCAGGACCCAGGGTCAAAGCATCAACATGACAACAGAACAGAGGCGGCGTACCATCCACTCCGTCCTCTGGCATCAGGCAGGTGGAGTTTCCTTCCTCTGGGAACTGGCTGCAGTCCGAGTCTTCGGGCCACTGCAGCCCAACGATGCCGAGCACCGACTCGCACTTCTCCTTAGCGCTGCGGCACAGCGACCTGCAGGGTGGCACCCTATGCAGGCTGAGCGGGTCGCACTTTGGAACCAGCAGCGTGCAGGCGTAGAACATGAGGTACTGGTAGCAGCCGGTCTGGACCAGTGCCGGGAACAGCGAGGACTCCCAGGACACGGAGCTCTCCCTCTGGGACAGGTGGCCCAGGTAGTTGGGGTAGCTGGTCAGGTTGTAGGGCAGGTTCATGCACAGCTCCAGGGTGATGGGCTCACAGCGCGCTGCAGGACAGAGAGGAGAGTCAGAACAAAGAGGAGTCCGGCCAGCAGGGGGGGACATTCAGCAGCGCAGAGCTAGAGCTGGTAGATCAGGTTTACGGGTTCTGAAAACTCACAGCAGTTGTTGGTTCTGGTGTCGCAGGCGGCGCCGCCTCCCCCACAGGCCGGCGGGCAGGGAGACGACGAGCAGCCGGGCTGAGAGGGACCGCACACACCCTGGTCTGAGGAGACAGAGTCTGGGTCAGAACTGACTCCTTCCTCAGTATCTGAGTCGGATCACAGTACCGTTATCTGTCTTTAAGGCAGAACAACTGGACCACATTAGAACTTCAACACTCCTAAGATCAGAGGTTCTCGTCAGGTCCAATCATCCTTCTTTCTTTACTACAAATCCAGTCAGACAGAACTGAGCCAGTCCCAAATGGACCAGGATTAAAGGCCTGAACCACAGAGCCACACCCAGGTTGATTCTGATCGTTTCTAGCTGGGCTAATCTATTAATCGGCTCTGTGCTGAAGGACGCAGAGATTCAGCTGTCCCTTCTGGATGAGTTTCTTACCTTCGTGGCTCAGGATCCATGTTGGGCCAACGGTTCCCCTGAGGAGAACCCAGCCCTCAGAGATCTGTTCTATGATCAGCCCACTTCCTGTTTGATCAGCCCACTTCCTGTTTGATCAGCCCACTTCCTGTATGATCAGCCCACTTCCTGTATAATCAGCCCGCTTCCTGTTTGATCAGCCCGCTTCCTGTATGATCAGCCCACTTCCTGTATGATCAGCCCACTTCCTGTATGATCAGCCCACTTCCTGTATGATCAGCCCACTTCCTGTATGATCAGCCCACTTCCTGTATAATCAGCCCACTTCCTGTATGATCAGCCCACTTCCTGTTTGATCAGCCCACTTCCCGTATGATCAGCCCACTTCCTGTTTGATCAGCCCACTTCCCGTATGATCAGCCCACTTCCCGTATGATCAGCCCACTTCCTGTTTGATCAGCCCACTTCCTGTATGATCAGCCCACTTCCTGTTTGATCAGCCCACTTCCTGTTTGATCAGCCCACTTCCCGTATGATCAGCCCACTTCCTGTTTGATCAGCCCACTTCCTGTATGATCAGCCCACTTCCTGTTTGATCAGCCCACTTCCTGTATGATCAGCCCACTTCCTGTTTGATCAGCCCACTTCCTGTTTGATCAGCCCACTTCCCGTATGATCAGCCCACTTCCCGTATGATCAGCCCACTTCCTGTTTGATCAGCCCACTTCCTGTATGATCAGCCCACTTCCCGTATGATCAGCCCACTTCCTGTTTGATCAGCCCACTTCCTGTATGATCAGCCCACTTCCTGTTCAGCACAATGATGCATTTTACACTTTTGATTTAGTCTTGTCAATGAAAACTCAAACCTATGACTCATTATGTTTTCGTCATCCAAGATCCATATTTAGCTCATCAGTTTTCATTATCGTCATTGAAAAAAGAAAGAAATAAAACAACACTGTGGTTGACAGGTTGTGGGTTCTACGCTAACCTGATAAAGCTGGACTAATCCAGATTAATCCAGGATTAGGAAGAAACTGAGCTTTTTGTGGTTTGGCTTTCTGCTCCCTTCAGATCTGTCAGGTTCTGACGGCCTGCTTTAAAACTCTCCCTCTCTGACTCAAACACAGACAGAGATGTTAGAGGAGGACAGACGGCTCACTCTGCTCTCGGCTGCAGTGCTCCTCGTCGCTGCCGTCCCTGCAGTCGTCCTCGCCGTCGCAGCGGAAGGCCGACGGGATGCACTGACCGTTCCTGCACTCCAGGAGGCCCTGGCTCCTGCAGGCTGCAGACACAGACAGCTTTCACCCAGGATCCGAGGCTAAGTGAGGCTGCAGACCTGTCGCTCCGCTGATTAACCCCGCCCACCCATAGAGACTCACAGCAGTTGAGCTCGTCGCTCTTGTCCAGGCAGTCATGGTCTCCGTCACAGAGCCAGTCCCTGGAGACACAGCGGCCGTCCCCGCAGCGATGTTCCCTGGACACGTTACACACTGCCACGGCACACACAGAGCAGTTACCCAGCATGCACCAGGCAGGCGGTTACAGAGAGCATTACTGTTCTCTCACCACAGTTCAGTTCGTCGCTCAGGTCTCCGCAGTCGTCGTAACCGTCACAGACCAGCGCAGGAGGCAGACATCGGCCGGTGTTACACCGAAACTGTTCCTCAGGACACTCTGCAACAGACAGAGAGCTCTCACCATCATCATCATCGTCATCATCACCTCTGGCGTTCCTGACTGGACCCGCAGACGTTCCGGATCTTTGCTCCTGACCCTCGGACCTTTCTGCTTCTTTTCAGACTGTTTGCTTTTCTCCTCTTTGTTCTGATGCCACCAATAAATCCCTGCAGCATGAAGGCTGAGGTCAGCGCGAGGCCAAGAAGCCCCGCCGTCTGCCTGTTCCCATGACACCACGCTGATGTCACTCAGGAAGGTCCACCCAATCAATCATTTCCATGACGACCCAGACAGCAATGCTGTGACTGTGAGCTCACCGCAGTGCGTCTCGTCGCTCCAGTCGTCGCAGTCATTGTAACCGTTGCACACCAGTTTCTGAGCGACGCAGATCCCCTTCGCACACAGGTAGTTGTCCTTCCCGCCGCACACAGCTGCCCACCAATCAGAGAGCAGGATTACAGGAGTGATGTCATGGTAACGAAGGGCCTAATGCTGGTGGATACTCACAGGGTTTTCCTTTGATCTGACGTGGCGAGAAACACGCCGGCGGCGCCGGGCCTGTGGTCGCCAGGGGCGACGAGGAGGAGGGCGGCGACGTTGTGGTTGGAGACGAGGTGTTTCTGCTGAACTGCGAGCAGCGCAGGAAGTCCGGCCAGGAGGCGTTGAACATCTGCAGGACGGGCTCGCAGCCTTCCCTCGCCGCCTCGCAGAACGAGGCGCACGGCAGCACCACCCTCCTGGGGAGGAGGGAAACGGGTTAAACTCAGGAGGAGGAGGTCCCTCAGAGCCGCCATGTTCCACAAGGATCTACTTTAAAACAACGGAGACGCTCAGATCTAGATGTTGGACCGCAGCTTCGTTCTTCTGGAACATTCAGTGATAAGTTCGCCCTAAGCGCTAACCGGACCGGTCAGACCAGCATAACCATCAATACCCGGTTATCCCTTTAGTTTAGTTTAAAAAATAAACTTTAAACTACCTCTATGGGCGTGTATACCTTTAATCATGTACAAAAAAAACACTAAGTGTTACTTTTGGGTCGTTTGTGAAGCGTATGCTCATCTGACCTTAAATACACTCTGCTGGTCTGACAGAACACCGCTGGGACGCCGTGTCCAACCTTCCAGCTTTACTAGAAACCCATCAGCGGAGCAGCAGAGGGACTCAGCTTCCCACAGCCGTCCCAGCAGGGGTCAGAGGTCATGCAGAGTTGAAGCTACGGTTACTGGAGCTGCGTGTGTTTGTGTTCTGCGTGTTATTCTTAGTCCAGCTCGCCCAGCTGCCGTATCATTTACCGTCTGAACAGCTGAGCTCCATGCGGAGGAACGCACGCCTGTTAGTGAGTGTTTTATGGCTGCAGGCGACAACTACGTATCCCAGAAGGCTTAGGGAGGCATTAGCAGGTGTTAACAGGGAAAAGGTTGGACCTCACGGTTTGCCGTACCTGCCGTCGGTCCCGTCGGCCTCCAAACACTCGGGCAGCGCCAGCGAGCAGCCGAACAGCATGATGTGTCTGTAGCAGGAGAGTCTGCTGAGGTAGCTGAAGAACCTGCAGCACACAGCACCACGGTTCTGATCCAAACACTGTTTAATGAAAGCTGGGCTGAAGCAGAGAGAAACTGGACCCCAGCCAGCAGAACCTCTGGTTCCTCTGCTCCAAAGTTCTCATGTCTGCATAGAAGGATGCAGACGATAGACGTCAGAACGCCGCCTGAACCAGAGGATCTGCTGAGGTCTATGGAGCTATACTGGAGCTATGAAGCTGTTAAAAATACAAATAAATAAAATAGTTTTTCTCAAAAGGAAAACTACTTTTCAGTCATTTTTTATTTTTAAATTTTTATTACCAACAGCCATTTTTTTTTTTTTGGTTCAATCTTCTGGCTGTGTTTTGTCATGAGGGGGCGGGGCCTCAGGTTACCGTTACATTCAGGTTCATTTATTTATTTTTTCAAATAAACCTTTTTCCAGGTTAGATTCTTTTTGAACAAATTCTTTTAGGTTTCATTTTTTTCTGTAAACAATTTTTTTTAGGTTTTCATTTTTTTCTAAAAAACTTTTTTTCAAAGTTTAAATTGCTTCCTAACAAATTCGCTTTTTAAGCTTTAATTTTTTCCTTTAAACAATTGTTTTAAGGTTAAATTATTCTTTTTAAAAACTTTTTTTTCCAGGTTTACACCTTTTTAACTAATTCTTTTTAGGCTTCAAGGTTTTTATTCAGAAAATATTTTTTCTAAAAAAACTTTTTTCTTCCCAGGTTTTTTTAGTTTATTTCCAGATTTAAATCTTTGTTTTAACAAATTCCTTTTAGGCATAAATGCTTTTCTTTAAAAATGTTTATTGTAATTTTTTTCCATGTTTAAATCTTTTTCAGGTTTCATTATTTTTTTTTCTTAAGATCAATTTTTTTCACTTTTAAATCTTTTTACTTTTTGCCCCTAATTTAGCTCCATATTTTCCCTCCAGATGTTCCAGCATCATGGAGCGGCGGTTACCTTAGCAACATGTCCACCTCTGAGCTCTTCACCACGGCGACGGAGGAGGACAGCCAGGTCTGGTTGTAGGGCAGCATGTGGCACTGAGGCTCCACCATCAGCTGGCATCTTCCTGCAGGAACCAGAACTCAACATTATTTTACTGCAGAGAAACAGTCCAGATCTAAACTAAGCAGAAACAATCTAAACACTCTGTAATCTACCTGCTCCAGTTCTACTTCCTGGTTCTGATGTAACCATTCAGTCGGGCACCTCTGTGAGTTTTTCTATCAGTTGAGGTTCTGTTTGTTCTCAAACAAACCAGAATCTCTGCTTCTGTTAGGACGCTGTAGGTTAAACTTCCAATCAGTCTGATGACCTCGCGCCATCCAATCAGAACGCAGGACGGAGCCAGGCTCATCAGCATTCACCTCAACACCCCATTAATACAGAGAGAGACACAGAAGGACGGCGGAGGAGCGCAGCGGAGACGGACGGAGACGAGGGGAATCTTAAAGCAGAAATGATTTAGCAGAAATGTTCCACCTGAAGCGGGCCTCGGACCCCCCTGGGCCACCCGTGAATTCCCTGGCCCTCACAGACACGTGTTGGTCCACAGAGGGAGGGTGTCAGCGGATCAGAATTCAGCTCAGACTCTCTGTCCGTCACGGCGGCTCTTATTGGATCAGCTGCGCTGCTCTAATGGGATTCGGCGTGGCAGGAAAGGACAGGACAACAAAAACAGACAGGCTGCAGCACTGAAGGATTGTGGGAGTTTTTGTCCTCCTACAGCTCTAACACATCCTCCTGGCTGTCAGCCTTTCTAGGAACCGTTCTTCTCCAAACAGAGAACTTGGGGATACCTGTGTCGGATGCTGGGGTGCTGCTGCTCATCGGCCAGGCGGTGCTCAGTGATGTCACAGAGGAAAGCCAATCAGGAAGCTTCGTAGACAGCTGTGTAGGCGGAGCCTGAGAGGAGGCAGCTGTAGGAGCTTGAGTGTAGGCCAGCGGTCTTTGGCCGTGGCGTGCCTTGACCCGCACAGACGAGGTGACGTTTTCAGCCTCTGACAAGTAGAAAGGGATGGGAGGGCTGGTGGTGCTGTTGCTATGGTAGCCATAGTTGTTGTCAGCAATAGTCTCTGTGGAGGGGAAGGGCCTGGATTCAAGGAGGTTTCTCCCAAACATCCCTGAGGAGAACAAGCAAACAGTTAACAGTAAGCTCTTCTGCTGCGGGAGCTAAAACTTCAGACAACAAGTCCTGAACTGATTGATGGTAAAATTAGAACCAAAGTGTATTTATCTGATTTAGCAGACTCTGGTGTGAACATCTGCGATGCCTCAGGGCTGTCAGTTCGGTCCCCTGCTTTTTAAATTGAGCTGAAATGGTTCGTGTTTCACCTCTATGCAGACGATGCTGTGCTATTAGTGACGTTTCAATAACAGGATCCTTCTACATCTCAGTCCCTTTATGGAGTCTCAGTTAAAGAAACCCCAGTGCTGAGTTCTGCGGAAACCCAGAACGTTCTTTGTAGTTTAGCTGAGCGGTAAACCTTGTTTTCACACTACACTGTTGCAATAGTTACCTTCAAGCAAGATAAATAGTTGCGAGATTTGTGAATTCACAAACTCACTAAAGTACATCTGACCTGACGCCAACAGATGCGTTGGGCTCGATACAGAAATGTGTCAGACCAATGAGATGTAGAGACATGTACGACGTCAACACATCAACCAGAGGCAAAAAGCTGAAGCAAAACAAAGATGGCTGCTCCAGTTTTAGCTGGAATATCCTCTGAGTCCTTTGAAAACTAGCAAAAGGACGTGATCTGTGCTCTCTTTGGATGGAAAAGATGTTTGCTTGTTTTTCCATACCAGATTTAGTAGGAGTTTGATTTATCAGTTAATTCTGCTACTAGTAAAAGAAATGAAGAATTAGATACTTCAGAGCTCATACCTGCGATTGGCCAACATGGATCACTTGATTTATCCAATTAGCTTGAAGAGTTGTACTAAATGTCCCTCCCTTCTGCGGATACTTTCTACAGGAGTCTTACCAGATGGAGACCGTGTAGAATTAAAACCGAACTAAACGGATCCATCTAGCTTACGCCAGGTTACTGTTATGATACAAGGCTGTGTCCGAATGTTAGCCCTAACCCCTATATAGGGAACTATATGGGAGTTACGCCATTTTAAATGAGTGTCCGAATGTCCGCCCTAACCCCTATATAGGGCACTATATGGGAGTTACGCCATTTTAAATGAGTGTCCGAATGTTCGCCCTGACCCCTATATAGGGCACTATATGGGAGTTACGCCATTTTAAATGAGTGTCCGAATGTCCGCTCTAACCCTTATATAGGGCACTATATGGGAGTTACGCCATTTTAAATGAGTGTCCGAATGTCTGCCCTAACCCCTATATAGGGCACTATATGGGAGTTAGGCCATTTTAAATGAGTGTCCGAATGTTCGCCCTGACCCCTATATAGGGCACTATATGGGAGTTACGCCATTTTAAATTAGTGTCCGAATGTCCGCTCTAACCCCTATATAGGGCACTATATGGGAGTTACGCCATTTTAAATGAGTGTCCGAATGTCTGCCCTAACCCCTATATAGGGCACTATATGGGAGTTACGCCATTTTAAATGAGTGTCCGAATGTCTGCCCTAACCCCTATATAGGGCACTATATGGGAGTTAGGCCATTTTAAATGAGTGTCCGAATGTCCGCCCTGACCCCTATATAGGGCACTATATGGGAGTTAGGCCATTTTAAATGAGTGTCCGAATGTTCGCCCTTACCCCTATATAGGGCACTATATGGGAGTTACGCCATTTTAAATGAGTGTCCGAATGTCCGCCCTGACCCCTATATAGGGCAGTATATGGGAGTTACTCCATTTTAAATGAGTGTCCGAATGTCTGCCCTAACCCCTATATAGGGCACTATATGGGAGTTACGCCATTTTAAATGTGTCCAAATGTTCGCCCTGAGCCCTATATAGGGCACTATATGGGAGTTAGGCCATTTTAAATGAGTGTCCGAATGTCCGCTCTAACCCCTATATAGGGCACTATATGGGAGTTACGCCATTTTAAATGAGTGTCCGAATGTCTGCCCTAACCCCTATATAGGGCACTATATGGGGCACTATATGGGAGTTAGGCCATTTTAAATGAGTGTCCGAATGTCCGCCCTAACCCCTATATAGGGCACTATATAAGGCACTATATGGGAGTTAGGCCATTTTAAATGAGTGTCCGAATGTTCGCCCTAACCCCTATATAGGGCACTATATTGGAGTTACGCCATTTTAAATGAGTGTCCGAATGTTCGCCCTGACCCCTATATAGGGCACTATATGGGAGTTACGCCATTTTAAATGAGTGTCCGAATGTCCGCTCTAACCCCTATATAGGGCACTATATGGGAGTTACGCCATTTTAAATGAGTGTCCGAATGTCTGCCCTAACCCCTATATAGGGCACTATATGGGGCACTATATGGGAGTTAGGCCATTTTAAATGAGTGTCCGAATGTCCGCCCTAACCCCTATATAGGGCACTATATAAGGCACTATATGGGAGTTAGGCCATTTTAAATGAGTGTCCGAATGTTCGCCCTAACCCCTATATAGGGCACTATATTGGAGTTACGCCATTTTAAATGAGTGTCCGAATGTTCGCCCTAACCCCTATATAGGGCACTATATGGGAGTTAGGCCATTTTAAATGAGTGTCCGAATGTTCGCCCTAACCCCTATATAGGGCACTATATAGGAGTTACGCCATTTTAAATGAGTGTCCGAATGTTCGCCCTAACCCCTATATAGGGCACTATATGGGAGTTACGCCATTTTAAATGAGTGTCCGAATGTCTGCCCTAACCCCTATATAGGGCACTATATGGGGCACTATATGGGAGTTAGGCCATTTTAAATGAGTGTCCGAATGTCTGCCCTAACCCCTATATAGGGCACTATATGGGAGTTAGGCCATTTTAAATGAGTGTCCGAATGTTCGCCCTGACCCCTATATAGGGCACTATATGGGAGTTACGCCATTTTAAATTAGTGTCCGAATGTCCGCTCTAACCCCTATATAGGGCACTATATGGGAGTTACGCCATTTTAAATGAGTGTCCGAATGTCTGCCCTAACCCCTATATAGGGCACTATATGGGAGTTACGCCATTTTAAATGAGTGTCCGAATGTCTGCCCTAACCCCTATATAGGGCACTATATGGGAGTTAGGCCATTTTAAATGAGTGTCCGAATGTCCGCCCTGACCCCTATATAGGGCACTATATGGGAGTTAGGCCATTTTAAATGAGTGTCCGAATGTTCGCCCTTACCCCTATATAGGGCACTATATGGGAGTTACGCCATTTTAAATGAGTGTCCGAATGTCCGCCCTGACCCCTATATAGGGCAGTATATGGGAGTTACTCCATTTTAAATGAGTGTCCGAATGTCTGCCCTAACCCCTATATAGGGCACTATATGGGAGTTACGCCATTTTAAATGTGTCCAAATGTTCGCCCTGAGCCCTATATAGGGCACTATATGGGAGTTAGGCCATTTTAAATGAGTGTCCGAATGTCCGCTCTAACCCCTATATAGGGCACTATATGGGAGTTACGCCATTTTAAATGAGTGTCCGAATGTCTGCCCTAACCCCTATATAGGGCACTATATGGGGCACTATATGGGAGTTAGGCCATTTTAAATGAGTGTCCGAATGTCCGCCCTAACCCCTATATAGGGCACTATATAAGGCACTATATGGGAGTTAGGCCATTTTAAATGAGTGTCCGAATGTTCGCCCTAACCCCTATATAGGGCACTATATTGGAGTTACGCCATTTTAAATGAGTGTCCGAATGTTCGCCCTGACCCCTATATAGGGCACTATATGGGAGTTACGCCATTTTAAATGAGTGTCCGAATGTCCGCTCTAACCCCTATATAGGGCACTATATGGGAGTTACGCCATTTTAAATGAGTGTCCGAATGTCTGCCCTAACCCCTATATAGGGCACTATATGGGGCACTATATGGGAGTTAGGCCATTTTAAATGAGTGTCCGAATGTCCGCCCTAACCCCTATATAGGGCACTATATAAGGCACTATATGGGAGTTAGGCCATTTTAAATGAGTGTCCGAATGTTCGCCCTAACCCCTATATAGGGCACTATATTGGAGTTACGCCATTTTAAATGAGTGTCCGAATGTTCGCCCTAACCCCTATATAGGGCACTATATGGGAGTTAGGCCATTTTAAATGAGTGTCCGAATGTTCGCCCTAACCCCTATATAGGGCACTATATGGGAGTTACGCCATTTTAAATGAGTGTCCGAATGTTCGCCCTAACCCCTATATAGGGCACTATATGGGAGTTAGGCCATTTTAAATGAGTGTCCGAATGTTCGCCCTAACCCCTATATAGGGCACTATATGGGAGTTAGGCCATTTTAAATGAGTGTCCGAATGTCCGCCCTAACCCCTATATAGGGCACTATATGGGAGTTAGGCCATTTTAAATGAGTGTCCGAATGTTCGCCCTAACCCCTATATAGGGAACTATATGGGAGTTACGCCATTTTAAATGAGTGTCTGAACGACTACTTGATGAAAAAGTAGTGGACTCAAAATTTCCCACAATGCTCCTTGAAAAGTAGTGATCATCCATGGTCACTAGATGAGCAGATATATCCCAGAATGCTTTGCGTCGAGAGCTGTCATCGCAAAGAATTATGGGATTTGCTATCACACTAGCCCGCTGTTGCTAACATGGCGCAGGCACCATGCAAGGGAGGTGGAGTTACGTAACCAACGGGCGCAATCCAACGACCAACCCGTCCGTGGAGGATCAGGAATCAGAAAGGTGGAATTACTCTTTTTTCCACTTTTACCCGATGTATTCCAGCATCCAGCTGCCATGCACGTGGGCATTGTCAGTTTCACTATAGCTCTGGTGAATTTCAATGGTGAAGTCCTCTGGAAATCTTCAATAATTGTTGTTGATTGCAGATGTGTCTAGTAGTTCCCATTGATTTAGCTTGTAAAGCGGGGAGAATGGCGCTACGCTTACCGTGACGTCACTGCTTAGATTACTATATTTGGGCAAAAATGGGCGCTCCCAGACTCAGTCATCATGATGAAAATGATTGTTTTTCCCTTTGGAGGACGCCGTGGATTAAAACAATAGAGCCCAATATTTTGTAACATTCATGTACAAACTGTATAATTCTTAATGTTGACCCCGAACTTTCTGAGGAAGCAGGAAATTATCTTTGCTTTTCACAGTTAAGACAGAAGACTGGAAATCAATCTGATTATTATTATTACATCATATATTCACAAATATATCGTCTTATTCTGTTTGATTATTAAAATGGAAGCATATTTATAGAGATGATAATTCCTTGCTGACTGAACTTTTCCTGTAAAACTCTGGCTGAATGTGAGTCCACAGAGGTGAAAGGTCAGCCCCTGCCTAATGGCTGCAGGGTCTGCAGCGCTGCCTTGGCCTCATGCTGAGGTTTTCTTGCGGTGATGTTTGTCCCTGCGGAGCATAAATAACAGTTTGACTCCCATCAAAGAGGAACATCTGCTGAGGATCTATGGCAACAGCAGTTAAAAGAAGAGCTTCTTTCTTTCTTTCTCTCTCCGCCTGTGAAGGCCGCCGGCGAACAGAAACAGCGAGGCGGGAGGGATGTTACAGACCATTAAGTGTTTAATGGAGAGATGGTAATGAGAGGAGGAGGAGGAGGCAGGAGAAAGCAGCTGCTGAGGGAGGAAGATCAGAGGGACGGACTGGAGAGACTGAGGAGGAAAAGAAGACGAGGAACCAGGAGGAAAAACAAACGCCTCTTCTACTACCTGCTAAATGTTTGGAAATTCTTTCAGTCTAGCAGCCTGAGCCCGTTTCTGGTTGGCTGAGGGACTCCCCGCTGTCATGGCGACCACATGAAGCACACGCACAGAGAAACAGAAGCATGCGTGGTTTAAATCAACACGACATGTGTGTCATCATCCCTCCTACAAGCTGTTCTTCATTCCTTTATTCACCACAGTGGAAACAGCAGGGATGGATGGAGGGTTGATGGATGGATGGAGGTTTGATGGATGGAGGTTTGATGGATGGAAGTTTGATGGATGGAGGATTGATGGATGGAGGTTTGATGGATGGAGGTTTGATGGATGGAGGATTGATGGATGGAGGTTTGATGGATGGAGGATTGATGGATGGAGGTTTGATGGATGGATGGATGGATGGATGTAGGTTTGATGGATGGAGGATTGATGGATGGAGGTTTGATGGGTGGATAGATGGATGGAGGTTTGATGGATGGAGGTTTGATGGATGGAGGATTGATGGATGGAAGTTTGATGGATGGAGGATTGATGGATGGAGGTTTGATGGATGGAGGATGGATGGATTGATGGATGGAGGATTGATGGATGGATGGATGGAGGTTTGATGGATGGAGGATTGATGGATGGAGGTTTGATGGGTGGATAGATGGATGGAGGTTTGATGGATGGAGGTTTGATGGATGGAGGTTTGATGGATGGAAGTTTGATGGATGGAGGTTTGATGGATGGAGGATTGATGGATGGAGGTTTGATGGATGGAGGAGGGAGGATTGATGGATGGAAGTTTGATGGATGGAGGATTGATGGATGGAGGATTGATGGATGGAGGATTGGTGGATGGAGGATTGATGGATGGAAGTTTGATGGATGGAGGATTGATGGATGGAGGTTTGATGGATGGAGGATTGATGGATGGAGGTTTGATGGATGGAGGTTTGATGGATGGAGGATTGATGGATGGAGGATTGATGGATGGAAGTTTGATGGATGGAGGATTGATGGATGGAGGATTGATGGATGGAGGTTTGATGGATGGAGGTTTGATGGATGGAGGTTTGATGGATGGAGGATTGATGGATGGAGGTTTGATGGATGGAGGTTTGATGGATGGAGGTTTGATGGATGGAGGATTGATGGATGGAGGATTGATGGATGGAAGTTTGATGGATGGAGGATTGATGGATGGAGGTTTGATGGATGGAAGTTTGATGGATGGAGGATTGATGGATGGAGGTTTGATGGATGGAGGATTGATGGATGGAGGTTTGATGGATGGAGGATTGATGGATGGAGGTTTGATGGATGGAGGATTGATGGATGGAGGGATGGAGGTTTGATGGATGGAGGATTGATGGATGGAGGGATGGAGGTTTGATGGATGGAGGATTGATGGATGGAGGGATGTAGGTTTGATGGATGGAGGATTGATGGATGGAGGTTTGATGGATGGAGGTTTGATGGATGGAGGATTGATGGATGGAGGGATGGATGGATGCTTGATGGATGGAGGATTTATGGATGGATGGATTGATGGATGGAGGTTTGATGGATGGAGGGTTGATGGATGGATGGATGGATGAAGGATGGATGGATAGATGGATGGATGGATGGATGGAGGGATGGATGATGATGATGGATAGATGGATGAATGATGATGATGGATGGATGGATGGATGGAGGGATGGATGATGATGATGGATAGATGGATGAATGATGATGATGGATGGATGGATGGATGGATGATGATGATGGATGGAGGGATGGATGAAGGATTGATGGATGGATGGATGGATGAATGATGATGATGGATGGATGAATGATGATGATGGATGGAGGGATGGATGAAGGATTGATGGATGGATGATGGATGGACGGGCGATGGATGGATGGATGATGGATGGAGGATTGATGGATGGAGGGATGGATGGAGGAATGGATGGAGGATTGATGGATGGAGGGATGGATGGAGGAATGGATGGAGGATTGATGGATGGAGGGATGGATGGAGGAATGGATGGAGGATTGATGGATGGAGGGATGAAGGAATGGATGGAGGCTTGATGGATGGAGGGATGATGATGGAAGGATGGAGGGATGATGATGGATGGATGGAGGGATGATGATGGATGGATGATGGGTGAAAAGAAGGAAGGAAAGATTGATGAAAGAAGAAGTGAAAAAAGTGAAAGACACAATGAAGAAGGGATGAAGTGAACCAGGTGAAGGAGGTAGGGAGAAGGCGTGGGGTCAGAGGTCGTCATGGAGAGGACGTACCTGTGAGGGCCAGGCCCAGCAGCAGCGCCCCCAGCAGGCTGACGCTGGGAATCAGGATGTAGAGCAGCAGCCGCAGGTGATTGGTGGAGCCCAGCTCCTTAGGACACGCCTCCTGCTCCATCCTGGCCTCAGGTCCTCCAGGACGATTCTGGGGGACCAGAAGAACCCCGATTAGGGGGCTGTCAGGACATGTTCACCCCCCCCATCACACCCTGTCTATTTATACAGCCTGGGGGGGAGGAGGGGGGGAGAGTTTCCGTTGGACTCGCTGAAGTTATTTTTGTAGTGATATGACAAGAAGACACACAACAACCACCCACCACCCCCCCTGTGATTTATGGGGCGGGGGCCGCCTGATAACAGCTCTACTGACACACCGATTCCCTCCAGCTGCATTTGGGTCCAGTTAGTTCTGAAGGTACCGGTCCGGTCCACTTCAGCCTCTGGTTGGTCTTTAAGGGGAACCAGTCAGATCTGCTGGTCTGATACCGAGGAGTCCAGCTTTATACTGGTTCTGGAACCCAGCTTCAGAACCAGGCTGGTTGTGGTTCTACAGCCGTCGGAGGAGCTGATGGTTCTGATGGACCCGGTTCAGCTGAACACCTGCAGGCAGGGTGTCTGATTATCACCTGTTAGAGAGCAGGAGCTGCTGAGGTCCGGTTCTGAGGAAAGTTCTGTAGAACCGAGGGGGAATCTGTCAGTTTATCAAACCCCAGAGGGAAATGAAAACAAACCCAGAGAGTTTAACTCTGATCCTGGAGGACAGATGGTTCCGATTTAGGGGAATTAACCCGTTTATCACAGAACCACAGAACCGCTGGAACCAATCGGATCAACCCATGAATGTCTGATCAACATCTGATCACCAGGAAAGTATTATGGGCTGGAAACGCTTCCCTCTGGAAAACCAGAACCAGGTTGAAACAGAACCTGGAACCCAGCATAGAACCAGGCATAGAACCAGACATAGAACCAGGCATAGAACCCAGCATAGAACCAGGCACAGAACCAGGCATAGAACCAGGCATAGAACCAGGCATAGAACCCAGCATAGAACCAGGCATAGAACCCAGCGTAGAACCAGACATAGAACCAGGCATAGAACTAGGCATAGAACCAGCCATAGAACCCAGCATAGAATCAGGCATAGAACCCAGGAAGCAGGGAAATCGCAGGGGAAAACAGAGGAAGTAAATATTTGGCTCCATGAACTGAGAGATTATTTAAAGTTAAAATGTTTTAGAGCAGAGAAGCAGGAGGACATCAGAACCACAGCAGAACCGGCATTTAGAGGCTGATCCCATCAACATCTGGTGGAAAACTGTGATGCTGAGGAGGACAGAGACAGAGGACAGAGACAAGGAGACTGAGAGGACAGGAGGAGGTAGAGAGGGTGGGGGGGACTCACCGCTGCAGCCGGCGCTCCGCTGAAGGTGACACCCAGGAAGGTCTCCCTCCGAGCAGACAACATGAGCTGCTGCTGCCTGCTGCTGAGCCTGAGACCATCGCTCTGGTTCTGGCTGGGAGCTGCTGGGAGGACTAAGGCAGCCGGAGAGGCTGGCTCCGCCCCCTTTCCCTCCCTCCCTCCCTAGCTCTCTCTCTCTCTCTCTCCAGGTAGTCCGCACGTGAGCAGATTAAAGCGCAGCGGGGGCTGAAGCCTCGTGCCTCCAGCACGCCGCTGTCCTCAGACACATGACCCGACCTGTTACCGAACAGAACCAGAACTCCCAGATTCTACTGGACTTCTGCATCTGGAACCAGTTCTAGATGCACATTCACACTGAGGTCTGGATCCTGGCTCTGGACAGCGGTCTATTAAGGTATAAGATCTGGAACCGTCTGGATCCTGGCTCTGGACAGCGGTCTGTTGAGGTATAAGATCTGGAACCAGTCTGGATCCTGGTTCTGGACAGCAGTCTATTAAGGTATAAGATCTGGAACCAGTCTGGATCCTGGTTCTGGAGAGCGGTCTGTTGAGGTATAAGATCTGGAACCAGTCTGGATCCTGGTTCTGGAGAGCGGTCCATTAAGGTATAAAATCTGGAACCGGTCTGGAACCTGGTTCTGGAGAGCGGTCAATTAAGGTATAAAATCTGGAACTGGTCTGGATCCTGATTCTGGACAGCGGTCTATTAAGGTATATAAAATCTGGAAGCGGTCTTAATCCTGGTCTATCCAGGTTCGGTTTACTGTGTGGAATAACCTCTGGTTTGAGGATCTGATTATAAGCTTTAATTCTTGAAGAAGAAACGTTTAACTGCAGTGGATGGATGTGGCTGCCATCTTGTTAGGGTCCTGTTGACCCAACTTTCGCAACAGATACCAACACCGCTCCTTTGAGACATGACCGATACCAACACCGCCCCTTTGAGACATGACCGATACCAACACCGCCCCTTTGAGACATGACCGATACCAACACCGCCCCTTTGAGACATGACCGATACCAACACCGCCCCTTTGAGACATGACCGATACCGACACCGCCCCTTTGAGACATGACCGATACCGACACCGCCCCTTTGAGACATGCCCGATACCGACACCGCCTCTGAGACATGCCCGATACGACACCGCCCCTCTGAGACATGTCCGATATCGACACCGCCCCTTTAAGACATGCCCGATACCGACACCGCCTCTGAGACATGCCCGATACCGACACCGCCCCTGTGAGACATGCCCGATACGACACCGCCCCACTGAGACATGTCCGATATCGACACCGCCCCTTTGAGACATGCCCGATACCGACACCGCCTCTGAGACATGCCCGATACGACACCGCCCCTCTGAGACATGTCCGATATCGACACCGCCCCTTTGAGACATGCCCGATACCGACACCGCCTCTGAGACATGCCCCATACCGACACCGCCCCTTTGAGACATGCCCCATACTGACACCGCCCCTTTGAGACATGTCCGATACCGACACCGCCCCTTTGAGACATGTCCGATACCGACACCGCCCCTGTGAGACATGACCGATACCGACACCGCCCCTGTGAGACATGACCGATACCGACACCGCCCCTTTGAGACATGCCCGATACCGACACCGCCCCTGTGAGACATGCCCGATACCGACACCGCCCCTTTGAGACATGACCGATACCGACGCCGCCCCTGTGAGACATGCCAGATACCGACGCCGCCCCTTTGAGACATGTCCGATACCGACACCGCCCCTTTGAGACATGACCGATACCGACGCCGCCCCTGTGAGACATGCCAGATACCGACGCCACCCCTTTGAGACATGTCCGATACCGACACCGCCCCTTTGAGACATGACCGATACCGACGCCACCCCTTTGAGACATGTCCGATACCGACACCGCCCCTGTGAGACATGACCGATACCGACACCGCCCCTTTGAGACATGCCCGATACCGACACCGCCCCTGTGAGACATGCCCGATACCGACACCGCCCCTTTGAGACATGACCGATACCGACGCCGCCCCTGTGAGACATGCCAGATACCGACGCCGCCCCTTTGAGACATGTCCGATACCGACACCGCCCCTGTGAGACATGACCGATACCGACGCCACCCCTTTGAGACATGTCCGATACCGACACCGGCCCTGTGAGACATGACCGATACCGACGCCGCCCCTTTGAGACATGTCCGATACCGACACCGCCCCTTTGAGACATGACCGATACCGACGCCACCCCTTTGAGACATGTCCGATACCGACACCGCCCCTGTGAGACATGACCGATACCGACACCGCCCCTTTGAGACATGCCCGATACCGACACCGCCCCTGTGAGACATGCCCGATACCGACACCGCCCCTTTGAGACATGACCGATACCGACGCCGCCCCTGTGAGACATGCCAGATACCGACGCCGCCCCTTTGAGACATGTCCGATACCGACACCGCCCCTGTGAGACATGTCCGATACCGACGCCACCCCTTTGAGACATGTCCGATACCGACACCACCCCTGTGAGACATGACCGATACCGACACCGCCCCTTTGAGACATGACCGATACCGACACCGCCCCTTTGAGACATGTCCGATACCGACACCGCCCCTGTGAGACATGACCGATACCGACGCCACCCCTTTGAGACATGTCCGATACCGACACCGCCCCTTTGAGACATGACCTATACCGACACCGCCCCTTTGAGACATGTCCGATACCGACACCGCCCCTGTGAGACATGACCGATACCGACACCGCCCCTTTGAGACATGACCGATACCAACACCGCCCCTTTGAGACATGACCGACACCGATATTGACCCTTTGATACATGACTGGTACCGATATTGACCCTTTGATACATGACTGGTACCGATATTGACACAATACAATATCAGGATAAATCAGAAACATCTTGAATTCAGTAACTGATCATGAATGTTAGAAAAGGTTTGATCAAGTAGTTACTAAAAAAAAGAGAAGTCAATGAGAACAACTGATCCATTGATTAGTAATCGGTAAGTCAAACATGTTGCCTGATATTGGGTCAGGACATCCCTACTTTTTACTTTGGACCTTTGGCTTCATCCTTGTGAACTTATTGTGGGCCAACATTCCCAGTCAGTCCTTTCTGACCCGCTTCGGATGTCCATCTGGTACCAAAGTCGCCTCTTGCCCATCTACCTCCACTCAGGTTCTGGTGGCATTCGGGTGTAAACGCTGAGGGAATAATTACTATAAAGGATAAACGGTTCTGTAGCTGGTACTGCTTTCTGAAATCGTTGGGTGGATTCCTCATTTTACCCACGTTTCAGTTTATCTAGTGACCCAAACACAAAACCAGGAACCAGCTGGGAGGAGGTTTGGCCCTTAAGGTGTCCTACCTGGTTCTGACATGCAGAGATCTTCTCTGAAGGACTGAAATAGAACGTGAACAGGAAGCAATTCTTTCAGAACCAGTGGACCTGAAGCAGAGCAGAGCTGACTGGCTTTGAACTCTCTGTTTAATTCATCCATTATCAAACACATTGTGTAACTACTTACAAAATGCTGCACATCATCAGGAGGCTGGTGGTGGAGCCCACAGAACCACAGAGGGGTTCCTGGACCCAACAGAACCCCAGAGGGGGCGCTGCCTGGAGCCCTCTGAACCCCAAAGGTTCTTAAAACCAAACCACAGACACTCTTCTTTATAAAGATGGAGCTGATGCCAACCAGGTCTGTAACTATTGCTCACTGTCGCCCTCTGTAGGCCAGCAGCTGCAGGCCATCTGGGTGATGAAACTTTAATTGGGTCGTTGTAAAAAGCACATGTTCGGGTCAGAGGGAGGTCAGAACACCACTGAGATCAAGCAGGAAATATTTGAAGATTTATTTCTCAAATCTTTGAAAAAACAGGAAAGAAAAAGATTTTACATCCAAAAACATTTTTTTTTTGTTCGGTAAAAGAAACGGCAGGTTCTGATTGGTCCAGTGGACTTACTCCTGAAAACAAAAATCAGATTTTTTTAACCAGGTCTGGATCTTCAGAACATCCTTTAACACTTTAATAAAAGAAAAAAACAGAACTATTGTAAATCATACAGAAAAAAATTTATCAGCTTTACCTCTGATGTTCTGCTCAGGAGATTCAGCCGAGTAAAAAACGAGGAAATAAAACAAAGGAAACGTCTAAAGAAAGGAAGTTCATCTAAACAGACGAAACCAGTTCATCTAAGCGGGAAATCCAGTTTATCTAAACAGCATCTAAACGGGAAACCAGTTTGTCTGAACAGGAAACCAGTTTGTCTGAACAGGAAACCCGTTTGACTAAACAGGAAACCAGTTCAGCTAAACAGGAAACCAGTTCAGCTAAACAGGAAACGCGTTCGTCTGAACAGGAAACCAGTTAGACTAAACATGAAACCAGTCAGTCTAAACAGGAAACCAGTTAGTCTGAACAGGAAACCAGTTCGTCTGAATAGGAAACCAGTTCGTCTAAACAGGAAACCAGTTCGTCTAAACAGTAAACCAGTTCGTCTGAACAGGAAACCAGTTTGTCTGAACAGGAAACCAGTTTGTCCAAACAGGAAACCAGTTCGTCTGAACAGGAAACCAGTTCGTCTGAACAGGAAACCAGTTTGTCCAAACAGGAAACCAGTTCGTCTGAACGGGAAACCAGTTTGTGTGAACAGGAAACCAGTTAGACTAAACAGGAAACCAGTCAGTCTAAACAGGAAACCAGTTAGTCTGAACAGGAAACCAGTTCGTCTGAATAGGAAACCAGTTCGTCTAAACAGGAAACCAGTTCGTCTAAACAGGAAACCAGTTCGTCTAAACAGTAAACCAGTTCGTCTGAACAGGAAACCAGTTTGTCCAAACAGGAAACCAGTTCGTCTGAACAGGAAACCAGTTCGTCTAAACAGGAAACCAGTTTGTCCAAACAGGAAACCAGTTCGTCTAAACAGGAAACCAGTTTGTGTGAACAGGAAACCAGTTCGTCTGAACAGGAAACCAGTTTGTGTGAATAGGAAACCAGTTTGTGTGAACAGGAAACTAGTTCGTCTAAACGGGAAACCAGTTTGTCTGAACGGGAAACCAGTTCGTCTAAACGGGAAACCAGTTCGTCTGAACGGGAAACCAGTTTGTCCAAACAGTAAACCAGTTCATCTGAGCAGGAAACCAGTTGATGTGAGCAGAGGAAGCGAATGAAGGAATCAGCAGCAGAACCAGAGCTCCCAGTTAGCCTGCGGAGCTTCAGCTTTGGCTCAGCAGGTAGTAGGCAGCAGCCGACAGCACGGCGCCACCCAGAGGAACCAGGACGAAGGCGGTGCACCTCCTCCACCACCTCCTGGCCCTCTCCTGCTCGTCGTCCACCTCCTCCTTCCTGCCCCTCCTCTTCCCCCTGCGGCCTCCTCTCTGCTGGCGCTTCTCGAAGGCCTCCAGCTCCTCCTGAGGGAGACATCCAGCAGCTGTAATGAGGCCAGCTCACATCTGGACAGACTTCAGGAAACAGGACTCACCTGGAGCTTCTTCTGCTCCTCCTCCAGAGCCGCCTTCTGCTCCGCCTCCTTCACCTGAAACAGAAGCAGGGCGCTCAGAGTCTGGGTGTGAGGGTGTGGTGTGGATGTGTGTCCGTCTGTACCTGGCTGACTTTCCTCTGCTGGTCTCTGCAGACGTCATCACAGTGGAGGACAGTCTGAGCTGAGAGGGAACACAGCACCTCCTGCACAGACCAAGGGGAAACATTAGGGGGCGTGGCTCTATTTAGAGACCGAATCGCTTTGATCACGTAGATAAATTAAACTGGGAAAAAACGAGGACTGAGAACACAGCCCTGAGGGACACCGAGCTGATTAAAGCCTGGATCCTATAAAAAATGGTCTGATCTAGCAGATATATTTCTACATTCCAGGATCTGGAAGCTGTTGACTAGTAGAACAGAACAGGGGCTTTGGGTCCTGCTGACAGAGATGCTAGTAGATGTTTACCTTCTTGATTCTCTTGCAGGGACAGCGCAGCTTCACCTTCTGCTGACATTTCTCCTCACACACACCTGGATGACACACCTGCTTACAGCGATGGCCGCAGCTCAGCTACACAGAGACACGGTTAGCGCTTCAGAGGGAGGCGGAGGAACAAACGCTCTGACGGTTCTTCAAAGGAAACATGAATGAAGCAGAGAAAATAAACGCTCCTGCTCCGTTTGATCAGAGCTCCTCTCCTGGATGACCCGGGTTCAGGCTGAGCAGCTCCCACAGCTGCTTTCATCTGCTCACTACTTCTATAGATCCTGCTCTCAGCTGCCATGTTTCATTATCCTTTAGTCTTCTACCTCTCCTTCAGTGACTAAACCCATTACAGAAACATTAAAAGTGCTCTATATTAGTCTTTTATAAACAAGAAATAGTTTATTATCTACTGAATCTAATCAGCTATATGTGGTATAGTTGAATATATACCATCAGATCATTTGCATAACCAGATACACATCCATAAATAATGTAATTATGCTACTAGAAATAATTACTTATTGCTATCCTTTAATCTCTAAATATTGCGGATACATATCTTTAAAAAATGTTTTATGACTTATCCTTGACAATTCTGATGCTTTTTACATTTTCTCCACAGCTTCTCTGATCTCTGACGCCATCATGGGACACGCTCAGAGCAGTAAATCTGATTAAACCATCTTTACCTGCATTAAAGTTGGTTCTTTCTTTAGATTACGCACTATATACCATAATGTTAACACTTAAGGAAAACATAAAACCCAAAAAGACTAGATTTAGGTTTAAAACCGAAGCTGGAAAAGGGAGTAGCCTAAGATCCCATTTCCTGTGCAGATCAGACAGACGAGGGAAGTAAAGGACAGGATTTTAAGACATTTATTTTCTCAGGAAGTACATTATTAACCTTTAACACATTTTAGTTTAGTACGCTTACTATTTTTAGGGAGGGAAAAATGTCATTGAGGTTTTTTGTACATTTAAAATTGAGGGCGATATCTGAGCTGATGTAAAGGATGGTGCTTCCAGACAGGTCGGGTAGTGAGATGTACACTCACTAGAGAAGTATTGTTAATGCATGCTAACCTTCTGTCAGTGCATGCTGACCAGGAGAGACTAGTGTGCTCACTAGGATCCCTGATTTGGTTCTTGTTAACTAGTTCCTGATGATGTATGCTAGCTAGGAACATTGTGTCGGTGCATGCTAGTTAGGTTAGGTACTAGGAGTTTTAAAAGTATGTGTGGTCAGTGGCCTGTGCTGTTCCATGCAGGCTAGCTTGTGTTAGTTAGTGCTAACTAGCTGGTGTAGGTGTTTTCTAATGGTTTTTAAATAGCTTGTCTAGATGAGTGCTACCTAGCTGGTATAGGGGTCTGCTACCTAGCTTGTGCAGGTGTTTTCTAACTAGCTTGTGTAGGCAGGTGCTAACTAGCTTGTGTATGTGCTTTGTAACCAGCTTGTGTAGCGTGTGGTAACTACCTGGTGCTTGTGTGGGTGTGTGCTAACTAGCTTGTGCAGGTGAGTGCTAACTAGTCTGCGCTTGTGTAGGAATGGTGCTAACTAGCTAGTGTTGGTGCTTTCTAACTAGCTGGTATAGGTGTGTGTTAACTAGCTTGTGAAGGCGTTTTCTAACTAGCTTGTATTGGTGTGTGCTAACTAGGTTGTATTGCTGTGTGCCAACTAGCTTCTGTAGGTTAGTGCCAACTAGCTTCTGTAGGTTAGTGCCAGCTAGCTTCTGTAGGTTAGTGCCAGCTAGCTGGTGTAGGTGTATGCTAACTAGCTATTGTTGGTGCTTTCTAACTAGCTGGTATAGGTGTGTGTTAAATAGCTTGTATTGGTGTGTGCTAATTAGCTTGTGAAGGCGTTTTCTAACTAGCTTGTATTGGTGTGTGCTAACTAGGTTGTATTGCTGTGTGCCAACTAGCTTCTGTAGGTTAGTGCCAGCTAGCTTCTGTAGGTTAGTGCCAGCTAGCTGGTGTAGGTGTATGCTAACTAGCTATTGTTGGTGCTTTCTAACTAGCTGGTATAGGTGTGTGTTAAATAGCTTGTATTGGTGTGTGCTAATTAGCTTGTGAAGGCGTTTTCTAACTAGCTTGTATTGGTGTGTGCTAACTAGGTTGTATTGCTGTGTGCTAACTAGCTTCTGTAGGTTAGTGCCAACTAGCTGGTGTAGGTGTGTGCTAACTAGCTTCTGTAGGTTAGTGCCAACTAGCTGGTGTAGGTGTGTGCTAACTAGCTTCTGTAGGTTAGTGCCAACTAGCTGGTGTAGGTGTGTGCCAACTAGCTTCTGTAGGTTAGTGCCAACTAGCTGGTGTAGGTGTGTGCTAACTAGCTTCTGTAGGTTAGTGCCAACTAGCTGGTGTAGCTGTGTGCCAACTAGCTTCTGTAGGTTAGTGCCAACTAGCTTCTGTAGGTTAGTGCCAGCTAGCTTCTGTAGGTTAGTGCCAACTAGCTTCTGTAGGTTAGTGCCAGCTAGCTGGTGTAGGTGTATGCTAACTAGCTATTGTTGGTGCTTTCTAACTAGCTGGTATAGGTGTGTGTTAAATAGCTTGTATTGGTGTGTGCTAATTAGCTTGTGAAGGCGTTTTCTAACTAGCTTGTATTGGTGTGTGCTAACTAGGTTGTATTGCTGTGTGCTAACTAGCTTCTGTAGGTTAGTGCCAACTAGCTGGTGTAGGTGTGTGCTAACTAGCTTCTGTAGGTTAGTGCCAACTAGCTGGTGTAGGTGTGTGCTAACTAGCTTCTGTAGGTTAGTGCCAACTAAATGGTGTAGGTGTGTGCTAACTAGCTTCTGTAGGTTAGTGCCAACTAGCTGGTGTAGGTGTGTGCCAACTAGCTTCTGTAGGTTAGTGCCAACTAGCTGGTGTAGGTGTGTGCTAACTAGCTTCTGTAGGTTAGTGCCAACTAGCTGGTGTAGCTGTGTGCCAACTAGCTTCTGTAGGTTAGTGCCAACTAGCTTCTGTAGGTTAGTGCCAGCTAGCTTCTGTAGGTTAGTGCCAACTAGCTTCTGTAGGTTAGTGCCAGCTAGCTGGTGTAGGTGTATGCTAACTAGCTATTGTTGGTGCTTTCTAACTAGCTGGTATAGGTGTGTGTTAAATAGCTTGTATTGGTGTGTGCTAATTAGCTTGTGAAGGCGTTTTCTAACTAGCTTGTATTGGTGTGTGCTAACTAGGTTGTATTGCTGTGTGCTAACTAGCTTCTGTAGGTTAGTGCCAACTAGCTGGTGTAGGTGTGTGCTAACTAGCTTCTGTAGGTTAGTGCCAACTAGCTGGTGTAGGTGTGTGCTAACTAGCTTCTGTAGGTTAGTGCCAACTAGCTGGTGTAGGTGTGTGCTAACTAGCTTCTGTAGGTTAGTGCCAACTAGCTGGTGTAGGTGTGTGCCAACTAGCTTCTGTAGGTTAGTGCCAACTAGCTGGTGTAGGTGTGTGCTAACTAGCTTCTGTAGGTTAGTGCCAACTAGCTGGTGTAGGTGTGTGCCAACTAGCTTCTGTAGGTTAGTGCCAACTAGCTGGTGTAGGTGTGTGCTAACTAGCTTCTGTAGGTTAGTGCCAACTAAATGGTGTAGGTGTGTGCCAACTAGCTTCTGTAGGTTAGTGCCAACTAGCTGGTGTAGGTGTGTGCTAACTAGCTTCTGTAGGTTAGTGCCAACTAGCTGGTGTAGGTGTGTGCTAACTAGCTTCTGTAGGTTAGTGCCAACTAGCTGGTGTAGGTGTGTGCTAACTAGCTTCTGTAGGTTAGTGCCAACTAGCTGGTGTAGGTGTGTGCCAGCTAGCTGGTGTAGGTTAGTGCCAGCTAGCTGGTGTAGGTTAGTGCCAGCTAGCTGTTGTAGGTGTGTGCTAACTAGCTATTGTTGATGTATGTTCAGTACTAACCTCTTTAGGACACTGGTTGTTGCAGGAGCCCATCTTCATCTTGGTCTGCTCATCAGCTGATGTCACCTTCCTGCAGAGATCAGTTGGGATCCAACAACCATTGAACGTAAACATAAAGCCATCGCCGCTGAGGAGGACCTGAAGCCACCGTCAGCGTGTTGCCATGGTTACGCATCATGTGCTTGTATACTAACGTGCACTCCAGGTAGAGCGTGCTGATCCTGCAGTGGCAGCGTTGGCGGATCATCTGGCTGCAGGCAGGGCAGTCTCCAGGATGACACGGGAGGGCGCAGTGGTGCGGGCATCCAGGTGGGCGGGTCTTAGAGCAGCCCTCTTCACACACCTCACACTGCAGGGACAGATATTTTACAGGCTAAGGAACAACCTTAGTTCGGTTCATACTCAGGATCCTTATGAAGCTCTCACCTTGTTGCCGTCAGTAACGAGGTGACACTCCCTGCTGCAGCTGTGGTTCTCACAGGCCAGCGGCCGCCCACAGGGCCGTTTGCAGGAGAAGCGACCCTGGCGATGACACGGCACCGGGCTCACCTGCAGACACACGGAGACAGCAGCGATAACGGCGCGTCTGGCAGCTCCATACGGAGAAGACGAAGACGAGAAGGGCAGAGCAGATGGACCGATAGAGGAGGTCAGAGGTCACCATAACAATGGCTGACATTTGGAAGCGGGGAATGGAAAAGAAAACAAAGAGCAGGCGGTGGGAGTGATGGACAGATAGGAGGGGAGGAGGGGGGGGGAGGAGGAGGAGGGGGGGGGGGGGGGAGCAGGGGGAGGAGGAGGGGGGGAAGAGGAGGGGGGGGAGGAGGGGGGAGCAACCAACCGACTCACCAAACTGCTTTCAGCGTTAAACTGTGAGAAAAGTTCTGGTTCTTACCTCATGTTCTCCAAAGCAGGACCTGGAACAGAAACAGAGAGTCAAAGCTCCGCCCACTTTTAAACATCCTGATCACCACGGCAACCAAAAACAGCTGGGTCTTAATGAACCCGACCCAGAGATTCTGATTCTGACCCGGTTCAGAAGCATAAGTCCCCCTGAAGCGGACAGAACCTCTGACCCGGTTCTGATACTGTGCTTTCTCTGACGTGTCTGGATCTCAGGTATCAGATTTGGGTCGGGTCAGAACCTGAGTCACAGAACTTTAGCCATGGATAAACAAAGAGCTGGTGTTCTGATGTTTATCTGAGATCAGAGGTTCTGAAGGTCCGGTTTCAGGCTGCTGACGTCAGACTGCATCAGATCCAGCTGAGTGGATAAACACAGAGAACCGGGTCCAATCGGACCTGGCAGGGACTCAGAACCATGTTTACTGGGCCGAGGAGAACAGAGAACAGCCTCTATCAGAACAGAACCGAACCTCCATCAGAACCCAGCCTCTATGGACCAGAACCGGCTTGGTTCAGCGGCGCTGGAAGCTGCAGCCCACAGCTGGTTCCGCCTCAGGCAGCTGGAAACACAGTGTTATCAGAACCAGACGGCCCGGCCCGATGTTAACATCTCAGCTCTAATGACGCGGGACGGAACCGCAGCCCGTCAGAACCGCCCAGTGGGACCTCTGCTTGTTGTTGCTCTCTGGGCTGCTGGTTCTGATCCCAGCTGGCTCCTCCCAGAACCAGGAAGGAGGGGTCCAGAACCAGGCGGGCCATCTCTGTTCTGGAGGCTGTGGGTCCAGAACCAGGCGGTCCGTCTCTGTTCTGGCGTCTGTGGGTCCAGAACCAGGCGGGCCATCTCTGTTCTGGAGGCTGTGGGTCCAGAACCAGGCGGTCCGTCTCTGTTCTGGTCTCTGTGGGTTCAGAACCAGGCGGTCCGTCTCTGTTCTGGTCTCTGTGGGTCCAGAACCAGGCGGTCCGTCTCTGTTCTGGTCTCTGTGGGTCCAGAACCAGGCGGTCCGTCTCTGTTCTGGTCTCTGTGGGTCCAGAACCAGGCGGTCCGTCTCTGTTCTGGCCTCTGTGGGTCCAGAACCAGGCGGTCCGTCTCTGTTCTGGTCTCTGTGGGTCCAGAACCAGGCGGTCCGTCTCTGTTCTGGTCTCTGTGGGTCCAAAACCAGGCGGTCCGTCTCTGTTCTGGCCTCTGTGGGTCCAGAACCAGGCGGTCCGTCTCTGTTCTGGTCTCTGTGGGTCCAGAACCAGGCGGTCCGTCTCTGTTCTGGCGTCTGTGGGTTCAGAACCAGGCGGTCCGTCTCTGTTCTGGTCTCTGTGGGTCCAGAACCAGGCGGTCCGTCTCTGTTCTGGCCTCTGTGGGTCCAGAACCAGGCGGTCCGTCTCTGTTCTGGCCTCTGTGGGTCCAGAACCAGGCGGTCCGTCTCTGTTCTGGCCTCTGTGGGTCCAGAACCAGGCGGTCCGTCTCTGTTCTGGCGTCTGTGGGTTCAGAACCAGGCGGTCCGTCTCTGTTCTGGCCTCTGTGGGTCCAGAACCAGGCGGTCCGTCTCTGTTCTGGTCTCTGTGGGTCCAGAACCAGGCGGTCCGTCTCTGTTCTGGCCTCTGTGGGTCCAGAACCAGGCGGTCCGTCTCTGTTCTGGCGTCTGTGGGTTCAGAACCAGGCGGTCCGTCTCTGTTCTGGTCTCTGTGGGTCCAGAACCAGGCGGTCCGTCTCTGTTCTGGTCTCTGTGGGTCCAGAACCAGGCGGTCCGTCTCTGTTCTGGTCTCTGTGGGTCCAGAACCAGGCGGTCCGTCTCTGTTCTGGCGTCTGTGGGTCCAGAACCAGGCGGTCCGTCTCTGTTCTGGTCTCTGTGGGTCCAAAACCAGGCGGTCCGTCTCTGTTCTGGTCTCTGTGGGTCCAGAACCAGGCGGTCCGTCTCTGTTCTGGTCTCTGTGGGTCCAGAACCAGGCGGTCCGTCTCTGTTCTGGCGTCTGTGGGTTCAGAACCAGGCGGTCCGTCTCTGTTCTGGTCTCTGTGGGTCCAGAACCAGGCGGTCCGTCTCTGTTCTGGCCTCTGTGGGTCCAGAACCAGGCGGTCCGTCTCTGTTCTGGCGTCTGTGGGTTCAGAACCAGGCGGTCCGTCTCTGTTCTGGCGTCTGTGGGTTCAGAACCAGGCGGTCCGTCTCTGTTCTGGCCTCTGTGGGTCCAGAACCAGGCGGTCCGTCTCTGTTCTGGCCTCTGTGGGTCCAGAACCAGGCGGTCCGTCTCTGTTCTGGCCTCTGTGGGTCCAGAACCAGGCGGTCCGTCTCTGTTCTGGCGTCTGTGGGTTCAGAACCAGGCGGTCCGTCTCTGTTCTGGTCTCTGTGGGTCCAGAACCAGGCGGTCCGTCTCTGTTCTGGTCTCTGTGGGTCCAGAACCAGGCGGTCCGTCTCTGTTCTGGTCTCTGTGGGTCCAGAACCAGGCGGTCCGTCTCTGTTCTGGCTCTGTGGGTCCAGAACCAGGCGGTCCGTCTCTGTTCTGGCGTCTGTGGGTTCAGAACCAGGCGGTCCGTCTCTGTTCTGGTCTCTGTGGGTCCAGAACCAGGCGGTCCGTCTCTGTTCTGGCCTCTGTGGGTCCAGAACCAGGCGGTCCGTCTCTGTTCTGGCGTCTGTGGGTTCAGAACCAGGCGGTCCGTCTCTGTTCTGGTCGTCTGTGGGTCCAGAACCAGGCGGTCCGTCTCTGTTCTGGTCTCTGTGGGTCCAGAACCAGGCGGTCCGTCTCTGTTCTGGCGTCTGTGGGTCCAGAACCAGGCGGTCCGTCTCTGTTCTGGCGTCTGTGGGTTCAGAACCAGGCGGTCCGTCTCTGTTCTGGTCTCTGTGGGTCAGAACCAGGCGGTCCGTCTCTGTTCTGGCCTCTGTGGGTCCAGAACCAGGCGGTCCGTCTCTGTTCTGGCGTCTGTGGGTTCAGAACCAGGCGGTCCGTCTCTGTTCTGGTCTCTGTGGGTCCAGAACCAGGCGGTCCGTCTCTGTTCTGGCCTCTGTGGGTCCAGAACCAGGCGGTCCGTCTCTGTTCTGGCGTCTGTGGGTCCAGAACCAGGCGGTCCGTCTCTGTTCTGGTCTCTGTGGGTCCAGAACCAGGCGGTCCGTCTCTGTTCTGGTCTCTGTGGGTCCAGAACCAGGCGGTCCGTCTCTGTTCTGGCGTCTGTGGGTCCAGAACCAGGCGGTCCGTCTCTGTTCTGGCGTCTGTGGGTCCAGAACCAGGCGGTCCGTCTCTGTTCTGGTCTCTGTGGGTCCAGAACCAGGCGGTCCGTCTCTGTTCTGGCGTCTGTGGGTCCAGAACCAGGCGGTCCGTCTCTGTTCTGGCCTCTGTGGGTCCAGAACCAGGCGGTCCGTCTCTGTTCTGGTCTCTGTGGGTCCAGAACCAGGCGGTCCGTCTCTGTTCTGGTCTCTGTGGGTCCAGAACCAGGCGGTCCGTCTCTGTTCTGGTCTCTGTGGGTCCAGAACCAGGCGGTCCGTCTCTGTTCTGGTCTCTGTGGGTCCAGAACCAGGCGGTCCGTCTCTGTTCTGGCCTCTGTGGGTCCAGAACCAGGCGGTCCGTCTCTGTTCTGGCGTCTGTGGGTTCAGAACCAGGCGGTCCGTCTCTGTTCTGGCGTCTGTGGGTCCAGAACCAGGCGGTCCGTCTCTGTTCTGGCCTCTGTGGGTCCAGAACCAGGCGGTCCGTCTCTGTTCTGGCCTCTGTGGGTCCAGAACCAGGCGGTCCGTCTCTGTTCTGGCGTCTGTGGGTCAGAACCAGGCGGTCCGTCTCTGTTCTGGCTCTGTGGGTCCAGAACCAGGCGGTCCGTCTCTGTTCTGGTCTCTGTGGGTCCAGAACCAGGCGGTCCGTCTCTGTTCTGGCGTCTGTGGGTCCAGAACCAGGCGGTCCGTCTCTGTTCTGGCGTCTGTGGGTCCAGAACCAGGCGGTCCGTCTCTGTTCTGGCTCTGTGGGTCCAGAACCAGGCGGTCCGTCTCTGTTCTGGCGTCTGTGGGTCCAGAACCAGGCGGTCCGTCTCTGTTCTGGTCTCTGTGGGTCCAGAACCAGGCGGTCCGTCTCTGTTCTGGCGTCTGTGGGTTCAGAACCAGGCGGTCCGTCTCTGTTCTGGCCTCTGTGGGTCCAGAACCAGGCGGTCCGTCTCTGTTCTGGCCTCTGTGGGTCCAGAACCAGGCGGTCCGTCTCTGTTCTGGCCTCTGTGGGTCCAGAACCAGGCGGTCCGTCTCTGTTCTGGCGTCTGTGGGTTCAGAACCAGGCGGTCCGTCTCTGTTCTGGTCTCTGTGGGTCCAGAACCAGGCGGTCCGTCTCTGTTCTGGCGTCTGTGGGTCCAGAACCAGGCGGTCCGTCTCTGTTCTGGCGTCTGTGGGTTCAGAACCAGGCGGTCCGTCTCTGTTCTGGTCTCTGTGGGTCCAGAACCAGGCGGTCCGTCTCTGTTCTGGCCTCTGTGGGTCCAGAACCAGGCGGTCCGTCTCTGTTCTGGCGTCTGTGGGTTCAGAACCAGGCGGTCCATCTCTGTTCTGGTCTCTGTGGGTCCAGAACCAGGCGGTCCGTCTCTGTTCTGGTCTCTGTGGGTCCAGAACCAGGCGGTCCGTCTCTGTTCTGGCGTCTGTGGGTCCAGAACCAGGCGGTCCGTCTCTGTTCTGGCGTCTGTGGGTCCAGAACCAGGCGGTCCGTCTCTGTTCTGGCGTCTGTGGGTTCAGAACCAGGCGGTCCGTCTCTGTTCTGGTCTCTGTGGGTCCAGAACCAGGCGGTCCGTCTCTGTTCTGGCCTCTGTGGGTCCAGAACCAGGCGGTCCGTCTCTGTTCTGGCCTCTGTGGGTCCAGAACCAGGCGGTCCGTCTCTGTTCTGGCGTCTGTGGGTTCAGAACCAGGCGGTCCGTCTCTGTTCTGGCGTCTGTGGGTTCAGAACCAGGCGGTCCGTCTCTGTTCTGGCTCTGTGGGTCCAGAACCAGGCGGTCCGTCTCTGTTCTGGTCTCTGTGGGTCCAGAACCAGGCGGTCCGTCTCTGTTCTGGTCTCTGTGGGTCCAGAACCAGGCGGTCCGTCTCTGTTCTGGCGTCTGTGGGTCCAGAACCAGGCGGTCCGTCTCTGTTCTGGCGTCTGTGGGTTCAGAACCAGGCGGTCCGTCTCTGTTCTGGTCTCTGTGGGTCCAGAACCAGGCGGTCCGTCTCTGTTCTGGCCTCTGTGGGTCCAGAACCAGGCGGTCCGTCTCTGTTCTGGCCTCTGTGGGTCCAGAACCAGGCGGTCCGTCTCTGTTCTGGCGTCTGTGGGTTCAGAACCAGGCGGTCCGTCTCTGTTCTGGTCTCTGTGGGTCCAGAACCAGGCGGTCCGTCTCTGTTCTGGTCTCTGTGGGTCCAGAACCAGGCGGTCCGTCTCTGTTCTGGCGTCTGTGGGTTCAGAACCAGTCTCTAACCGGATCTCCAGGCGGTTCTAAATCGAGGCGTTGATCTGTCAGAAATAACCTCTGCATTCTTCGGGCCGGGTCGGGCCTGGAGCGGTCCGTTACGGCGCTGGTTCAGCTGTTTCTGGCCGCGGCCTGCGGGTCACGCCTCACACAGGAATCTGAACACATCTGCTGCTGTCGCTGTCATGGAAACATACCGACCATATCTTCCATTCCCGGCACCACATGAGCCCAGGTTCTGCTGGTTCTGGACCCGGTTCCCAGCAGCTGAACCAGAACCAGCTCCCTCTATGCTGATGATTGACTGTTCTGGACCCTCAGAAATTCCGGTACTTTCTCTGGGATGAAAGGGGCTGCTGTAACTATGGTAACAGCATCCGGAAACCTGTCAGCTCTGAACAGGAACCTCAGCAGAACCGGTACCGACCCAATACTAGCTTCAAGGAGCAGAAGGACCCAAGCAGGAGGTTCTGCTCCACCTTGATGATCGGGGTTTGGGTCGAGGTTCTGCAGAACCCGCCCCAGAGACCCGAACGGGGCGACAGAACCGGAGCTGGACTTACGTGGGGATGGGGACCTGGCAGGGCGGACACGGCAGAGCCTTCTTCACAAACGCCGGTTCTGATGGCTGCTCCCACGGACCGGCCAGCTGGACCTGAACACAAACACAGCCGGATCAGAACCTGCTGTGTGGGAAACAGGAAATGCCGCCTTCACGGCCAGAGGAGTTCTACCGGTTCTGGGTCGGGTACGGACCTGCTGGGACCGGACCAGAACCAGGTCGTGGCAGGGCTGAGGACAGCTGTGGCTGCAGCCTGGAAGAGGCAGCGAGCAGAGCTGTTTGCAGGGGGGGCAGGGGCCCGGGTGGCAGCGGTGGGGCTCCCGTGTCGGGTGGTGGCAGGAGGGGGGGGACCTGTGGAGACGAGACAGGACGTCATGGTTCTGGTACCACCTGGATGGAACCGACCCAACTGGACCACCGTCTACCTGCAGGGCTCCTTGCAGCGGGGGGGTTTGGTGCTCCTCTCCCGGCCGCACGGAACCACCAGAACCGTGGAGCCGCAGGTACAGGGGACCTCCACCGTCTCTGGGCACGGGTAGCAGCTTCCTGGAGGAGAACAGGGACAGAACCGGGTCAGACCGGGCCAGGAGGTCAGACAGAACCGGGTCAGACGGACCCAGAACATCAAGCAGAAGCTCCATCCATCTTTAACCCTTTATTGGGAAAGTTTATTTTTTTCACCACTTGTATCCCCCTTACTAATCTCCCAGCCTCTGCAGTAAAACAGATTAAATAATAGCACACAATGCAGCCTTTAAAAATATATATTAGCCCTGGTTTAAGGTTTATATATCCACTATGGGTTTATATGGTACACTAGAACCATCTCACTGAATGACATCATCACCACTCATCGTTCCTCTGGGAAAATGTCACCTGACGTCAAACGGACGGCCAGCGGGAGTTCTAGTAGGATCAGCAGTCCGAGTGTTAAACTTAGATTAAACTTAGACTGACTTTATTATTCTTTGGTACACAGAGTGTTTAGAAAAAGACATTTTGTTGAGTTCATTTCCATTTTTAAAGTGAAGCAGTGATAAAATGGAAAAGTTTTAAAACCAATCATTGCTTCAGACTCCAGCAGATCACACATAGAGTTAATGATGATGCCCTCCTTCCTGCCTCTTAGTTCTTATCTCCTCCTTCTTTCTCACCTCCCTCTCTGTGCCCGTTCTATACGATTTAAATAAGTTAAACCTAGAAGTACCGATCAGAACCTTATGGGTGATCTGCTTCTATCAGCTATAGCTCTATACTGGCTGACCCCCAGCGGCTGAGCGGACCTCACACCTCCTTCAGATAAACCGGGCCTGCTGGTTCTGGTTCTGCTCGGCTCACTTCAACGCCTCAGCCTCCCTCCTGCCTCCTCCATGTTCTCCTCCAATCAGAGCGGAGCTGTGACCCAGCAGCGGCGGCTCTTATCTCACCGCCGGCGCGGCGCAGCGCCGAAAGGTCAGAGCAGCCAATCAGACGCTTATCAGCCGGCGCCTCATCTGCCGACACGCAGCAGTCACAGCGTGTTTGACCTTTGACCTTCCTCCTTTTATTTATAGAGGACCGGGTCGGACCGGGTCGACAGAACAGAACCAGACCGCTGAGACCCTGCAGCAGCTTAGATCTTTAGGACATAGACGCTGAGCTGGACATGTAGCGGTTACCTTGGTGACAGACGGAGGGACACTTGTGGTTCCGGCAGCCCAGCGTCCGCCCGCAGATCTGATCGCAGGGGGGGCAGTTACCTGGGCAACACTGAGACACAAAGCATGATGGGAAACCATTCAGTCGGGTCTGATGGGATCGGAGCCGCAGAGCGAACAAAGATGGCCACCGACCTTCCTCCTGCACTGGTGCCGCTGGCAGTTCCTGGTTCTGGGACACTTGGAGTCACACAGGTACTCCTTATGGCAGGCCATGTGGCGGCGGTAGCGCCCGCAGCGGCACTCCTTCTCCACCTCCTGCAGGGGAAGCAGAGCGTCTCAGAGCGGCACTGGTGCCACGCCGCGGTGTGACACGTGTTCGTGTGTTTGTGACCTGTCTGCACGTCTCACAGCTCCCCCGGTGGCACCTCATGGAACAGGTGTGTTTCTGACAGGACAGGCGGCGGTCGCAGGTGTCCCCGCAGGGCGGGACCTCCTCAGTGCACGGCAGGGACGACTCTGGAAGGACACAGCGGTTAGAACGGCGGGACCAGGACCAGCGGTTAGAACGGCATGACCAGGACCGGCAGTTAGAACGGCGGGACCAGGACCCGCGGTTAGAACGGCGGGACCAGGACCGGCGGTTAGAACGGCCGGACCAGGACCAGCGGTTAGAACGGCATGACCAGGACCGGCGGTTAGAACGGCGGGACCAGGACCGGCGGTTAGAACGGCGGGACCAGGACCAGCGGTCGGAACGGCGGGACCAGGACCAGCGGTCGGAACGGCGGGACCAGGACCAGCGGTCGGAACGGCGGGACCAGGACCAGCGGTCGGAACGGCCGGACCAGGATCAGTGGTTGGAACGGCCGGCCCAGGACCAGTGGTTGGAACGGCCAGACCAGGACCAGTGGTTGGAACGGCCGGACCAGGGGTTAGAACGGCGGGACCAGGACCAGCGTTTAGAACGGCCGGACCAGGACCAGCGGTTAGAACGGCCGGACCAGGACCAGCGGTTAGAACGGCGGGACCAGGACCAGCGGTTGGAAAGGCGGGACCAGGACCTGCGGGTGGAACGGCGGGACCAGGACCAGCGGTTGGAAAGGCGGGACCAGGACCTGCGGGTGGAACGGCGGGACCAGGACCGGCGCTTAGAACGGCGGGACCAGGACCTGCGGTTGGAACGGCGGGACCAGGACCTGCGGTTGGAACGGCGGGACCAGGACCAGCGGTTAGAACGGCGGGACCAGGACCAGCGGTTAGAAAGGCGGGACCAGGACCTGCGGTTGGAACGGCGGGAACAGGACCAGCGGTTGGAACGGCGGGACCAGGACCAGTGGTTGGAACGGCCGGACCAGGGGTTAGAACGGCGGGACCAGGAACCAGTGGTCGGAACGGCGGGACCAGGAACCAGTGGTCGGAACGGCGGGGACCAGGAACCAGTGGTCGGAACGGCGGGGACCAGGAACCAGTGGTCGGAACGGCGGGACCAGGAACCAGTGGTCGAAACGGAGGGACCAGGACCGGCAGTTAGAACGGCGGGACCAGGACCAGCGGTTAGAACGGCGGGACCAGGACCTGCGGTTGGAACGGCGGGACCAGGACCTGCGGTTGGAACGGCGGGACCAGGACCTGCGGTTGGAACGGCGGGACCAGGACCTGCGGTTGGAACGGCGGGACCAGGACCGGCGCTTAGAACGGCGGGACCAGGACCAGCGGTTGGAAAGGCGGGACCAGGACCTGCGGGTGGAACGGCGGGACCAGGACCGGCGCTTAGAACGGCGGGACCAGGACCTGCGGTTGGAACGGCGGGACCAGGACCTGCGGTTGGAACGGCGGGACCAGGACCAGCGGTTAGAACGGCGGGACCAGGACCAGCGGTTAGAAAGGCGGGACCAGGACCTGCGGTTGGAACGGCGGGAACAGGACCAGCGGTTGGAACGGCGGGACCAGGACCAGCGGTTGGAACGGCGGGACCAGGACCAGCGGTTGGAACGGCGGGACCGGGACCGGACCGCAGCGCCTGGACTGGGATGCTCTTACTGGTTTTCCCACAGGGGCAGGATCTGCTGACGGAACGAGGGCACGGAGGGCAGGCCCCGGCGTGACACTCCTCCTCACAGGTGTGGTTCCCACAGGACAGGCGAGCTCCGCACACCTGGGGAGGAACAGTCAGTCAGTGAGTCGGGCTGTCTGGCTCCCCCTGCTGGCTGCAGCGGGTTCTCCTCCCTACCTGTTGACAGCTCCAGCGGGGGCTGGCGCACGGCCTCTCCGCCGCCTCCTTCCCGCACACACACCTCTGCAGGCTGACTCTGGGGCAGGGGGGGCACTCTGGCAGACAGGGAGAGGCAGCAGGTTACTGTGGGCTGTCTGTGGGTGGAGGGGGGGAGGTGGGTGGGGGGGGTGTTGGTTACCTGAGTGGCAGGTCTGGGAGCAGGTGTGCTGCTTACAGGCCAGCAGCTTCCCACAGGGCTGCTGGCAGGACCAGGCCTGTAAACACAGAGGGGTCATGGTGAGCAGGAGGAAGCCGTCAGCGTCTACCTGCCTCACTCCACCTGTTTACCTTGTTGCTACAGCGACGGGGGAGGGGCTTAGCTTGGCCACACAGGCAGGAGACGGAGACCATCTTTGGACATGGAGGACACGGACCTGGAGAGACAGAGATGGGGGGGGGGGGTTAACCGGAACAATTGAGCGGGTCAGAACCGCTGCCACAGGGGGTGTGGTTACCGGGGTGACAGAGCAGCAGGCAGGCGTGGCCACAGCTGGGTCTGAGCTCCTTCTGACAGACGGCGCCGCAGGAGTGAGGGACCAGCCAGGGGTCGGCTGGAGGGTCCTGGAGCTTCCCACAGTAGCACAGGTACCTGAACACAACACAGCACACTGATGGGAGGGTCCAGTTCTACGGGGAGGGTCCGGTTCCACTGGGAGGGTCCAGTTCCACTGGGAGGGTCGGGTTCCACTGGGAGGGTTCGGTTCTACTGGAAGGGTCCGGTTCTTCTGGGAGGATCTGGTTCTACTGGGAGGGTCTGGTTCTACTGGGAGGCTGCAGTTCTACTGGGAGGGTCCGGTTCTACTGGGAGGGTCTGGTTCTCCACTGGTTACAGGGAGGGGAAACTAGGTTTTGGACTAAGAAGGCTCAGCAGAACTTTGCTGACTGGGATCAATGGTCTGGTCCAGATGGTTCTGACCCAGTAGAACCGCTCAGACTGAGCCTGATTAAACAAAGTCTCAGCAGGATGCTGGCGCCCCCTGCAGGGGAACACAGCTAACTGACATGGAGGAAGCCAGATGGTTCTGACCCAGTTCTAGGGGATGAGGAGCAGCAGAACCTACCTGTTGGGGGTGGCGCTGGGGGGGTACTCAGTGCGGCACTTTGGGCTGAGAAGACAAGATGAAGAAGAAACAGAATGTCATCGGCTGTGACATCATCATCTGGATCTGTGACATCATCCTCTGAGGAGGAAGTGTTTCCTCACCAGGGCCAGGGATGCTGCTTCTGTCCGAAGTCTTCATCGGTGGCCGAGCAGATGAGGAAGACGGAGTCTCTGGCCCACTTCTGGATGCAGGGCAGGTGGAAGAGGGTGAAGCATCCGGAGCAGCTCCACACCTAGATGCAGACGGCAGGGGTCACATCTCTGCTGGAGCCAGAGGGGCCCGGTCCAACGGGGCCGCTTCTGAACGGCCCCAGGATCATCTTTCTATTATACATGTTTACTCTACATATACTAATAAATGCAAAAGGAAAAAATGCTGCTGTGTTCCGCTAACATATCCATCATAATAATCTAGTGTTAAAAGTTACAGTGGACCACGTTATGTTCGCCATATTTATAAGATTCACAGCACAGGTGAGTGAAACATCTCAGCCTGTTGCCATGGAGTTAATACCGTAATGTCTCAAATATAAGAACAGGTCTTTTCATTTAAAACGATGTGGAAAGGCACGCCCACAAAACTGATTATTTTTTAAAAGATGTTTCATTAAATCAAAACAAAACTACCAGAACATTTATTTCCCACCGACATCTTTCTGTTCTGCCTTTTCAAACAGACGCAGCGGCCATGTTTGCTGTGGGTTTCCTTCTCCGTGTTGCGTTCTTCTCATATTCAGAATGCTGATGTTTGGTTTTCTACGGCGGTTTGTGCCGCTAACCTGAGCGGGCAACCTGACCGTTTAGTCAGTCTCTCTCAGTGAAACCAGTCTGCTGCATGCTAACCTCTGATAACTGCATGCTAGTTTACTAGCTATCCTTTTCTCTGAAGCTGGATGTGATGTTGGTGGCGTCATCAGAAGTTTCAGCCATGTTGTTTCAGAGTTAATGATCATTTTCAGATGCCAAATATTCGCCATCTTCCTAATTTAAACACTGATACTTTCTTGATCCAACCATTTAGAATAACACTGAGTGGAGCCGTCGTCCATTCAAGATGGCGGCACCCCAACTCACCTGGCGATGGCGGTCTGCAGTGATTAGTTATATTCATGTATACGTCCAGACCACACCTAAGTGGGACGGACTGACGGCGAGTAACGCTGCTAATGATGACCTTTGGATCCCGCATTACAAGATGAGCTGCAGGCCCTGTTGTTTCTGTCGCAGCTTTTGTTGTCATGTCTTGGCTTTCGGTTGTGTCGCAGGTTTTGTTTTTATATTGCATTTTTGTGTTGTGTCGCAGGTTAGTTTTTTGCAGCAGTTTTTGATTTTGTGTGGCAGGCTTCGTTTTTTTTTGTGTCGCGGGTTTTGTTTTGTGTCACTGGTTACATTTTAGTGTTGTTGGTTTTGTTTTTGTGTTTTTTTTGTATAGTGGGTTTTGTTTTAGCGTCTTGGGTTTTGTATTTGTATCGCGGGTTTTGTTTTAGTGTCGCGGGTTTTGTATTTGTATCGCGGGTTTTGTTTTAGTGTCGTGGGTTTTGTATTTGTATCGTGGGTTTTGTACTTGTTTCGCGGGTTTTGTTTTAGTGTCGTGGGTTTTGTATTTGTATCGTGGGTTTTGTTTTAGTGTCGTGGGTTTTGTATTTGTGTCGTGGGTTTTGTTTTAGTGTCGTGGGTTTTGTATTTGTGTCGTGGGTTTTGTTTTAGCGTCGCAGGTTTTGTTTTAGTGTCGTGGGTTTTGTATTTGTATCGTGGGTTTTGTTTTAGCGTTGTGGGTTTTGTATTTGTGTCGTAGGTTTTGTTTTAGCGTCGCAGGTTTTGTTTTAGTGTCGTGGGTTTTGTATTTGTATCGTGGGTTTTGTTTTAGTGTCGTGGGTTTTGTATTTGTATCGTGGGTTTTGTTTTAGTGTCGTGGGTTTTGTATTTGTGTCGCGGGTTTTGTTTTAGTGTTGTGGGTTTTGTATTTGTGTCGTGGGTTTTGTTTTAGCGTCGCGGGTTTTGTTTTAGTGTCGTGGGTTTTGTATTTGTATCGTGGGTTTTGTTTTAGCGTTGTGGGTTTTGTATTTGTGTCGTAGGTTTTGTTTTAGCGTCGCGGGTTTTGTTTTAGTGTCGTGGGTTTTGTATTTGTATCGTGGGTTTTGTTTTAGTGTCGTGGGTTTTGTATTTGTGTCTTGGGTTTTGTATTTGTGTCGTGGGTTTTGTTTTAGCGTCGCGGGTTTTGTTTTAGTGTCGTGGGTTTTGTATTTGTATCGTGGGTTTAGTATTTGTATTTGCGTCTGACCTGCTGCGTCCTCCTGACCGAGGCGATGCAGATCAAACACGTTAGCGCACCGGACTGGAACAGGTCACTGAGGTACTGATTGGTTCTGTGCAGACCCGAGGCGTCGCCACCTGAACAGAGAGAGGGACAGCATGAGCGGCCATCTTTAAACCTGAGGATCTCATTTATAACGGCAGAAAACATTCCAGAGGACACAGAACATGAGGAAGCTCCTCGGTTCTGATTGGTCCAACATCACCGGCTCAGTCAGAACAGAACCGCTGTGGTCTGGGCCGTCTCACCGGTCTGGCTGGTGTAGGTGGTGAAGGTGGACTCCAGGACCTTCCCCCTCTGTCTGTCTCCAGCATCATCGTTTTCTTCATCAGAGGAAGAGGAGCTGACGTGGCTCTCCACCAGGCGCTTAGCTGCAGCCTGGTTGGACCTCCGAATCTCCTCAAACTTGGACTGGACCGCCTCGCCTACAGCTAACAGAGAGGAGGGACAGGTAAGGTACGCGACCCGGTTCTGACCCGCTGACCGGCGCCACCCTGGGATCCTCATCACCTTTAGCAGGTTCAGGAGACGGGTTTGTCTTGGTCTTTGCTCCTCGTCCTGCAGAGACACCTGGCCTGTCCTTCTGCTGGGGGCGGGGCCTCTCACCTGCAGCATCCTGACCTCTGCCCCGCCCCCTGCCCTGCTGCCTCCAGGCCGGCTCCATGGCAACCACCTCTGAGGACAGAAAAATCAAATCTTTAGGTGAACATCAGACATCTCTGGGTCACCCTGTGACCAGAACCAGGATCAAACCCAGTCAGATCTGGTTCGGGACACGACCAGTGCGCATGCGCCAGGTGTTTAAGTCCTGATTTGGAGCAAAAATGGACCAAAGTTCGACTTTTTATCGGTTTAAACAGCCTAAAATGACACACAATAAATGTCTGAATATTTTCTTATTTAATGTAAAGATATTTCTTTTCTCAGAACCGGTTTAAGCCAGCTGAGTCATTTTAACGGCCAGGTTGGGTTCAAACCGGCTAACAGAAACAAGCTAGCATCTGCAGAGATTCGCGGTAAAAACAGTCAGAGAGAAGAGAGAATGTGGTTAAAGATGGCGCCTATAAACACACAGCTGTCCGCTGGAGCCGCCTCGGCTGCTCCATCAACAGAAAAACCCAGAAAACAGACAAACTCCGCCGCAGAGTGAAGGTAAACACACCTCAGCAGAAGGGAGCCGCTGGACGCCGCTCACCGCTGCGCATGCGCAATGCAGAGCGCTGCCTACTGGGACTTGTAGTTCTTTGTCAGGTGCCCCCTCGTTCATTCTGAACGGTAAAGAAACTACAACTCCCACATTTCCCCTAAACAGGCGTCGATACGGAAAACGTGACGTGTCACTGTCAGCGCGCGCGTGTGTGTGACCATCTTTTTATCACCCTATGGGGACAATTTCCCTGAAACGTGCTACTATTGAGGGACTTATATGTACTTCTGGGGACCAACGGTTTAGGAGTAAGGTGTGAGTTCAGGGCTAGCTGTGTCTACTATACTGTCACCTGCTGGACATTTAAAGACACTACAGGCAGCATATTGGACAGAATAAAGTGAATTGATAAGGTGGCCTAGTACAATGACCCATTTAATAGGTGTTCCCTCTCAGGGTTGCGCATTTGCATTTTCTGTTTTTTTAAGTGGAGACAGTCGGTCTTTTCAAAAGTCCTCCACCATATCTTTAAATGAAACAAAACTTATGAGTCTATTTTTAAAATTTTATGTTGGCGGTGCAGTAGTTGGTGCATGACCCATGAACGGAGGCCTTAGTCCTCCACCTGGCCGACCCGGGTTCGAATTCAACCTCTAGGCCTTTCCCGCATGACTCCCCCCCTCTCTCATACCACCTTTTCTATCAGCCTACTGTCGAAAAAACGAGCTACTACTGCCATTAAAACTAAAAAAAAAATGAATTACTCCAGTGAAGGATAGATAGCCAAAGTGTCTACTTAACTAAGGGAACAAAGTATTTGTACTTTTTTACCTAAAACGTCCGAAATCGAAATGATGAAATTACTTTTAATTTACATTAAATGTATACTTAGCTGGTTGTATTTTTGGAACCTACAGGGATTTTCACACAGGATTACTACCTGACAGGTTTACAGTTAATGTCCTTAAAACATAAAATTAATTCAAAATAAAACTGAAAAAAGATCAGTTCTGAAGACATTTCATGAATATTTATTGGGAAATTGCTGCACCGTAGAGTCGATTAGAGGGAGTAAAATGTCATCAGTTAGAAAATACCTTAGTGTGGTCTCCAGGTACAGTTCAGTTTATTCTCCTTTAACCATTAAATACCTAAACCACTAGATCAGGTGTAACCAATTAAAAATCAGCGGGGTACGAATAAAGAAAATCAACCAGTTAAGGTTTTTTTTTTAGTTTTTGCAGCACTAGTGGCTAATTTTTCCAACAGTAGGCTTACAGGAAAGGGAGCATTAGAGACATGCAGGAAAGGACCAGAGGTCGGATTCGAACCCGGGTTGGCCGCATTGAGGACTAAGGCCTCCATACCTGGATCATTCGTGCTCACTGTTACTTTAAACAGAATTTAACACTGAAATAAAAAGCAGGTGTTTGAATTTTTTATAAAAAAAAACAAAAACAAACATTTTTCCATTTTAAAATCTAAAGTGTTTTTTGAAGTAGAGAACAACAATCTGTTTGTTATCTAGATAGTTTCCTGATTCCCATATTTTATAAAACACCTGGAGACTAAGCCATTCTCAAGCACATATCAAGGAGCTCATTTTGAGCCTGGATCCAGATTTATTGTTGATTCTGTTCATGGTGGAGAACAGTGGCGGCCGGCCCACAGGGGGCGCTGGGGCACCGCCCTCCCTGATAAGAAGAGAGAAACGTAAAATATATTTTTAGAAATTAACTCATAAATGTCAGTTTTACTCTCTAGAGTGTTTACATATAAGCAAAACAAATTATATAAACTACATTTCCCTATCTACTGTCATTAATTTGTGGATTTCCACAGACAGACTCCTACCGTCTCTGTTCTGGGGGCTCTGATCAGACTGACCCACATTTGCAGAGAATCTGCCAATCATGTACTATTGCTAGGTGAATTTAATGGCCAATCAGCGTCTCAGAACTTTATGGTCTTGGGGCGCTGAAAATACTGCGCTTTAACAGGCTTCTGCACCCAAGCCATGTGCAGACAATTAGAGGGACGATGGCGAATGTAACGAACGAGATGCAGCTTCCACCAAATTTGGTGAGATCCTTATTTATCTACCCGTTTGCCAGAAGAACATCCCTGTTGTAGGATATGAACATTTCATGTCATGGTTATTGTGACTGTGACGAATCCACATCCTCTAACTTTGCGCGCCACACACACATTCCTGTTATACTGTGTTTGTGAGGACCAATCCGCTCGCGCTGAGCCCAGTAGCTCCATGAACTTAAAACACACAAGCTGTTCCTGGTTACCTGCTGGCGTATTGAGGGTGCACACTTAATATTTCAGTGGGGTTAGCCGTGTGTGTGTGTGGTATGTGGGGGGTGTGGGTGTGTGTGTGTGTGGTGGGTGTGGTGGGTGTGTGTGTGTACGTGTTTATGCTATGGGGACTTGTCATCTTCAGTCTGGCTGCGTCTTTGCTGGGTTCAAACCCAGTTTGGTGCAATTGAATAAGTCAATGAATCTGTGTAAAATAATTAAGTTGTAAAAATTATTTGTTTTTGTACATCAATTGTTTGTGGAGGTAATATGTGGACAAAACTGATTAATGAGAAGAAATCAGAAATAAGAGAGCCTGTAGGGGCTTAAACTTTAATGAGGGCTGTAGGAAGAAGAGCGGCCATTTCTGTTTTCTGTTTCTTTGTTACATTGCTGGTAACTGGAGGGAGGCTGAGGCCCAGAGGATCTTGTACATGTTTAGTTTCTTTTGCACCCTGTTTTGAGTTTTTGAGCTCAATAAATCACCAACACCCGTAACCCAACTGAGCCTGGATTCTTGGAGGCCAAAGAACCCCGTCACAGTGACCAAAATCATCACTGTTACTGTTATTATATAGTTAATTAAATCATTACTGTTAAATTGTATGTATTGTCCAATTGTTTATTTGAATTCTCATTCCGGATTAGTTGGAGACATACACTAGGCTATATCAGCCCCACCAAAAATATTTTTCACCAGCCGCCACTGATGGAGAATCCTGCTTCACAGCAGCAGGTTGAGCCAAACATCCTCTAAATGTGCTTTGAACGGTTTGTGTTTCGGACCCCTGACCAATATGGAGTGAACTTTAGTTTGGGAATAAGGTAGAGAGTATCAGTGGGGAGATAGATGCCTGACAGATGTGGTCTTTCTATTGATCCAGATTAATTCACAGGAAATAAAAAATACAGATCCAGGTTTTCTTTTTCTTATAAAACATTTATTTCAGCTTCAAGGTTTGCTGACCAAAACCCCTTTTCCACTGCAGCACAAAGCAAATTCCTCTTTGCTTTTCCAAACAGAATTACCCAACTAATTTCCATCCCCAGTCACTGGATTTGGTCCCTAAAGCTACGCAGTAATTTGCTCTGCTTGGTCTGGCTGTTGGAGGAAGCAGGGGTGCAAGTAGCAATGATTGGTGAACTGTCTGCCATCTTTTTTGTTAAGTCCACCCATCCCCCTATCTTTAAACCGGCGTTTTGTTTAGTTGTTTTGCCAAGGATGAAATTTAGAGGGAGTTTGAGTCAGCGATGCTCAGTGATTATAATTAAGCCATGACTGCAGCTAGACTGGCTCAAATAGATTAGAATTGAACTTTTATTGTCATTACAGTACAAAGCAACGAAATTCCCTGTCTGCGTTTAACCCCTCCCCTTGGGGAGCAGTGGGCTGCCATTGTGTGGTACACGGGGAGCAGTGTGGGGTTAAGGGTCTTGCTCAGGGACCCAGAGTGGCAGTCTGTGGGGGTGGGGCTTGAACTCAGAACCTCTGGGATCCAAGCGCAATGCCCTAACCACTAGGCCGCCACTCCCCAGAGACCATACAACATAGAAACACATTTCTCAAGTCCGAAAATACAGAAATGATCCCTGAAAGTATAGTTTCAAATAAACATTCTGCACACCACACAGCAGGCACGGGAAAGCTCAAGAAAATGAAGGACTACACGAAGCTAAAGGACCTCAACAATTGTCAAGGATCAGGCCGCTGGGCAAACCACTGGTATGACTAGCTGGATAAGATCCTGGGACACAGTCCTGCATACACATCACCAGAGCCACAAAAGACTTGGCGTAGTCGGCGCTGGAGGGTGTTAGCCAAGAAGAGCTCTCAGACATGGCCTGTAGTCGCAGTTAGTAACCTGTTCTTACATGTTCTCATTATATTGTGCAGCAAAAGGAGAGAAAAATGCGTGTGTAACCCCCACAGTGTGTTCACGATCTCGCTCCAACATGTGATGTTGGTTAATGTTTTTTGCCAACCACGTTACGCTGTTGATTTGCACGATTGTCCGCGGGCCTTTAAGAGAGTGGAAAAGGAAAATCACAAATTGGTTGGGTTTCCTATTAGCTGGGTAATACAAAGCTTGGGGCTTTCAGTAGAAAAGGGGCTCCTTATTGAAAAGCATCAGTGAAAGCACAAAGGAACTGGTTCTGAATCCACATTCATCAAGTGGACAATCCCTGTCAGTAGTTCTGGTAAAGCCAGGCATACACTGTACGAGTCTTTGCCCTAGTTTGGCCAATTCTCCAGACATGCCAGAATTTATTTGATCAGGCCGAGTTCCAGCCTCATTGTGTGTCCTGTGTCGTGTAGTGTACAGGGCGTAACAAAGGGCGATCAGCCTGTCACGACCACCTCCTGATCAGGAATCGTAAGATCGGAAGAAAATCAAAAATGTTTAAAATTCAGGCGGCCGTCATAGGTTGTTTGTGGGTAAATCCTGCTGTTGAAGAAGAGCTACGAGCCGATTTACCGGAACCTAACTGCGCATGTGCAAACAAGGGAGTTCCTCTTCTTCCAGATTTACAAGTCTAACCAGCGGCAACTCTCGGTGATGAGTCCGACGTGTGGTTTTTGGTCATGCAGTGTGAGCAGGTAGATCGGATCAGGGCGTCGGGCCGTACAGTGGAAGAACAGACATAGTGAGCTGTGAACTTGTCATACAGTCTGAGATGTAGCTGAGAGAAATAATTGAATAGATTGTACAGTGTATGCCCGGTCTAAGCAGCCGGTAACCAGAAAACGAAAGCATGTTTGGAGGAAATTGACTTTTAGCCCAAACCCAGTCAAAGCGGGCTCAAGGGTTTTATCTGTACATTTATACAACCACAGACTGACTAGTAATCAAGTCTCAAAATGAGGATTCTCATCTATGTTCAGAAAAGCAGGAAGGACATTTGCTTTTTTCCAAATATGTTACATAATAATACAACAGTTTATAACTCAAACATAAGAAAAAAACCAGACTACAAGAAGATGAAACCTTTTCCTCTGAGCTGCAACTGTCCTTTCATTATCTGCTGAAATCCAGAGTCTCTTTTCCAGCAGGACCTTAGATTGTTTCCCATATTTCCCACCACTCTCTCCAAAAGTTGGTTTTCAAAACTGCTTTTAGCTCAGACAGATTTAAATCTAAGGATCCAAAATAAAATCTTTGTTTAGGATTTCAGACTTTTATTTGAATCTTGTCAAGTTTGAGAATTGATTTCATTGATCCTCTTCTTGAAGTCCTTTTATCCAGGTGTAAACTAAAGTTCAAATTGTTAGTCCTCCATACTATTATTTCTTCTCTTCTCCTTTGGTGGTCTCAGGTGTTGGAGGGGGTGGGGCGTCACCAGGTGCCTCTTCCAGTGGCACTGGTGGGGCCAGCTTCTTCTCCAGTCGGGTGACTCTGTGTTTGAGCTTGCTGTTAGTGGCTTCATGCTCTGCCAGCAGCCTGGCATACTGGGTTTGCAGCGTGTCAAGGTTGCTGGTCATCCGGTCCACCTTCTCTTCAATCTCCTTGGGGTCTGGGCCCTGTGCTGCCACCTTCGAGACAAAAAACGTCAGTAGGTTTCTACTTTCAAGAACCCCTTAGCAGTGTACAATGAGCAATATCCAGGCTGTACCTCCAGATCCAGAAGTCCATCCTTCATTAGAATCTGCCTTCCCTTTTCCTCCAGCAGAGCTTTAGCATCAGGATATTCCGTCAGTGCCTCCATAAGGTCGTCTTTGGAAAGACAGAAGAGATCGGAGTACCCAATGCTCCTGATGTTGGCTGTCCTTCTGTTTCCTGCCTTACTGCCTATTGGACAACAAGAAAATGTGCTTCTAATTAGAAGGACATTGAATCTATAGTTGCATCATGACTCTCCAGCTTCCTGTGATGGAATCTCACCTTTGATGGCCAGGATACTGATCTCCCCAAAATAACTTCCTTCACTGAGAACAACAAACTGCGTGACACCATCATCAGCAACCACAGCCAGCTTTCCCTCCTTGATGATGTACATCTCTCTACCAATATCACCCTTCTTGCAGATGTAGTCTCCTGGACTGAAGACCTGAGGCTGCAGCTTCAACACCAGCTCCACCAACAGTCCAGCCTCGCAGTCTGCAAAGATACGGACCTGCAGAACCAAACACAGAAGTCCGTACTGTAGGTCTGTATCCTTCCCATCTAATCTAAAGAGGAAGGACTAGAAGTAAGAACTGACCTTCTTCAGGGTGTCCAGGTGCACATTAATGGCAATCTCAGCTCTCAGCTTGTCTGGAAGGTACTTCAGCACTTCTCTCTCATCAACAGCTTTCTTGTTGGTCCACAGGAAGTCAAACCACTTAATCACTCGCTTCTCCAGGTCTTTAGTTACCTGCAAAGAGAGCAGGTGTTTGGGAAAATGTCTACTATCTTAGAAGAAGTTACCTCGTTATTCAACAAGGGCACTGATGTTCAAATTATTGCTTGTTGATTGCTAAAAGTTATGCAAGTTACACTTCCCCCAGGTGACTTGGATAATATCAGCTTTGGATTAATTCAAGAACAACATGATGGGAAAAGCATGAAGAGGGAATCTGACCTTTCGGAAGCTCATGTATTGTTTGATGGCATCAATCCGGGCCTGAAAGTCGGCTCTTGCAGCATTCATGTTTGTGATCATTGAGCCGACGTTACCAACGATGGTGGCAAAAATCAACACACCCACCTGGAGACAGGGACAGACCACTTATGGTATCAGCTCCGATAGGTCTTTAGACTTCACACAGCATTAATAAGCTTCTAGGATTCCTGTGACAAATTTATGGCATCGGGTATTAACATACATCAATCTCTGACATCAACATTTAACTTGCGGAGCTGCTCATTAAACCCAATGGATGCCACATATAAGACACGTTTGCAGTTTTAGTGGCTGTTTTCTCACATCTGTCTTGTTAGTTCTTGTAATACTGAGTATGATTCTGCATTTTTTGATGCATAAATTGCATAAGGAGAATTATCAAGTTGCATTGCTAACAGAGATTAGCATTCTCACTTGGTACAAAATGTACCATTGTTTTTCCAACTTGTAACTGTTGCACGACTAAGAACACTGGCCAATAGGTTACTGTGAAGTAGAAAGGTAAACCCACCAGGAAGTCTGTTACAACGAAGAAGTACTCTGAGTTCTCCACAGGGGGAGGTGTTTCGCCAATGGTGGTGAGTGTTAGCGTAGACCAGTACATACTGTAGGCATACTTCCTCACCAGGCGACCAAACTCCGGGTCTGCTGGGTTGGGATACACAAACCTGTCAGACCCAAAACCTGAAAGGAAAATATGGAGAATGAAATTAATCATTAAGCAGCATACCCATTTCACAGTATCCAACTTACTAAACATGACTTACCAATTGCCTTGGAGAAGGAGTAGTAGAGGCAGGCATTCCAGTGGATGATGATGAGGATATACATGACAAGGTTGGAGATACGAAGAGCATTGGGGTAATTGGTTCTGGTCTCAGTCCGCTGGAAGAATTCCATCATCCTGAAGAGTAGCCATAGAAGATGACAGCGACACACTGGTTAAAATCTCTTGCCAATGGGGTAAAAACTGTGAGAAGGACTGATTTGACTATTGACCCTGACACACCCAAATCTGATTTCTTTCCCCATATGCGACCTGTATCTGATCTTTTCATGACAGTCTGAAAAACACAGATCTGATTCTTTCCGGTGCGACCCAGGCCACTTGGCTCTATGGTCCTGAATCCAATACGTATTTGATCTTTTCAAATGCCACCTGTGTCTGAACAGCTAGGTAGCATTCACCTGACCTGTACGCCATTAATACTGGATAAAGGTCACTACTCTATGTCTTGCTATGCAGAAGCGGCGAGAAACAAAACTATGGATGTGGTAATGTGAAAAGCTGGTCTTTATTTTCAACCATCTTGAAAAGTTTGTGCTGTTAATGTACTGGCTAAGGTTGGGAAAGGTCGCTAGATGTGCTCCAGCACAACCGACCGTGTTTACTTCCGTAAACACAGAGCTTTCTCGCTGGCTTTTGATGTCATTGCGTCCTCTACTGCACATGCGGGACATTTAAGTTGTGTGAATGCAGTTCACACAGGAGATCACATATAAGTTGCATATATTTGGAAATGTAAACGACCACACAAATTAATTCGATTTCACAAAAATAGAATAGAGCATTAATGCCTCCAGTGTGATTGTAGCCTAAATACCCCATACCCCTACTTGAACTCTCAAGAATGATTCATCTGAAGCTTGGTGTAAAAAGTCCATTGTTCAATCTAGTGATCACATTTTTTCCAGACCTGAATAAGTTTCCTGCTCTTTGCATCTGAAAAAGTCTCGAGGTGGATAATCCAGGTCTAGAAAGTAAAAATCATTTAAAGATAGTAGTTCTAAACATTTGCATTTCTATTGCCACAGATTGGAGGCTAATAACCTGGTTAAGTGAATAAGATATAGGAAAGATAGGCAGGTTTTTACTCGTTGGGAGATATCAAAAGCTGATTGGTGAGTGCTGTGTACCTGTTGAAACGTAACAGCTTATTGAGGCGGATCTCAGGGTAGGAGGTACCAAAAACTAGGTACAGGATGTCGGTGGGAATCATGGAAACCATATCCAGTTTAAACTGGAAGGTTTTCATGTAGCGCTCTTGAAGTTTCAGCTTATCTTTCACCAGCAGACCCTGCTCCAGGTAACCTGCAGACACACATCACCTTAATTGGTACACACATGAAAAAGCACTAACATGGCTACAGGAGGCTGCGTGCATTCAGACCTGTCCTGCTCCTGAAAACCATGTCCAAAACATAGACGACGTCACAGATGAAGTCCACAATGAACCACATGATCAGATAGTCAGACTGTAGCTCCTCAAAACATGCCCTAAAAAACAAACACAGGCATTATGACCATGGATCAAACTAGTAGAATAAGACTTATTTAATATGGTATTTGTTAGACTTAGAGAAAGTCCTGCTGTGGCTGTCTCTTAAAGACAAGTTCAGTGAACATCGGAGAACCAGACTTACACTGGAAAAACTACCTAGGACTAACACTAAGCCTTGCAACTAGAAAAACAATGATTTGAAGGAAAGAGTGGCAACACGCAGCACTGGGGTAATTAATACAAGTGTTCACTGGTTAACCTCGACTGAATGTCTCATGGATTTTCTACCTTGCCTGCTGTTGCTATTGTTAAGGGATAAAAATACACTTGCTATCTAAATGTATTTCTGGGATTTAATGCATCTTCCTCAGGTTTTACATTGAAAATGATGAAACCAGTCCTACTGTAGCTCGATAACAAGGTATTAACTTTAAGGACTATGTCTGCTGGCCTCTATCCTCTAACAATACCTGGAAGATCAGACCCGGTAGAAAGCAAACTCTATCATCTTGGGTAGGAATTTATTCCTGATCTGAAGGAACTAAAATACTCTTTCTGGCTGAAGACCATGGTCTTAAGCATGTCCAAAAATGTCTGTGTGGAATTTGCAAAGACTCAAGGGTGAGTCTGCAAAGACTCAAGGGTGAGTCTGCACAGACTAAAGGGTGAGTCTGCAAAGACTAAAGGGTGAATGTGTGTAGAGTCAAGGGTGAGTCCACACAGAGACATGGGTGAGTGTGTGCAGACTCAAGGGTGAATATGCACAGACTCAAGGGTGAGTACGCACAGACGCAAGGGTGAATGTGTATAGACTCAAGGGAGAGTCTGCAAAGACTCAAGGGTGAGTCTGCACAGACTAAAGGGTGAGTCTGCAAAGACTAAAGGGTGAATGTTTGTAGAGTCAAGGGTGAGTCCACACAGAGACATGGGTGAGTGTGTGCAGACTCAAGGGTGAATGTGCATAGACTCAAGGGTGAGTCTGCAAAGACTCAAGGGTGAGTCTGCACAGACTAAAGCGTGAGTCTGCAAAGACTAAAGGGTGAATGTGTGTAGAGTCAAGGGTGAGTCCACACAGAGACATGGGTGAGTGTGTGCAGACTCAAAGGTGAATATGCACAGACTCAAGGGTGAGTACGCACAGACGCAAGGGTGAATGTGCAGAGACTCAAGGGTGAGTCTGCAAAGACTCAAGGGTGATTGTGTGCAGATTCAAGGGTGAGTCCACACAGACTCCAGGGTGAGTCCGCACCGACTTGAAGCACACTGCGCCACACTGGTATAAGCAAAGCTGTGGTGCCAGGTGCCTTACTAGGTACAAGGTGCAAGCGATGACACTATGGCAATAAGGGAAATTAAGGCATTTGTCACAAGACATGTAGGAATCGGTATGCTTGACTTTGAAGGCTAACCTGACATGGTGCGTTATGTTCATTTGGACGCTGTAGGAACCAAACAATACCTACAAACCGTCTTGCTAATACACATGGTGGGTGGTTGTCTTCTCTGCATGTTGGATAAGCTGATGGTAGGGTGTTTTTGTGGTACCTGGCTATAATCAGGGTCCAGTTGTACATGACAGGTATAGTGACGATGAAGAGCCAATAGTAGTAAGTGTTTCCAGCTGGATCAATCACTGCGATTTCTCGTGCCCTGGAGGAAGAAAAGCCAGATGTATGAATTATTGTAAATGATTTTACCATGAAAATGAGCTGGATGTTCCTGTAAACGTACGCCTCCTCCTTAGCCTTCTTCTCTTTTTCCAGTTTTTCCTTTTCTTTCTGTTTCTCCTTCTCCTTCTCTTTCTTCTCCTTCTGCCTCTGCTCCTTCCTTTCCTTTTTCTCCTGCTTCTCCTTTCTGATAAACAGAGAAGACAGACGAGTGAACAGTGAAAGGTTCAGAACAAACTCCAGGACAGTCAAGTCGCAGCAAATCACTGTCCTGATAAAAAGATAATTAAAACTCACTCTCTCTTTTCTTTTTTCTCCTTCTTCTCTTTCTTTTTCCTCTTTTTTCCCTCCCTGGAAAAGTGGAGGATAGAAGTGATTTGATATATTTTTGACTTTAAGCATGATGTGTATAGACTAAACACAGCCAGGCTTTTTCTGAGCGTAAATATTGAATAAATGCCGCCTTAGGCGGGTCTCTTACTCCTCCTCTTCCTCGTTGTTGTTGCTGTTGTTGACGTTGAACAGGGCTCCTGGTCCAGCTCTTTGGGTACTTCTGGAAAAAGCAAGCAGATATCATGGTCCACCTCAAGCTTCTGGACATGTTTGTATTTGGGTATTCTATGGATGAGCTGGAGGGCCTACCAAACCTGGTATTTTCACCTACTTTATGGCAGCAGTGGTGGCCCCTACCTCCAGGGAGAGGAGATTTAGTATCGACTTACCTGACCCGGTCTGTGATGTCACCAGGCTCCTCCTCCATATCTTGTAGCACAATGGTGGGAGGATTTAACCCAGATGCATGGTGAGGGATTAGTGGTGCTACTTTAGCCATGGTGGAGTTCCTCTGGCTGGGAAAGAGGTAAATTGTTCCGGGTTAATATCAGCATTAACAAAAGGGTTAAGTTGTCTTTTAGATATATTCTTGGTGTCCTGTGGGGTAATCAACACTCTTTTTGATAATATAAATCACTCCATTCTAGTTTAATGCCAAAAGAAGAGAGTTAAAAACTTTGCTCACAGCTTCAGTTCATCAACTTAGAAAGCAAAAATCAGGCTTTAAATCCGGGTGTAGTGATGGACTCAGACCTGAACCTTCAGATTCTCATAGAGACAGGAACAAAGTGGACCTTCTGTCATCTGAAGAGCATCTCAAGCATTAAATGACTAATGTTGAAAAACAACTTCCAGCTTTGTTCATCCTTAGTAGAATTGATCCCTGCAGCGGCGTCTCTACAGGTCTGCCTAATATGCAGATCAGACATCTGTAGTTGATCCACACTGCTGCTGCCTGTGTCCTCACTAGAACTGAGAAGTTGGAGAACATCAGCCTGGTTTTGAAGTCCTTCCTTTGATTCCCTGTGGCTCAGAGAATAGACTTTAAAATCCTTCTGTTAGTCTAGAAATCACTCTAAAATGCATTACAGACAGTGTTGGGCACGTTACTTTGAAAAAGTAATTAGTTATAGTTACTAGTTACTTCTCCCAAAAAGTAACTGAGTTACTAACTGAGTTACTCCACAATAAAAGTAACTAGTTACTAGTAAAAGTAACTATTGCGTTACTTTTGCATTTCTCGCCCCCGTAAACCTCACCACCCGGCCCCCACCTTATCGTGGTGTGTTTCCAAAGCCAGCTGAATAGAGCGGAAGACAAAGACAAGAACCTGCAGACAGTTTAGCATTTATTGCAACTCAACGTAAATGACATCAGGGGGGACCGCCATGTGAAGGTTTATAACAGGACATTCAGATCCGGTGAGTATATGAAATTAATAACTGGGGATGTCTAATTCTGAAATCCTGTGTGTTTGGGTTGTTATAGATACTGCAACATCTATCTATCCATCTATCTATCTAGATGTATACTCTGTGTGTGACATAAAATATGGATCTCCATCCCTGCCACAAAGGCCATCAAATAATGTTTAAAATAAAAAAAAACAGTAGGTTGAGAAGGCAGAGTATCCATCCATCCATCCATCCATCCATCCATCCATCCATCCATCCATCCATCCATCCATCCATCCATCCATCCATCCATCCATCCATCCAGATTTCTCCCTTTCTCCATACAGGCTATCATTTCTGGCTGTTGTCAGGTTAATCATTTGATCGTTCACGCTCTCCATAGTTCTCCTGTGGCGCGAGCACAGGGCGACTGTTGCGCGCCTTTAGCGAGCATGCGCGTTTCCTGTCGCTTGCGCGGTGACTCTTGCCGCCTGCGCTGTGTGGAGATGCAGAGGAAACCGTTATGTGATGGGGAAACGCAGCTCTACGTAACACTGGTATTTCCATGTGGAAAACGCTGTTTTGCTGCTGGAGTCATCCTCACTCTCCATCTCTCTGTGTGTGCTGTACGTTAACACCCACCAGCAGAAACACCCACCTATTCAACTGACAGACGGAATCTATTCCTCCCCTCTCTCATGACAAGGCGCGCACCTCTTGATGACCTAAAATAAATCTTTAATATCTCTTAAACAAAAGTAGCACAAACAATATTTTTTTCTGCACAAATCTGCACTAACGTTGCACTAACCATTCAGTCTATTTGCAGAGTTTTTTGACGTGGGTGGGGTGTCAGCTTCACGCAGCTGCGCACGAGTCCTATCATGAAAAAAGGCTCATTGTGCGACCTGAGTAACGCGCAGTAACGGGGTGCCTGCAATGGTAACTGCGTTATAGTTACAGTCAAAGTAATTAGTTAGATTACTCGTTACTAAAACAAGGTAACGGCGTTAGTAACGCCGTTACTTTCAACGCCGTTAGTCCCATCACTGATTACAGACCGGTTGGAAGTGGATCGACAGCCAGACCTCTCAGGTCTACTGGATCAGATCTTTGTGACGATCGCAGTTCTGTTGGTTTTTTCTAAGTTTTCAGTTTCACGTTTATCCATGTTTTTCTTTGTTTTCTTGCTTTATTGGTATGTTCTGGATTTATTTAAGTTTCTTAGGTCTTTGCTTGTCCTTTATCGCCCTATTGTGTTTTCTTTTCTCTTCCTCATCAGCTCTGGTCACACCTGCTCCTTATCAGCTCATTAGTCCTACCTTTGTTCAGTCAGTCATAAATACACTCCCTGTTCAGTCCCTCAGTGCTGGTTCTCCGTCTTACTTTGTCTCACTCTGGCTCCTTGTGATTGTTTCCCCCTTATGTCTCCATGGTTCTGGTTTGTGTTTAATTTTTATTCTGGATTTCTTTGATACCTGTTTTTGCTGCCTGTGTTATCCCATAAAATTTTCAAAGAACTCACCCCTGCCTCTCACCCTCTGCATTTGGGTCCTCACAAAAACCTCAAACCAAATCATGACAATCTACTCTTAGAATCTGAACCAAATATGGAGAAGCAGCTTCTGGTTCTTATGCTTGACTAGTCTGGAATATCCTCAGATAAATCTGTAAAAGTCCTAAAACCACTGATTGCTTTAAATCCAGATTAAAGACTTATTCATTTAGGAGACTTTTGATTGTGCTATCTAAACACTGTAAGTTCAGATTGCTGCCCAGCTTTCCTTCCATTTCATCCTTTAACCATTTATATCATTAATGTTTTTTTCTATTTCAATTATCTATTTTCATTGTCTATATTGTATTCTATAATTATGTGGTTACCATAATGCCACTGCAGATTACTTTTCCTGTCATGTTTCCTTTGCCTTGTTTTAACATACAGAACTTTGAGTTGTCTGAAATGTGCTATATTGATCCCTCTGGACTTACAGTGTTTTTAACACTGGTTCGTTGTATTCTATCATAACTGATCTACATGCATGATCAAAGTAACAATTACCTCCTGGGGTGCAGCATTTTCAATCAATAGGAAACTGGATCAATTCCCTGAATATTTACCTTTAACATGATATGTTTAAAGCAACCTGTTTGTTTGAGGGACCAACTTTACCAGTTAGAACAGCATTAGCTTTAATTTTCCTAACGGTTCTTCCTTTTAATTAGTATTTCAGCAAAATAAGAGCCTAGATATTGCAGTTTTTTTATTGGGGTTATGTTCTGAGCAGTAATCTGATTGGTGGAGTTTTCTTAAATTAACTTAAACAGGTCTAAACATGACGAATTCCAGTTGGTTTTCTGAACTACGTGTTTTTATTCACATCTTTGAAGCATTTGTGTTGTGGTGTGTCAATAGAGGTTCATTGCTCCTCATGGCTCAGCACCAGCTTATCATCCTATTTCTTTTGTATCTAAAGTTGAACCGATGATCCAGCAAAGCTGTTTAGTTGATGCATCTTATTTCATTCTCTGTATTTGATTTGGCTCTGAAGTAAAACAGCTACAGTAGTTAAAGTAGACCGTTGTTCCAGAAAAGTTTATCAGGTGGTTAGAGCTGCAGGTCAGATGATGCTAGAGTTCGTTCTGAGGAGCTACTATGGAATATTACCAATGATCTACAACACATCTGTCCACAATGAAAACAATCTGTGTAAAAGTCTTTAGTTTATAATGGTATAACAGAAACATGGTTTGATATATATTATCACATCCATCAATCCATCCATCCATCAATCCATCCATCAATCCATCCATCCATCCATCCATCCATCCATCCATCAATCCATCCATCAATCCATCCATCCATCCATCCATCCATCCATCCATCCATCATCCATCATCCATCCATCCATCCATCCATCATCCATCATCCATCATCCATCCATCCATCCATCCATCCATCCATCCATCCATCATCCATCATCCATCCATCCATCCATCCATCATCAATCCATCATCCATCATCCATCCATCATCCATCCATCATCCATCCATCATCAATCCATCATCCATCATCCATCATCCATCATCCATCCATCATCCATCCATCCATCCATCCATCATCCATCCATCATCCATCCATCATCAATCCATCCATCCATCCATCCATCCATCCATCCATCCATCCATCATCCATCATCCATCCATCCATCCATCCATCCATCCATCCATCCATCCATCATCCATCCATCATCCATCATCCATCATCCATCCATCATCCATCATCCATCCATCCATCCATCATCCATCCATCATCCATCCATCATCCATCATCCATCCATCATCCATCCATCCATCATCCATCCATCATCCATCATCCATCATCCATCCATCATCCATCATCCATCATCCATCCATCATCCATCATCCATCCATCCATCATCCATCCATCATCCATCCATCATCCATCCATCATCCATCCATCATCCATCATCCATCCATCCATCATCCATCCATCATCCATCCATCATCCATCCATCATCCATCCATCATCCATCATCCATCCATCATCCATCCATCATCCATCATCCATCCATCATCCATCCATCATCCATCCATTGATCCATCCATAGTGTGACAGTGACGTTTGAATGCAGGAGTTTGCCCTGAATCAGGAGGGTTGTTGGTTCAAGATCCGGCTTTCAGTGTCACCGTGTCCTTGGGCAAGACCACTTACTTGAAAAAGTTCAATATAAGTACAAGCCATTTACCAAACATGCTAAAATCCCAGAAATTAATTTGAAAAGCCGTATTACATTTTCCAGAAACAGGAGATGTTCAGTGTTGTCCTTTAAAGCACTTCGTACACCCCACCCATGGATCACTGGGAATATACATCAGTAAAAATGCAGCTGTTCTGTTTCTGATCTGACTGGTTCTGTAGAGAACATAAGAGAACAACTAGCATCATGGAGACAAAGGAACCCAGCAAACAGGTTAAGGGTGAAGTTTTTTCGTTTAATTTAAGGCGGGGTTAGGTTCTAGACCAATTCCCAAGGTTTGAACGTCTCTCAGAGGTCCGTTCAGTCCATCATCTTAACATGGGAGGATGGACCACCTGCAGGGCTACCAAAATAAGAAGGATGACCTAGTGGGCTGACAGGTTGGGCAAGGAGAACATATCAGAGAAGAAGATGACCATGGTGACTCTGGAGGAGCTGCAGAGATCGACTGCTCAAGTGAGAGGATATGTCCACAGGACAGCTATGAGATATATTTAGTTATTTATCAGTGAGAAGGAGAGAGTCCTGAGAAGGTCTTTCTACAGTTTGCAACAAAGCATTGAGCCAAGATACGATAGACCATGTCTGGATGGTTTGGTCTTCATTCTAGATCTTTGTTACCCTGGACCCACCGTCGTCACAGTGATACATAGTGGTGGCAGCATCATGATAGATGAATGGAGCTAAAACGGACAGTCCAGAATGAAAACCTGTTGGAAGCTTCAGAGGAGCGGAGACTGTGGGGGGTGAGGTTGACCTTCCAGCAGGAGACCCTCCCTGAACATCCAGCCACTATGGATGGGTTAGACCAGAGCAGATTCATGGGTTAGGAGGGTCTAGTCAAAGTCCAGACCTGAGTCTAGACAATAATCCTAAAACATAGATGTTAGATGCATCAACCCATCAAACAGACTCAACAAAAAGTGCCTCTTGATCATTTCATGGTTTGGGTCCATATTGTTGCCAAAGTATTAATCTGCCATTTTGAGCTGGATGAATGAGCTTTATTGTTTAGACCAACAGACTCCTGTGGGTTCAGGAAGACTAGAAGATAAACCCGGGATGCTCATCATTGATTGGCTTCATTCTGCTCCCACCTGAAGCAAACAGTTCTTCCATCAGACTGCAGGTTCAGATTTTAACATTAAACTCCAACTTTAATATCGACAAAGTGACATAAAACCCATAGAAAGGAGGTTATTTATCTGACTGCTCTAAAATAGGATGGTTTCAATTAGGAGCCTCTGTCTTCTAAAAAAAAAAGCAGGTCTGTACACAGTGACTGATCCCAACATGTCCTTCATGCTACATTCATAGCTGCCTGTAAAATCAGGCTGGAGACTTTTAAGTCTTTAGTTCAGAGTTCTCTGTGTGAGCAAAAGTCTGTATAAACTTCATACATTTCATGGACATAGATATGTCTGTAATGGATCCATTATCTGCTTACCTGTCAGCTGATAATCCCCGGTCGTTTGGCCTAGATCCCCAGACTGCCGTCCAAACACATCACCATGGAAACCGATGGCTAACTCCCTAACCAGAGTGTCATAAACACGACTGGATTCAGGAAATCCTTTGGAGAGACGAGAAAAGAGGAGTAAACTGGAGGAAAGAAGAGGGATGGAAGGGAGGAAGGAGAGAAGGAGTGTTTCCTGCAGGGATTCTCCTCTGTCACCCTGACAAGGATAAAGGGATTATAGGAGGGATGATACGTCTGTCCCACACGCTGAGGAGGCCCATGGACTCAGCCTGGACCCTGGGAATGAAGCTGCACAACCAGACTACATTACCAGACTGTCATCATAGGGAAATTGAACAAGAGCCGAAGAACTCATCTAAACTTTATTAATCTCAAAAGGGGAGGTTCATTTGTCCCACTGTAACACAGAGCAACAAAAATACAGAACCACTTAAAGATACTGCAAACATACAGAAACCGCTTTAGATGGAGGTATGGTTCTGTGGGCTACCTTAAGTTTGACACATGGAGCCAGCCTGGTTAATACAACCTCCCTCTATATTTATGAGTTTGTTCTGTCTGTTTGAGTCCCTTACCTTAGCTCAAGTTCCAAAGCACTCCAAAGAAGATGGACCTAGCCACTCCTGATTAATAAAACATCCTACAGCAGAGACAATAGGCCCTAAACATGCTGAGAAAGTACATTCTGCTTATCACTATTTTTGTAGTCCACTGCAGCTTGCAGTTTTGGGTCCTATGGTGAGGTCTCTTCCTGGTGTAACCTGCTCCACAGCTGTCCCTGAGATGGGCATCTTCTACTGGAGTTGACCTGACCACCATTTCCTTGGTCTTTTCCATGTTTAGCTATCATTGGTTCACCTCAAAAAGTTGTCTACCACCTACTCTTTATATCCTTCATTGACCCCACTATTGCTGTGTCATGAGATTACCTTTGAAGACAACAATATCTGGAGCAATGCCTTAAGTCCACAGTGTTGGTAAAAACAAGGCACATAGTACAGGTTCCTGTGGAGCTCTGCCATTACACTGTTCTGTAACTTCACAAGCTGCGGTCTGTCAGGCAGTGATCCTGGTGATGAAGACATGTTGACATTCATTTTCTCCAATTTTGCTTCAGCTGTCCAGGCTTGATGGTTCTGGGTGGGGTGGCAGTAATGTCGGATACAGGAGTTTGTTCCACAATCCTAGGGTTGCCAGTTCTGTTTGTCTCAGTCGTTATGTCCTTGAGCAAGACACTTCACATGAATTGCCCACTTATGCTGGTCACATTTGGTTGAAAAGTGAAAGGTGAAAAGCCTTGATTTTCAGATCGATGAAAAGTCATTGAAAACCAAGTTTATTGGACAAAATCTGACCTACCAAACACAGTCCAGCTCTCAACAAGTATTTCTGGACTAAATCTAGACTCTGACAGACTGACCAGATTTAGGCATCAAAGCAACGTCTGAATGACGTCTGGTGTTCTGGGTTCATAATGTGGGAGGTCAGGGCAAAGGGTCTATACTCATTTGGGATGGGATGAACATTCTTAGGCACTGAAACCAGCTATGTTGTTCTCCAAATTGTCACATTGTGATTCTTCGGGCTTATCATGACTCATTCCTTCTGATGCCAACTGGACCAGGAGACTTTTTTGTAATTCAAAGTGAAACAATCTTAAATTATAGAAGTAAAAGTCGCCTACAGGCAGAGAAAAGCTCTGGAAAGGAAGGAAAATGTGAAGAAAGGACGGCCTGAGAGTGAAAAGTGAGGAGGGTCAGATTAGATCCTCTGATCCGCCTGAGTCAGCACTGCAGCTCTAATAACACAAACAGTGAGAGGGAGGGCAGCTTTGATTGGCTTACTGGGAATTATCTGTGTGTGTGTGTGTTAAAGAAGCAGATGAAGTTAAACAAGGCAGTGAAATAAATGGCATCGACCAATAAGGGACAATAGAGACCACTGATGGTCTGGAGCGCAGACGTCCAGTAATGATCTCTTTAAAACATAAACATTTCTTCAGATCTGTGTTATACCTCTAGTATTCCACTCTGTTGTCCTCGTAGGCAGCTGCAGTCTCAGCTGCTCCCTCTGGTGTTACACTGGAGGAATAACAGCTGAAGTGATTTCATTCTCCAAAACAGAGTAAATAAAATCAGATGAAAGTTGTTTTATTGCAGTTGACCTTCCAAACTGGACTCCCATGGAAAATTCTGGTAAGCAAGGAATAATTAATGGATCATTATTTATGCCTTAAAAGAATACAGTGATTTAATGAATTTAGCGTTTATTACTAAAAAATAAATAAAAATTTTTCGTCACGATTAATGAGTCTGGGAGCGGCCATTTTAGCTCAAATTTAGTAGCAATCTTCCAGCTTCTAGCGCCATTCTCCCCGCTTTACAAGCTAAATCAATGGGGACTACTGTATTGATGAACTTTGACCTGCTACTTTCTATGTTTGCCATGTTTTCCCCTCACACTTATTGATTTTTGAGCGCTGATTTTGCATGCACTCACTTAATAAAAGTTTTTACTCAAGCCTTTCTCACCTGCAAGAGGAGTTTTTGATTTACTATTAGAGAGTGTTTGTTCTCATAACAAGCTAGACTTTTTCTCAGGGTTTATTCATAACATTTTATTATTTTCTTCTGCTGTCTGTAATTGTTTAGATTAACCGTATGTGGAGACATTCACAGCCTTTCTGCAGAGTTTAACTTAGTGAGAGATAACGTTGTCTAATCAGATCGTCGGCCTGGAAGCACTGCTATGATCGTCTTATTCTCTCTTTGCAAAGGAAGTTAATGAAATGCAGGGAATTACCATCTATCTTCATTATTTAACCTGATTTCAAAGCTTAACACATTTTTCATAAGATGCTACCTCAGCTTCAGTCACTTTAAAAGGATTTTGCTTTGATTAAATTAGAAATTTTAAAAGAACTTGTAAGAAAAGACACTAAAATCACCTGATTCATCTTTACATTTTTTTATTTCATTATCATCTCAACATGCATTAATCAGAAATCCATCATCACACCATGAATCCTTCATAACTTAGCCCCACACCAATAAAACAGTTTCCTGTCTCCTTTAATTACCCATTAGTAGAACTTTCCCTAATGTTTTCCCCATCCAATAAAACTAAGATATTCTAAATACTTTAAAAGCTGAACACAGAATACGATCCGATCCAATCCGTTCAAATAAAGAGATGACCTCCACCATGTTGCTGTGAATTCTTCATCATCTATCGGGGACGACTCAGCAGGCAAACATCTATAAACATCAGAACCAGGGAGGATCCTGGAGTTCTGCTGCCTCCACTGGCTTCATCTCACAGAGAACCAACCTGAGGAGACAAAGCAACCAGAGAGGCTGTTTCCTTTCTCTGCTCCACCAGAACAACCAGGGAGATGTTGATGTAACAGAACCGCCGTCTGACCTAGTTGGTCCAAACCATGCTGATGAGAGCGGTGGCTTCATATCTGGACCTGATGGACCTTCGAGTTCGAGCTCCATCACACTTCTGAAAAATCAACACAGATGGAGACAAAAAGTTTAAACATAGAAGATGAGATGAAAGGAACCATCGATGGGTCAGAGCCGAGACTCGTTAGGCAGAACCTTTCAGAGACACGATAGCATCGGACTCTTCAGGTTATCAGTCCACCATATTATGGAAAAGGTTTCTGAATACAACTGAAACCACATGAGATGCTGCCCCCACTGGTAGCGGGAGGGATTACATGTACTGTGGTATTACTTCCACCTTTTCCATTCTGTCCACAGAGGGGGTTACAAAGTCTGGGAAAACAGAGGATGCTGTAATTTGTTGAAGGCGTATTTTCAAATACAGAAAAGTTCATATATTTAGAACATTATCTGATCTTATCTATGACATTTAAAACAGAGCTTTAATTTTGTTAATGGGTGTTACAGATTTTGTTGTAGATGGTATTTTTGTAATATTTAGGTATAATAAACAGGTGTAAAAAGTGTTATTGTTTACACCTCCAGTAAAATTATAAATCCCACTGTTTAAAAAGCTTTTGTAGAAGTTAAAGTATTAAGCTTTTGGCTTAAGTAAAGTGTAAAAGTACTATTTTTAAAACTACTTAAAGTATAAAAGCCAAAGTAATGCAGTAAAAATGTTACCTTATTAAAGGAACATTTTTCTACAATTCTGGATGATAACTTCCTTAGACTTCATTTTCTGTTTTCTAACTAATGGTATCAGAGTCACATTTAACTTTGCATCATCTTGGAAAACCATTCATTTTGGTATGTGGTGAGCAAAACGTTGGGGCAGCACCAAGTCCAACCACAAAGAAATTAATTGTCTGAATGAAACTAATATACTTGATTTAGTTTTTTTTTTTAACCAAAAGGCTATAACGAAAATAAGAGCGTAAATGAAACAAAACTACTTTTAAAAATGTAAGGAGTAGAAGGAAAAAGTTGTATAAAGATAATTACTCGAAGTATTTGTACTTTGGTATTTGACACCTACAAAATAAATAAATTGAACTTATTTTATCCCACAATGGAGAAATTAACTCTCTGCAACTTGCTGACCCATCCCCTAGAGGAGCAGCGGGCTGCCATTGTGGGGCGCCCAGGGAGCAATCAGGGGTTAAGGGTCTTGCTCAGAGGCACAGAGTGCCAGTGGGTATCAATCTCAAAACCTCAGGATTCCAAGCCCTATGACCTAACCAATAGGTTGCCACTCCCACTCTGTGATCTACTGGTCTTTACACCCTAGAATGATGATGATGATGATGAGGATGACGGGTGATGGACCACGTTTAGATGCAAATGGCTCAGAGAGCAACACTTGGAGATTTAACTGAACGATGCTGCTTTAACTTTAGATGGATCCAAATCCAGATTTATTTAAAAGACAATGGTGGTGCTCCTCACGCCCCCCACCCATGTTTTCCCTCTGAGTAAAAATTGGTTGGAAAGATGGCATGATTGACGCCCAAACGACGTCTACATTTGGTTGAAAAGTGAAAGGTGAAAAACCGTAACTTTCAGATAGTTGAAAAAATTTTGAAACCTGGGTTTGCAACGTCTTTTCAACGTTCGTTATGGGGCTAAGGTTTGACAAAATCAGACCCACCAAAGCGCCCAATTTTCAACAACTATTTGTGGGCAAAATCGAGACTATGACAGACAGCCCAGATTTAGCCTAAAAACAAACATCTTAATGATGTCTGGTTTTTCAGGGAGGTGTCATCTCTTGACCCAAGAAACTGTCCTTGCAGTTTAATAGAATAAAAGTCTGTTTAATGCACCAAAACAGAAACATGTTGATCTGACTCCGGAGAGCTGTGGTACACCTTTCAGCCAGACCTAGATGCAGACTGTTTGGTTTTAGGTATAATCAAAATGTCCTCCTCACCGGGATACAGCTGTTCCCTTGTTTGATGCACAGCTGCAACTTGCAGTGCAGGTAGATGTTCCCGGACTTCCCGGAGAACTGGAACATGTTGAAGGAGAAGTAGCTGGAGGTTCCTTCTCCGTTTCCTTCCACCGTTACAGTCGGGTCAGCGGGATTGGCACAGCTGATCATCAAAGAGAAAATATAACTGTTTTAGGTCCCTCCAAACTCGCAAGCTTTTAAAAACTATGGTGGGACCAAAAGAGGGATTTTGTTACTGTTACGTGGTTGACTTGGAACACACTTGTTGCATGATTCTTTTAATTATAAAGCATAAGAACTTGTAAAAACAAAACAAAAACTACCCATGGCTGAAGTCCAGTGGTAAGACCCTTCAAGTCTCTTGATGCTACATCCTACAATCGAGTTACAAAGTCCTCTGACCCCAGATAGGTAAACTAGCTGCTACAGTAATAGAACTGACCTTCTTGGAGGCTTCAAATAGAAACAGCGGCTGGTTGACTTTAACCATCCTTTCTATTTTGGTTCTTAAGGAAAACAATAGACTGATGTCTTTTGGGAAACAGTCTCCTGATTGGTTCTTACCCGTTCTTGATCAGGTCATATCTCAGGCTTCCTGTCTCTGATTCCTGATTGGTTGCCCAGCAGGATTCAGTCACCACGGAGATCAGGTCTCCATCCAACCCCTCAGTCTTCAGCTCCACCCAGATCTTCTCATCAAGCCGGACTTCTGTGTTGGAGTCCACCGGCCTTGTGCGTGCGGCGTCGGTGTAGGCCTTCATGGTCAGAGTGTAATTCCAAACCCCTGAGGTACTGACTTTGATTATAGAGCTGAAGACCAGACACAGAGACAATAATCAAAATCTTTGACTCTGAAAGTTTGTAAATCTTCTTCTTTAGCAGATACACACCTGGCGTCATCGGTTCCACAGTCCGTAACACACCTGCTTCTGACTTTAAAAGCCTTCATGGCCTCCTTCATGTAGACGCAGGAGAAGTCAATGAAGACCTGGTCTTTCCTGGTGATGATGCTGGAGGAGCTGTTGTGGTTGCTTATGGTGTTCTGGTAGATTATCTGGTTGTTGCTGCTCTGCAGGATGAAATGTTTGGATGCCTCAGAGCTAACACCAAGCTTGAAGAAAGATGTCAACCCAGATGAGCACTAAAGATGGAGGCCAAAACCTACCATGACCTCCGTCCCACAACGGTTGATATCGCTGAAGCTAAACGTCACCAGGTGGGTCTCCTCGTCCATGTGGCCCCTGCAGGTCGGGTCTTTGAGGTGCAGGGCAATGTAGTCAAGGCCTTCATCCTCCAGGAGGCAGTTGACCAAAGTCAGGGAACCAGAGGTCTGGTTGCAGACTGTTGGATCACCTGAGAGGTATAAAGATTTAAGTAAGAAGTTTTTCTCCAGTATTTCTGACCCATGGGGTTGCTGTCTCCGATGTCATACCCAAAGCATTTTGATCCCTGTACTTAGAGGCGAAAATGGCTCGACAAAAGCAGCGATTGTCACCACCCACAGACTTCTCTCCACAGAACTCATGGTCACTGCAGGTTCTGTCCTGACAGAAGGCTTCAGGGTGCACTGCAGATGAACATGGACACCATTAGACCCGGTGATGGTTTCTTTAAACGTTGGGGTGGTTAGGGGAACCAGGTCTTACAGCACTTAGCCTTGGACCTCCAGTCTACCAGGGTGGCATTGCGTTGCAGTTTGCAGGTTCTGGCATAGGCCTCCAGGAATTGACACTTGAGGGCATCTCGATCAGGGTAGCTGCACAGAGTGGTAGTGCAGGCTGTTATGTACGGCTCTGGGTTGATGTCACAGGAAGCAAAGGGCTCCTTTTTCAGGAGGTTACAGCTGTTGAGGAAAGAGAAGTCATGAATCCTCTGCAGGACCTCAGAGCGAGCAAACAGCCTGATGTCTGCAGTTGATTCTGCTTACTGTTCCGTCATTTTGGTGCAGTTGATCATAGAGTCATCTGTGTCGTTGTACTGAATCAGGTAGCTAGGGGGCGACACAAGGCCAGGTCAGGACTGGGTTTGCAGATATGAAGCAGGGACAGAGAATTCCCTACCTGTCGGGGTTTGACTCAGGCACCCTGAGGTCTGCCAAAGATCTGCTGGAGTTTTCACAGAGACCGTGCAAAGGCGACCCAACGGGTCCTGGATGGTTTAAAGACAGAACATATTCAACTGACATCATCAGCAGGGGAAGTTAGATTCCCAGTAAACTGGTCTGGTTAGGTTATGTGAACCTTGCAGGTGGATCTGCATGGTGTAGCTATCAAAGAAGACATAGATGGTGAAGTTGGACACAGAGACCCGGGCAGTAACTCCGGTGAGGTCCTTGGAAAGCTCCACCCCATGAACCATCTGAGCTGTGGTGCTGAGGCTCAGCGGCGCATCATTCACCTGAAACAGTAGTAGAAACATGGATCAGAACCACAAACGCCTCTAAGATTCTGGGTCAAACTCGGACCCACCTGAACTCTTCCGCCTTGTTTCAGGTGGATGTGGACACCTGGTCCATCCAGCCGCAGCATCACGCTGTCCAGGAAGCTCACGTCTTTTCGGCGCCGTTCCTGGAAGTTGGCCAGAACCTGGAAGTCTGGGGCTGAAGGGAGGGACAGTAGAGAGTAGGTACAGCGATCCCTCACAGGGGTCAGGAGGCCGTGGAAGTCTATGAGGGCGGGTCCCGTCACAGTGCACACCAAGTCCAGCTTGGGATTGAATATGGAGTCATACAGGGCCGCTGGGATGCAGCTGATAGAGGCACAGAGGAGCACAGGAGTTAGAAGACCTAACTTTGAGCCAACCTGACCTCAAGGTGGCGCTAGAGGACACATCTGTCAATACCTGTATGAGGATTTTTATATTTTTCAATACTCACAATATGTTGGTGGAGATTCTCAGTCATCCAGGTCATAGTCATTCCAAAAAGTTAAAGTTAAAAAACATCCACTGGACTTTGTTTTCCAAGTTTGAAGACATTTGAAGACGTTTTGAATTGAGAAAGCTTCCTTTCTCAATTCAAACGTCTTCAAACTTGGAAAACAAAGTCCACTGAATTGTTTTTTGTCTTTAACTTTTTGGAATTCTTACAATCACTGCCCACTATTTCAAATTAAAAGCCTTCCATTTTTCCTTCCCGTTGGTTATTACCTGCCGTTTCCAAGGCAACGGTCCATAGGACCACAGGATGAGGTTTTGAGGACCAGATCTTCATCACAGGTGAGGCTGAAGCAGGTTTCAGGTGAGTTCACCTCTGTGGCAGGTTTATACACAGCACCTGAGGACAGGAACCAGACTGTTCAGACCCAACCAGTCCAAAGAGGGTTCTGTTCCACAGAAACATCCACCAACCTGAGTGTCTGCAGCCGCTGATGTCCAGATACCCACGAGTCTGTCTGCTGGACGGGGTGTTAGTGACTGTCACCTGGTCTGCTGTCGTTCCGTCCACCTGAATGTCCACCACCTGGACAGCAGACCATCAGAGAGATATAGATACAGAAAGACCCACTTAACAGCCTGCTAGGCCATGTGTGTTTTAGCTGGTGAGTAGAGGCTAGAATCATGACATGGATCCACCATCATCACTGACTGAGCCTGATTCCCACTGTCCTTGAACGTATCAGAACATGAACTCACCACGGTGCCCTCCACAGGAGTGTACACATAAAGAACCGAGAGAGGTCCGAACTTAATCAGCGCCAGGGTGGTCTGCGAGCAGAAGATACACACAGGAAGAGGAATGTTGTTTGCGGTCGGTTCTGACATGACCCGGTTACTGAGCGACGGAGCAGAACTCACATAGCCTCCTTTGTGTTGGTAGGAGATAGAAAGGTAGCAGTCCATTCTGGTCTTGATGGTCGGGACGTTGTACTGCACAATGGTTTCTAAAAGGGGAATCCTCTGGAACTGGTCGAATTCTGCATTCTTGGAGTCAGGAAGAGGTCCAAGGATGCAGTCATCTTTGGTTCCAGAGCCATAAAAGCCCTTGAAGCAGACAACCAGGTTCTGAGAGGTGTAGTTCACCTGGAATCAGAGAAGAAAAGAAAACTGCTGCAAACGTTCTTTAGATGTTCTGCAGATGATCTGGGTCCAGCCCACTCACAAAGGCCTGTTCGTATCTCTGCCCATATATGGTGATGGGACAGGAGCTGATGTCCAACTCTGTGGAGGCCGTCAAGGTCTGCTTAGCACCTGAAGAGACGGAGGAAAGAGAAGGAGCTGAGAGCTGCTTCCTGATTGGTGGATGGACACCAGATTCTGTTTGAATGAGCTTTTGGGTCTCCTGTGGACAGCTATGGGACTTTACCTCCGAGGGGGATGAGGGCGACCAGGTAGAGCAGGGGGCGGAGCATGATGGAGTCGGCCAATCAGCTGTTAGGGAGGCAAAGAAAGCAGAAACAGAGGAGGGTTGTTCAGAACAGGAAACTGAGGAAGTTTCTCCTCGTGGACAAAATGAAATGATATTACAGCTTTCCTTACCCCTTTGAACAAATCTGACATTTTAACAGAAATCTAAATGTTTCATCAGTTCTTCACCTGATCAAGGCTGCTTCATCATCATCATCATCATCATCATCATCATCATCATCATCATCATCATCATCATCATCATCATCATCATCATCATCATCATCATCACCTGCTGAATCTCACTAATTTATAGCTTCTCTAACTCAGCAAACACTAAAGGAAATAGCCACATGAAGGGGTCAATTTCAGGTCAAGTGCCTTGCCCAAAGGAACATTGACAAGGATTTGTCCATGGAAACCATTTGAAAACCCTTCAGGAACATTTAGAGCAGCAGTAATTCTCTACATCAGAGGTCTGTACGGAAGCACAGAGTGGTCGTGTTTCCTCTGATACTTTTTCACGGTGGCAGAGAATACATTCATCATCAGACACTGACTGCAGCATATTGACCAAAACGTGTCTCCATACAGGTAAAAATCATATTCTGTTGAATTTATCTGTCCAATAAACGTCTCATCTTAGGGCATCCATGCATAAGAAATATGAAAACATGAAGAATATGTTTAAAATTTCCCTTTTTGTTCATATTTAAATTGTGTGACAGGCGAGGTCATTCTCAGCATAACAGAGGGCAGCATCTTTTTAAAAATTAAAAAAAAAATAAAGAAAATCACTGTTCAGAGTGTGTTTCTGGAAAAAAATCATATTCTCTGTCTACTTATTATTCTTATTAATTATCAAGATAATCCTTTAAATACATTTAAAATAAAAAAAAAATTTGCTAAAATGCAGGAATGTTCTCTAACTGGTCTGAAAACCGATGTTTCTATTTTTTTTACATTCCTATGGAAGCCCTGACGGGCAAATGAGAAAAAAAATTAATAAATAAGGACCTAAAAATCTAGTTGGAATAAAAAAAAAAAGAAAAATGTAATTTTTAGAGTCTCTAACAACATTGATACAATAAAAATTATAATATACTACAGGAATGTGTTTGTTTACAGCCTGTTTGCTCACATAAAAAAAAAAAACATTTTTAGGCATTTTCTTTAGACGCCTAAAGTTCAACTTAAAACCTGTTTAGTTCCATATTAAAACACAAAAAAATATTTATATTTATTTACTTTAACACAATTGTTTGCTGATAGCAGAGTAGGAAATAAAACAATTGTGTTAAAGTAACTAAATATGATCAACTAAATGCCAAAAACATAATTTTTTTCAGTGTTTTATTGTGATGTAGTGAGGAAAGCAGTCCTGCCGGGTTAGTTCAGCTGTTAGCGCACCTTAAAAATAGTTTTCATAATATTTTAATATAAAACACTAAACGAGGCAGAATGTTAACTCTGTGCTGCTTGTTGTTAATGAAGAACTATTTCTATTTGGTTAATCTATTGAATAAAAGTGTAACTATGAGGAAAAATCAGCAGATGAAGCTTTTTCTAATCTAACAAATACAATCATTTCCATTCTCCTGCAGATTTAGGTTTTAAAGTATTGTAGCTTCAGACCTTCTAGAAAGTTCCAGAATAAGCTGCAGTTTAGCAGCGAACTGCAGGATTTTATTCCTTTCCAACAGAGAAAAGTTTTAAAAGCTTAGCATCTGTCTGATAAGGAGCTAACATCTGTAATCTAACCATGGTTTGAATAATTTTGAGCCTTCCTGTGAACCAGCAGTCAGTCGCACTCACGTTTGTTATAAGAATCATTTTAGATTATTTATAATCTCTGATGAAAGCTTATAATTTAGGTCTCTCTGAACGCCTGATTTCAGAATAAAAAAGATTCAAATGTTGGAAAAATATGAAAATAAATCAGAACAAGAACAAACATCTCTGCAGGAAAGGTCTAACTTTTTCAATTAAAACAGCTGATTTTAATTAAAGCTGATTAACAGACTTTTGCTGAGCTTCAATCATCATAATCAGCTGTGCTGAAGCAGAGAAACCTCTAAAACCTGCAGGACAGCAGCCCTCAGGACCCACTTTGGGGACGCCTGATCTAAAGAAATTAACTCTAAGCTTGGAAAGCAATGCTGTTGTCATGGAAACCAGCAGGAACAGAGCCCGTCTCACCGTCTGCAGCTCAGATGGAGGATGAGGATGAGGAAGGCCGGTGTCTGCGATGCGTTCAGGCGTCTCCTCAGCGGTCGTCGCCGTCTGTGGGCTGGGGGGGCCGCCGCCTGGGTTTATATTGATGCTCGCTGGAGATGCAGGAGGAGGAGGAACTGGGGACGTGACGCTGGGCTCATACTGGTCCCACCGCTGCAGGTGTGGTGCGTGACAGGGCGCAGGGTTGGAATCTATAGAGAGCCAAGATTTATAATCTGTGATGGCTGAGAGGGTCATCTTCCCCTGCGCTGTGGAATGTTACTGAGCCAGAAGACATGTGGGAAAGTTCCTCATCGGAGCCACAGGTCAGTGCGGGGACCCGGACCTTCCCTCCATCCACTGCGGTGATGTTCGGTCTGATTAACTCCCATCAGATCACAGGTTAGACCCTTCAGTCACCGATGGACCACTGACCCACCTGGAACCCATCCTGGTTCCATCCTGGTTCCATCCTGGTTCCTCTCTATATCTCCTCTCCCTGGGACCTGATGAAGAATGCAGGTTATGAACCTCGGTATCAGTCCCTGCAGCGCTGCAGCTAGCAGGGAGTTATTTCAGCCTGGGGTCGGCTGCTTTGTTCTCTCAATGACTGCTACAAATTGGACCATGACTCATGGCGCCGCCTTTGCCTTGAGGTGTGAAGTATTGGTTGACGTGGGGAAAGGTGTGAACTCTGACAGCTCTGCATCCAGGAGGCCCCGGGGCCCGGCTTCAAACACGCTATTCTGCTACCTGAATCCCAGGTCATGATGATCCAATCAGAACCTCCGTAACGGATCAGCTCTTTATTTCATCAGTAGAAATAACTGAGAAATCCAGAGCAAACCTGCATCTAAAGGAGCTATGAGGCCAACCGAATGGTTCTGACTGGTCCCACACCAGTACACCATGTTGGTGAGACTAGCAGAAAGTCCTGTTAATCATTTGGGTCTGATTGGAGCAAAGCTTCATGGGAAGAAGGTCTGCAGATATTTGGACCTGCATGTCTGTGAAGGTCCCACCACAGCATCTTAATCCCACAGATCTTCAGATCCCTTTTTTCCTTTTCCTGCTGCTGCGTTTGGGACCAAAGTTCTGTTGATGAACCAGTTTGGACCGAGCTCTGGCTGTTCCCACACTGCAAAAAATCTAAATCTAGATAAGTCATTTTTTCTTGAAATAAGTGCATTTGTTCTTGAATTGAGGAGGTAAAAGAGACACTTTGCCAATGGAACAAGACAATTTACACTTAAAATAATAATTATTTCAAGTGCATATTTTCTAATTATCTTATTTTAACAGTAAAATTACTCATTCCATTGGCAAACTATATTATTTACCTGCTCAAATTAAGGGTAAATACACTTAATTTAACACATTTTTACTTATTTCTAGATCGTTTTTGCAGTGCAGACCATTATTGGTACAGAGAGGACTTGATGCTCCACTAAGAAACGAACTGCGCCTGCAGGAACCAAATCTTCAGTTCTCCAAAGTCGTGGCTGTTATGAGATGTTTGCATCCAGGTTTTTTAATGGTTTAACTGTTTAGCTGGATTAGAGGCCTATTTCCACTCTGGTTATAAACCGTTTTTATTTGCTTTAGCTAAAGCAACAATGTGGAAGTTTTAGCCGATAGACGCGCTAGTATGAGGTGCTGTTTAAAGTCAAGCAGTCAAGAATTATGATTATTTATAATTTTTTATGTAAAAAAATAGTAATTTTTTCACTTAAAGTTCAGAACTAAATATTTAGATTTTACGTTAAAAGATTTGTCAAGCTAAATATTTATTATTTTAACTAAATATTTACCTTCAAAACTAAATAATTGGTTTGTAAAATAAACATTTAGTTTGGAGCTAAAGATTTAGTTTGTATTTAAATATTTTGGTTGTTAAATAAATAATAAGCTCCAATCTTAATATTTAACAAACTAAATATTTGATTTTCAAATTTCATATTTAGCTAGCACCTAGCTAAATATGGACCTCTGGTTAAAGCTAAATATTTAATTTGTAAATCACATATTTAGTTTGTTAAATAAATCATTAGTTTGGAGCTAATTATTTAATTAAAAAACAAAATATTTACTTTGTTAGACATTTAGTTTGGAGCTAAATATTTATTTAGCAAAGGAAATATTTGATTTGCAAATAAAATATTTATCTAGCTCCAAGCTAAATAAACTAAATATTTCGCTAGAACCAGAGGTCAATATTTAGCTAGCTTGGTGCTAGCTAAATTTGTAGTTTGTTAAAGAGATATTTAGTTTGGAAAACAAATATTTAATTAAAATACTAAATACTTGGCTTAGTAAATAAATATTTAGCTAGCTAATTTTTTTTTACTTACAATCTTAATATTTAGTTTGAATCTTGACATGGTGAAAAATGACTTGGAAAAAGGAAAAACCTTATTTTCCTCTTCAAAGACGCTAAATAAACATAGATATTGCTCCTACTTTCTGATTGCTTGACTTTACTAACAGCACTCCATGCATTTACCCCATTTGAAATAAATTCTTTGTCCAGTTGGACATACAGTTTATTTAATAAATGTCAGTGGGATCTGTGTGAGGCTACATCCAGAGTTCAGTAGCTTCTAAACCATGGGCCGTAGCCTCAGACGTAGCCTCTGGTTTCACTGGTTTCGCTTTAACAGTGGAGTTAGACCCCTAGCGATAAGGAAGGTTCTGCTCTGGTGTAGAGGTGCTTCCTTTAACCCCCTGCCATGGAGGTCCAGGTCAACCTGTCTCAGCTCTGCAGGAAACCCACCATCAGCACCAGGATGGAACCACCTGTTTCCCTCTGGGATGATCCTTCATCTCTGCATAAAAAGCTAAAGGAATGAATAAAATGTTAAACAGGGTCAACTGCAGGGTCAGTGTTTGCTTTCTCTGAACGCAGCAGTTTGACCTCAGATTGAACCTGCTGGGATGACTGGCTGTGGTTTCAGTGGTTCCCAGCTCTCCTCATGGTAATAAGATGGACGGACTGGTTTGGGGTGGGGGCAGGACTCCGTCCCCGCTGTGACCTTAGCGAGCAGAAAGAGATGTAGTGGTTGCAGGTAATGGTTGCTAATGAGACCATAAAGGTAATCCTTAAAACGGCACATGGTGCTTCCACTGCCCTGTTTGACAGAGAGCATTAAAGCTGCATTCTGTCTTTGTCTGTTTGCACTCATCTGGTCCACATACTTTATCAATGACACAGAGATTACATCAGAGCAGGTGGAGCAACAGATCAACATGATGTAAACAGATGCTTTCAGCTTTTTTGTTGCTGAGGTTCCAACATGTTTGGAGATTCTTTCTGTTACTGATACAGAAATCCCTCAGAGGGAAGGTTTAGGACGGCAAAGTCATCAACTCATGAAACTGATGATGTCTAATGCTTCTCTACCCCCCCATACCACAGACCGATTCAGGAAGTGCCTCTAATTGCCAGGAAATTCAACCACCAGCTAAAGAGCCTCAGTATTCAGTCAGAATGGGGAGTTTGGAGGAGCGTCGCTGTCAGACTGATAGAGTTTGGATAGATTCTAAGAACAGATTGGTTGTTCTAATCTAGTTAGCTCAAACTATTTTGGTTAAACAATATAATGATCAAATTAGAGCAAACAACTGATTAGATTTGCATTATTAGTACTTTCTTCGTGTTGCTTTGTGATGACAAGACAGTGTTGTAAGACGTTACCCTCCAATTCAAAGGTTGTGGCTTCAAGACTTGATAAAAGCTTTAGAAAGTTTCTATACCCCTGAGGCCCTTGTCACACCTTGCCGATTTAGCCAACGTATGCGTGACGTCCCAGAATCTCCTAAAACGCCAGCAGACCATGAACTTTCTATGTATTTTCCATATTTGGGCGTATACATAGAGTATTCATAACGTTTCCAGAGCTAATGTCCAACGACAGCCTAACTTATGCGTAACGCACGGCAGCATAATGTCCATGAAATGATGCACAAGCATCATTTCATGGGCCCCCCCACCAAAACACCATCCTCCCCACCAAAACACCTGCATGTTGGAACTGCAACTAAGATACAGGAAGTGAGGTCATAGAGGTCAAACTGCTGCAGAGGAGATCAACCACTGCATCTACCAGTCTGTTTATAACGGGTCTCTGTGGGGGACGTGAGCTGCAGGTAGTGGGAGTTTCTAAGGTGAGTTCAGGGGAACGTCGGCCACAGCTGTAGAGTGTCAATGAGTGAGACTGATGCCTGAACAGCAGGTCCAGGAGGACGGATGTGAAGTGCCCATGATTACCGGGGGGGGGGGGGGGGGGTGGGGGGGTTCAAGATTAAATTTACCAGGGTGCCAGGGTGGGGCCTTTTAAATATGGGGACAAGAATAGCACACACAATAAAACCTAGAGCAGTAGTGTTTAGGATAATACAGGAGCCACAAAGCCAAGGATGCACATTTCTGATCTATGTGCAACACTGTTATTCTGCATAGAAGTCTTCTGTCTTCTGAAACATTTTTAAAGGCTAATTTGCAGACACAACATAAAGTATATGGCATCATTCATGCACAATTTGCTAATAGGGAAATACTACAGCATTAACAGACATGGACTGGTAATTCTAGAAATTATATGTCATATGTAATTACCATAAGAATGTAATTCAATACATGTATATGTCATGTACATCATCAATTTAGCACTTTGGCTCATCTGTATTATTCTGCTCCATTAACACATTAATTTTATTGTGATAATATTTGTATATTATGTTATATTACATGATTTATAAACTTCATTGACGTCATAATGACTCTGCAATGTGATGGTCCTATTTTCTTATTCAAAGTTAAAGTTAATCTACTGATGCTATGAAACAGCCAGTGTGTCAAAGTGGTGAATTTATCTTTATTTTAAAATTCTTAAGTCCCCCTAAAAAAGAAAACATCTTCTTTGCGACCGGTCTAACTAGGGAGTACCAATATGGCGGCTGGTGGCTTCATTCCACCCCGTACTACCAACCTGCAATCAGCAGTCAGTGAATAAATAGAGATCAGTAACCAGAGCATTCAGTCTGCTGTAGTTCATGTTGTTTACCACTAGATGGAGCTAAATCTTACACAGCGAAGAGGGAGCAATCATATCTTTGTTTATCTGAGAGCTCACATTTTTAATTGCTTTTATTTAGTGTCTAAATGATGACAGTGAGCCGCACCTATGATGTCATCTTTTTACAAACAAGTAAAGAAAGGAAAATAATCTCATTCTCAGCATCATCAGTTAGTTTCAACGTTCTTGACGTAGCAGCTGGTTTGTCATGAGGCTGTTTGGGGAAGAGCTGAATGTCATCACTTCTTCTGTTGTCTGGAAACAGGCTGTTCTCTTCTGGGTCATTCTGTAAAGCAGAATCCTAATATTCGCAGTAATCTTCCTTATTCTTTGTTTTGGGAACAAACAGCTTTTTGCATCTGTTGATACTTGGAGTAGAAGACATGTTTCTGTGAAGTCTGGAGGTTTTATCATCTAGGCGTGGCGTTTGTCGTGTCTTTAACCGATCTGGGTTGAATTGTTTGCTCCCAATGAGGGCTACCTGCCTGCTGATCATCATTAGGTAAATAAGATGATTTGGTAATGGAGTATTTTTACTCCTAAAATAAGATCATTAGATAATATGCACTTAATAAGAATGCCATTGTTTTTTTTCTTATTTTAAGTTATTTTAAGAAAATATGACTTGTTTATATTGACATTTATTCGCAGTGCACCCAGGGTGGCATCGTTTCCATAACCAGCATTTACTTCCAGGCGGTTCATTTTCTTTGCTGCAGCTAATTTCTGGAGAAGCTGGTTGAAGTCTGGTTTGGTGAAAGGAGCCATTGTGATTCTCTCAGGCATTATTGAAATATCATAAAATGTTTTAAAATAGTCCAGCTGGAAAATGTTTGAAGTAAAGGTGTTTTATTTTTTTTAAAGATGCTTTGTCAACATACACTATATTGCCAAAAGTATTTGCTCACCCATCCAAATTATTGGAATCAGGTGTTCCAATCACTTCCATGGCCACAGGTGTATAAATTCAAGCACCTAGGCATGCAGACTGTTTTTACAAACATTTGTGAAAGAATGGGTCGCTCTCAGGAGCTCAGTGAATTCCAGCGTGGAACTGTGATAGGATGCCACCTGTGCAACAAATCCAGTCGTGAAATTTCCTCGCTCCTAAATATTCCACAGTCAACTGTCAGCTGTATTATAAGAAAATGGAAGTGTTTGGGAACGACAGCAACTCAGCCACGAAGAGGTAGGCCACGTAAACTGACGGAGCGGGGTCAGCGGATGCTGACGCGCATAGTGCGAAGAGGTCGCCAACTTTCTGCAGAGTCAATCACTACAGACCTCCAAACTTCATGTGGCCTTCAGATTAGCTCAAGAACAGTGCGCAGAGAGCTTCATGGAATGGGTTTCCATGGTCGAGCAGCTGCATCCAAGCCATACATCACCAAGTGCAATGCAAAGCGTCGGATGCGGTGGTGTAAAGCACGCCGCCACTGGACTCTAGAGCAGTGGAGACGCGTTCTCTGGAGTGACGAATCGCGCTTCTCCATCTGGCAATCTGATGGACGGGTCTGGGTTTGGCGGTTGCCAGGAGAACGGTACTTGTCTGACTGCATTGTGCCAAGTGTAAAGTTTGGTGGAGGGGGGATTATGGTGTGGGGTTGTTTTTCAGGAGCTGGGCTTGGCCCCTTAGTTCCAGTGAAAGGAACTCTGAATGCTTCAGCATACCAAGACATTTTGGACAATTCCATGCTCCCAACTTTGTGGGAACAGTTTGGAGCTGGCCCCTTCCTCTTCCAACATGACTGTGCACCAGTGCACAAAGCAAGGTCCATAAAGACATGGATGACAGAGTCTGGTGTGGATGAACTTGACTGGCCTGCACAGAGTCCTGACCTCAACCCGATAGAACACCTTTGGGATGAATTAGAGCGGAGACTGAGAGCCAGGCCTTCTCGTCCAACATCAGTGTGCGACCTCACAAATGCGCTTCTGGAAGAATGGTCAAAAATTCCCATAAACACACTCCTAAACCTTGTGGACAGCCTTCCCAGAAGAGTTGAAGCTGTTCTAGCTGCAAAGGGTGGACCGACGTCATATTGAACCCTATGGATTAGGAACGGGATGTCACTTAAGCTCATATGTGAGTCAAGGCAGGTGAGCAAATACTTTTGGCAATATAGTGTATATGCCACTTTACTCAAAGGGAAGGTAAACTTCTTTTTTTAAAGTGAGTTTTCTAATGTTTTTTAAACTCTCTAGGCTGAAACCCAGCAGTTAGTTTCTATCTAGAATCCGGCTCCCTGTGTGAGTGGCCTTTGGGCTGCATCTACTCAACTCTGCCAGATATTATGTCAACACAATGCTCTCCCCCTCCCCTCCCCGTGTAGATCTATGATCCTGCTTCATGTTTGGCTGGTTGGTGAATATTACATTATACCATGGAGGATAATGTCTCCAGGGACAGTGCTTCATGGACTGACTTTGAACACAAGCATGTATGGATATAAACATATGGACGCCTCACGCCAGCCTCCACCTTCCTTCCCTCTTCCAAGATGTTGTGTTGTCTCCGTCATTAAACAGGATGTTGGACCCAGAATTCGAGGCGAGACGGACAGCGGGAAAATTCAAAGGTGTTTATTAAAACAATAACTGAAGCGGCTGTGCACCATCCATCACTGGATACTGCAGTGGAGAAAAACACAGGTTAGTGACCACGATAATCTGTTGGAAGATTATTATCCATGAGAATCACTATCCTGGTTTGACAGCTCAGTCCACCTCCATAGAACGAGGTAGGATCCAGCTGGAGGGCTGCCAATTAGAGACTGACACGGGGGTGGATTTTCACTCCCGTCCCACTCCCACAGAAAAAAATAGTGTCCCGTCCCGATTCCGGGCCAGAGTAGAAATCTAAATCCTGTCCCGTCCCACTCCTGGTGAAATTACTCCCGCTCCCATTCAGAATGACTCCCGCTCCTGCACCACTCCCATTCTTGTTTTTGTTTTTTGAGCGTGGGTGAAAAACTCAGAGCGGAAGCACTGTTGGTTTTTGGGTCGTGTAGTTTTTTTGACTCGCATTATAGTGTAGGCTTCAAGGAAAAAAACTACAAAATGGCGGCGCCAGTACTGGATTTTTTTTCTTTCTATTTTATTTTATTTTTTGGCATCGATCCTAGTTTTTTTTGTTACTATTGGTTTGCTCCCGCTCCCGTCTGCTCCCGTTAATGTCTAATCCTGTACCGTCCCAATCACGTGATCGTTACTAATACTGACTCCCATCCCACTGGAATACCACGGGAATCCTGTGACCCGTGGTATTCCCGAAAAAATGTCAGTCTCTACTTCCAATCAGAGGCGGCGTGCGTCTCCCAGAGTGAACCAGATGCTGCAGTCCTGGATGGCAAACATTAGTCCGAGCCAGGTCAGGGAAACGGGTCAGAACAGGAACAAGCTGGTTCAGGGTTCCAGGAGTCCAGAGAGAGCTCAGGCAGAATGTTTAGATAGGAACAGGCAAGCTCAGTGGTGGAGAGGCAGAACAGGGCAAGATATCAGGAATACTGCGAAAAAACAGCTCCCTCCCCTGATCCAAGACAGGAACAGGATACGCTCAGTGGATAAGAAGCAGAACATGATCAGGATCTCATCATCAGGATGAGAACACGAACTCCAGCAGGAGCAATGATCTGGCCCTGATACCTGAGACTGAGCCGTATATAACGAAGCAGGAGCAGGTGGATTAGATGAGTGGTAATTGGAAACCGGGCAGAGTTAGGCAGGTGAATGAAATGAGCAATTAAGGTAAAAAGTCTTTCAAAGAAATAAAACGTGATTATAAAATAAATGAATATGTAAATAAGTAAAAATAAAATGCAATGTTTTTTTATTTTACTTCATTATGTCATTTATTTAATAGAATATGTATTATTAATTTATCAAAAGAAGCATTTATTTAGTTCTGAATGAAGCGGCTCTCCATAAGAAACGACCTCTCTGGATTTATTACGTTAACAGATCTCTGGTTTCAGGCTCACCTGAGGTAGGCGTGTCCACCTGCAGGATGTCGCCTGTCTGTCTCTATATATGCTGATGACTGGATGATTGCAGAGGACAGCTGCTTTCACACCAGAGGAGGAAACACTGCGTTCTAAGGTAAAGATGTTAAATATTTTCCATTGATACAAGAGAAAACAGGACAGTTAATTAGTCATATGTCTTATTTTCATATTTATTATTTATTACATATTTAGTCTTATTTTCTGTTATTGATATAAACTAATTACATTTTATTGCACTTGTTGACCTCTGTCAAGTTCTTTAAGGGCTACAGAGGGCAGCTAAGCTTTCTGATAAAAATATTTATTTTTCCAACCATTTAAAAACAATAATTGCAGAGATAAAAAACTCTGCCTATAAAGATACTTATAAATGAATGAACATTTAAAGAGTAAATTCCCAGTTGTTAAAGTGAGGTTCTGTGAAGTTATAAAAAAAATCAGAGATCGCTCAGAAAACTTGTTTAAAATACTGATTATCTTGTAGATCAGTTGAAGCAATGAATTAGATAAACACCAACTTTTTATCTGAGTTTAGGAGTTTATAACAATTAAAAAGAAAAAAAGCTGACATCAGTGTGATAAAGCTGCTGGGTGTAATTCCACTGATTTTGGGTTTCATAAAATAATCTTCAAACAGCTGTGATTTTGGAAAGTCCAGGAACAATCAGTGGTAATAATACACAGCCGACCATCTTTAAGATGTGAATATTTTTAGCTTGGTTTGTTGAAAATAGGTACTTCCGCCTCTCTGCCTCCGTAAACTTTGCTTATAATATTCTTACTTTTTACCTTTTTATCTCTTTGCCAAAGCTAAAGAAATTTGCACAAATCTAAACCTTTCAAGGTTTCTCTAGCTCAAATACTTTTTAAACATTTGATGTTATTTTGATCACGCTGGAGAGAAGGACAAATCCCCGTTACCAAACACTGTCTGAAAGCACAGTGGTTTTAAACACATTGCATCAATAACTAAACACCAAAAGTGAGAAATAATGTAATGATTCTAATGACAGCAACCAGACCAGTAGCTTTTACTGGGAAACTGTTGGAGTAAAGCCAAAGAACAAACAATTCAGCCCAGATATGAAAAGACGCCTGAAAGGACAAACATCTTATCTAGATGGAAAAATCTGGACAAAAAAAAAAAAAAACAACAGGTGCAAAAAGCTGTTTGTTCCTAAAACAAAGAATTTCTGAGAATATGGGAATTCTGCTAAAAAAAGAAACAGGTTTTCTGCTTTACAGGATAAGCCTGAGGAGAGCAGTCTGTTTCCAGACAACAGAAATATGACGACATCCAGCAGCATCATAACAGATGAGCTGCTACAGCAGCAGCATTAATAGTAACTGGAGATGCTGGGAATGAGATCAAACTCTGCTGCAGGAAGAAGAACAGAAATACTGGATTCTGGCTTTAAGCAGAGATGGCAAAAGTACTCACTTTCCGTACTTGAGTAAAAGTACAGATAGCCTACTTGTGTTAAAAAATACTCTGGTAAAAGTGGAAGTACTGGTTAAACTTCTTTACTCAAGTAAAAGTAACAAAGTACAGGCTTGTAAATTTACTTAAAGTATCAAAGTAAAAGTAGAAACCACTTTTTTCATGCCGTTGCCTACATTTTAAATGGATGTCTGCCAATAGGACTAGATCTCCGTTGTGTTCATTTTCAATCATCTCGTCGTCCATGCTACTATGCTAACGCCGCCGCCACCAAGCTGCGATGATTTGCCGCCAATGAATACCGCCGAATCTGTGGATTCATCTTGTAGTGGTGCGTCAAATGCAACGTAGATTCCCATCCAATTAGATTGAATTTGGTATTGATGACGTGAAAAATAATAACGGTAACTCCATTGAAATGATTCAAAACTAAAGTAACGAGCCAATTTTTAAAAATGTAAGGAGTAGAAGTAAAAAGTCGCCATAAAAATAAGTAGTAAAGTAAAAATATCAGAAAAATCTACTTGAGTACAGTAACAAAGTATTTGTACTTTGTTACTTCCCATCTCTGGCTTTAAGATGGCGTCTGAAATCTCAAAGAGGGTCACCCAGATCACACAATCCAACTTTGATGAATTTAGTGATAAAAGCAGAGTGCGAAATACGGGGGAGTCTGGGGGGCTCGACCCCCCAGATTAACCCATGAGACCCCCTGAAAGCCTCAAAAGCAAAATTTAAAGGGGGTCTTAAATTGTGTCAAAAAAATGAAAAAAAAACTTTTTTTGTCACTATCGGGTAATAAAATGTTTTTAAGCTCAAAATGTCCAGTATTTAAAATTCAAAACATTAATTCACAAATATGTTCTGTTTCTTGCCAAGTGGAGGCGGCCAATCCTGTAATAATAATAATAATAATTTTTCTGCTGCCATTACCATCTGCCTTTTTGCACTAGTATTGCATATTTTATATTATTGTACATTTTATATTCTATAGTGAAATTGAATGTTTAAATTTTAGTATTAGGAACTGATCTTATCTGTTGCACCTGTGCACTTTATCGGTTTCACTGTTGGTGAATGAGAAACGAACGTCCTCTCCAGTCCTTGTATGTCTGGTGAATGTGAAGAATTGACATTAAAGCTGAATTTGATTTGAAATGTTATAGGCCTACTGCATATTGAGAAAATTTAGATTGTATTGCTCAACAATCGGGAGATGGGAACCCCCCCCAAATATTGACAGGTATTTCCCACACTGGATAAAAGCCTAAGCTAAGCTAAGCTAAGCTAAGCCCTTTTTTTAGCCGTCCACTATTGATGGATGTGGACATAATTTTACAAAAAACATAATAATATCACTGGTAAAAAAGCTAAAAACTTAAATTATTATAAAAATGACTTAGAAAAAAAATCAACTTCATGTTCACATCTGTTTTGCAATATTATACCAAAAAATGGCATAATTAAATCATGTAATGTATGAGCCTGGTCTGAAGTATCAATGTTAGACCCCTTATCAAGTAACAGATTTTGGTGAGACAACTGAAATGAAGCGTTCTTGGTTCGGGGCATCAAGGCTTCCACCTCTGACCGATCCTATCTGCACCCGTCCATAGGACCAATAGGGGATGACCTCATGTCGCTCCTTCGGACCGAGGCCGGATGAGTCCCGCAAGTACCACCATGCTCTCACCAACATGTGCTTCCCGCAAGGCTGTATACTTGGCCCTTTGTAATTTATAAATGATTGCTTAGAGACTTAGAGACTTTGACACTGGTACAAGTCAGTGTCAAAGTCGCTACTAAAGGGAACAGGTTCATCAGGTTAGAACCATTAGGTAACTATGGATGTGGCACAAAAACTCCAAGAGATGCAATGGATGCATGTTTTGCAGTTTGATCATATTTCCATGTTTTAAACTGAAGGAAGGGGAGTCTTTTTAGAAAAGCCCAACCAGGGACAGTAGTCATTAAATGCAACACTCCAGTGATATACTTACTTTTAGCATTACATTGTCCCTGTCAAATGAAGCTGAAATAAAATGAGGCCTATCGGCTTTGCTATTCCTTAGTATTTCCCTTATCTGATTTTTCTGAAGAGGAAGTAGAGTAAATAATGATCGAACTAAAGAATTAGGATGTTCTCAGCACAAACGCTTATAAAGCAGCCTGATTATCATTAAACTAGCAGTTTCCTCAACAGTTAAGAATCTCCTGCACTGCTGATGCTTTGTGTGAGTTGTTTTTGCATCAGTGGGTAAAACTGCTGCGTTGCAGCAAGAAGGTTCTCGGTTTGACTCCCAGCCCAGGGTCTTTCTGCATTGAGTTAGCATTTTAAGTGATAAGTGTGACAGAATGGATGGATGTTTAAAGCTCTACATTCTTCTGCACTTCTTAATTATTTTAATACTCATGTTCCCCAATAAAAAAATCTCTCAAACAGGTTCCACTTTGAAGATGGATAAGAACAGAACCACCATGGAGACAAGTTACAATCACAGCAACAATCAAACTGATTCCTCACTGGCTAAAAATGAAAGCTTGATCTGCTGGCAAAATGATGGAAGAGAAGATTTATTATCAGAGGTCGTCATCTACGTCTATATTCCCTTCTTCCTGTTGGCCATCTACAGTCTAACTTCTCAGGTAAGTATTACAGTAATAATTCAACTGTATTGATCTCACAATGGGGAAACTCCCTCTCTGCATTTTAACTCATCCCCTCGGATAGCAGTGGGCTGCCATTGTGCGGCACCCGGGGGCCAAATGGGGGTTAAGGGTCTTGCTCAAGGACCCAGAATGGAGGCTGTGGGGATCAAACCGCTTGTTAGCTTATCGCTTTAGCTTCTCTAGGCTAACAGGGTCTCCCTGTTCTGCCGTGCTAATGCAGGGCCCGGTACCCACTGCTGCAGGTTCCCTGCTTGGTCCACTGCAGCGTCCTTTAATCCAGAGCAAACTGGGGTTTATTATTATTATTATTAATATAAAGCAGAAGGTCTTGGTTTTCTTACACGTTTCCTTGCAGTAAAGGAATCGTCCCTGATTTCAGAGGAGAGTCCCAGTTTTGAAACATTTCTAGTCTGTGTTTTCAGAGTTGTCTGTGAGCAGTTTTAATATTTCTTATGTGAAAATAAACCTTCAAACATGGGTGTTTGTTTTCACAGATGGACATATTCAAGTTGCACTAAAAAAAAGGAGTCAGTAAAGGAGAAATTATGCAAGAGAGATAATCACCTGGTCACATCTGCATTTCTTACAATGGTTGTTTTTTTTTTCTAATTGGCATCTGCAGCATTTCATTAATGCAATAATAGGACCACGCTAGATATGTATACATATATATTCTTGTATTTATTTATTTTTTTTAAATACAAGAAGAAAGTCATCATATTATGAAAATAATGTTGTAACATTATAAAGTCAGAATATTAAAAGAATAAAGTTGTATTTTAATACAACTCTTACAAGAACACTGTCCTCCCTAAAATGAGGAATCTTTAGCATCTTCTGAACTTCGGTTAATAGAAATTTTCAGTCTTTTAGCATCATATATTTACCAGTATGTCTAAGACAAAGTGGACTCAGGTTGCTGGTTTGTGGTGCTGGTCAGGTTGTAGTATGATGACTTCCTTCTCATAATTTTATGACTTTACTCTTGTAAATTTATGTTATTCTTGTAATATTATGACTTTTTCTCATAATATTACACATTTATAATGTTACAACATTATTCTCATAATGGTAGGAATTTATTCTCATACATTAGCTTAGGAAACTGGTTTATAAAAGTAAATAAGTATTTATATTAAGATTATACAGGTGTCACATCCTCTTCCCCTTAGAAACAGTCATTTCAACCGAAAATCTGTAAATGAACAATATATTTACTTGTTAAATGAAAGTTTATGGTACGGCCTCGGCCTACCATCTAATGTGATGGGACTGTGATGTTATATCTATCCTAAAACACAGAAGAACTGAAAGAAGAGGAAATAGCAGAAAAGTAGTTAGACTGTCAGAAGAGTTGAAGTCAGAGAAGAAAAATTAACCGATTGAAGGACAATGGAAAAATTGATGGAAGAGTGAAGAATAAAGGTGGAAAAGAGCAGGAGGGTATTGGGAAAAAGATGGAAGGAAGAAGAGAGACCAGGGGAAAGATTTAACAGGTTTATTGAAGAGATAATGCAGAATCCAGTGTTGCTCTGAACACTGTTCAACCGGAACTGAAAAGTGAGGGGAAGACAAAGCGGTTACTTCAGGCTCAGTAGGAAATTTGATTCTTGGACTTGAAGAGGAGGATTTGGTAGCTGACTCACATTTCCTGCAAAGTGGTTGACTCTTTGACTCCAGTCTGTGTGCTGTAGTTCCAGTGTTTGTCTGATTAGGTGGAGGGTGGACAGGGTTTACCCAGAATGCGAATGTTTGTAGGTGAATGGAGAAGCTGACTGCCACTCAGATTTCCTGCGGTACTTGAACGGGTCATAGTGGAGATGAATCCCTTTCTCAGTGTGAAGCTCAAACGATCTCTTTAGGAAAAGTAGATTCAAACCTCCAGTTTAAATCCTTAGCTCAGTTTGAAGCTCAGATGATCCTTCCAGGGAGAGAAGGTCCGAAACATCCAGTTTGCAGGATGATCACCGTCCTTTGTTTTCCAGATACGAAGTGAACGGGTTGTTCCAGTCTTCATCGTCAACCTTCTAATCTCAGACGTCCTTCAGGTCGCCTGCATGGCTGTTCACATCGTTTCTGACATGACCAGTAGAGACAGGTTCTACCTTATTTATACCTACTATGGTTTTGTTATAGCCAGTGTTTTCTTCATGACCCTCATTGCCCTGGAAAGGTAATCGTCTTTATAGTTGTTCTAAAATGTTGAGTTCTATTGATCCAATCAAACAGAAACTGGTCATTTTGCCTTGTATAGACTGTTGACATGTGTTTTTTTGTGTGTGTGCGACAGATATCTGATGATCGCCCACCCGCTGCGGTACAGATTCAGCAAAACAGCAAAGATCTCAGTCTGGGTCTCTCTCATCACCTGGATAATCTCTATATTAACAGGCTTTGTTAGCGCTGGCTACCCTGGAAGCAGTCTGCTCCTTCCCTTCCCTTTGATGATATTCTCTCTTGTTGGGACCTTCAAAGCTCTGTCCACTGTTCAGTCCGTCCATGCTGCTGAGAAGCGACGGATTGTTGGGGTTTTGGTTGTGGTGTTTTTAATTTATACCGTCACATTCTTGCCTTTTGTTTTAGCTCCATTGCTGTCTGTTTTTTCAACTCGCTATCATACCATTTTGCTGTCCTGGAACTTTGTTGATTTTTCCTGCACGGCAATTCAGATAAACCCTCTGACAGACATATTTCTTTACATTCTGTTTAAGAAATGGTTCCTAGACAAGCTTTTAACATTTTTGTGTTGTTGCATAAAAAATAGCGATGAAGCCCAACAGATAGTGGATGAAACAGAAAGCTCCTCGTCCAAAAGAAAACACCAAGAAAACCCAAGAAATTTAGAGGAGGATACAAAAGACATTTGTTAAGAGCTACAACCAAACTATTGTCAGTTTAATGAATAGAAAGATGTATAGAACTTTCCATGCATAACCCTAAACCTAGGCTGAGCTAAAACTTTGCTAAGGTCTAAATCAGAGGTCATGGATTAGCAGACTGACGTAGCCTATGGATCTAGACCCACCTGCTGGCTAATCTGGACCCAACCTGATTTAAAACATTTATAAATTACCGCATGTTGTCCAGCGACAGTGTCTAATTTCACTTGCGCCTCTTCTCCTGTTAATACGGTAAAGCCCTGGGGAGCGTCCGGCTCCAGGCTGCGCGTGATCCAAATGAGCCAAAGAGCTGTCAGTCTGGGTTGCTGCTGCTGCTACTTTTAGACACAGCAGGCAAACCTGTGGCAAGCCGGGCGATGGGAAAGAAGGAGAAGACCATGAGAAAAAGAGAGCAGAGAAAGTGTGGACTGCTGGAAGAACTGCGGTGAACTGGTGAAAGAAAAGTGAAATGGCGTGCTCAAAGATGACCCTGCACATTTAGAGGATGTTTGGCTCAACCTGCTGCTGTGAAGCAGGATTCTCCACCATGAACAGAATCAACAATAAATCTGGATCCAGGCTCAAAATGAGCTCCTTGATATGTGCTTGAGAATGGCTTAGTCTCTGGTTAAACCCAGGTTTAAAGCCTTGCAGGGCAGCCTAAAGCCCACTGCCAACATTAAGACAGAAAAAAGAAAGAAAATAACAAACCATCAGTTCAGTTTGAGAAAATGTGGGAATCAGGAAATTATCTATAAACCAAATTGAATGATTGTTGTTCTCTACTTCAAAAACACTTTAAATTTTAAAATGGAAAGATTTTCTATTTTTTTCTATTTTTTATTTAAAAGCTAAATGTAAAACATGGATGCATAAACACCTCATTTTTATTTCAGTGTTAAATTCTGTTAAAGTAACAGATTACAATTAAAAATGTATCTGGACTTTTACTGGTTGTTGATTTTCTTTATTTTTTCCTGATCTTCTGCTGATTTTTAATCGGTTACTCCTGGTCTAAATCAACGTTATTGTCAGATTGTTATCTGACAAAAAAAGCATAAGATTTTCTAAAATAATAAATGTAATAATGTTTAATAACTTCCGCCTCTCTGCCTGCTCAGACCATCTCTCCTTCATTCCCCGCTTCTTATAATATTTTGATTTTTACCTTCTTATATCACCAAAAGCCACAGAAAATTGGACACAAAAAAAACATTTCAAGGATTTTTTTTATCAAACTGGGGAGAAGGACAAGTCCACCTCAGCACAAAATGCCTCCCTTCATCACATCAGCATCGTCTTCATCACATCTTAAACTAACTTCTCCATAAAACAGCTGCTTTGGAAATGAAGCTTAACTGACAGGAAGTGAATGTGGAGGTAAATCCTCCTTATGAGAATGATTTGACCCCTGACTCTGCTGGTGTCTGAAAACAATGAGATAACCCCAGCAGAGGTTAAAACACATTGCAGCAACAACTAACCAAAAGGAGCTGATTCTACAGACATTCATCAGATCTATAGATTTCTTTGGGAAACTCTTGGAGCAAAGCCAAGGACAAACAATCCAGCCCAGAACTAAAAAGGTGCCTGGCAGGACAAACATCTTTTAGACCAAACTGTGCCCAGACTTCAGAGAAACATGTCCTCTACGTCAAGTATCAACAGATGCAAGGAGCCGTTTGTTCCCAAAACAAAGAAAGAGAAAGGACCCAGTGAGATTACTGAGAATATGGGATTCTGCTTTACAGGATAACCCTGAAGAAACAGTCTGTTTCCTGACAACAGAAAAAACTATGATGGCATTCAGCTCTCGCAAACATCCTCATAATAAAAAGATTCTGAGCCAAGAACGATGGAGCCTCGGTTAAAGTTCAAACTAAAGAAACTCATCGCCCGCCTACATCCACCTGCGACAGCCAATCAGCTTTGAACCACGCCTCCATGAAAGCCAATCAGCATCCAAAGCTCATCTTAAAAGGCCTCCGATGCGCACCTGTCTGCTACCTGGTGCGCAGGCGGCGGATGAGCTGTTTAACTTTATTGAGATGACTGCGTTTCAACCCCCCTCCATCCCCTCCCCCACCATCGTAGCTAAAGCTTCATCAGAGCGTCATTCCTCCTGGACTCTTACTGCGTTCCCTGTCTCATCTCAATAGGTCCAGCAGAAAACTGCCATGTTGAGCCTGGTTCTACCAGAGGTTTCTTCCCAACGGGGAGTTTTTCCTCTCCACTGTCACTTCATGCTTGCTCATCATGGACAGGTTCTCTCCACCTGTGTTATCCAACTGGACTTCCATCTTCCAGGTCCCTGAGTGAAGCTCCACTATCAGCTCACACAGTCCACTGGATCTCCCCATAAAGCTCAGCAGACCGTCTCTCTAACCAGCAGTCTACAGACTGACCAACTCCATCTATATCCACTCCACCACCAGTGAATTTATTGAATTTAATGAATTTATTTACATAAAAATGTCCAATCATCCAATGATGACAATATACTGTATGCCTCAATTATATTTTCAGGAAAGTTTTTTTTAACACGGCTAGAGATCATAATGCATCAGACCCAAGAGGAATTAAAACACACTGAAATATTTGTAACATCTTTATTAAATATTCAGTATTATTAACTCATTTACATATACCGTAATCCACTAACCAAGAGCAAGTTTAATGATAAATTAGAGCAGATATATATACATACATACACTGACATATATTACTAACACAACTAGAAACAATCTGTAAAAATTCTGCATAAAGCATCACATCACCACACTGTGTGTTTTAGGTATCAGGTTTAGCAGAACTGGGTGGGATTCTCTGTGAAATGCAGTGAACCAGAGGAACGACTCTGGACTCCTGAACCTCAGAAGGAGCAGATCAAACACTGACAGCTGGTCCAGTTTCAGCAAAGCTCAAACCTAGAAAATAAACCCCTGGTGGCTTTAACTGCAAACTGTCCTAATGAAAAAGCAAAAAATGACCATACTGGGATCAAATGTGGCTGATGTAACCAGAACTATTCCCCTCTGAAGGCACATCTCTCCAGCTGAGCTTCTAGAACGGACAACTTCCTGTTTGACTTCCTGTTGCTTTATGCAATTGGCCGCATAAGGCTAGGTGAGCTCTTACAGCTGAAGGCTACGCTGAAGTAGATTTCTCCAGAGAGGTCTGTGCTCGCTGTACCAAGTCAGACTATATTGCCTACAAATAAGAAGGAGTTGATCTTAGATGCTTCCTGTGATTCAAACCAAGTTGAACGCAGTGTTTCCTGAAACCGCCGTCATGTTATTGAAAAGAGCGCACTGAGTCAAACTGTATCATCATTATTCATTTATTCCAGGATCATCAAACTTCCAGCATGTGCTTCCCATAACAATACCTGTCACCTGGACTACCAGAACATGTCACTCTTTTATGATGTCATCATAGGTAGCCATTTGTTTTATACATACATAACAATAACACCACATCTCTCCTGTCTAGAATCAATGGGTGGACTACCATTGATTCAACAGACCTAACAGGATTATTCTGCCTCTATAGCTGGAAGGTCTATTTCTACATAGAGTTAGAAAAAAACCCTGAATCATTCTTAAACTTTAAGCATAATTGTTGCACCAATTATTTCATTTTCTTTAGCTACAAGTTCAGTCTATCTGGTTTCACAATCTGTCTTCCAAACCTGCTTGTATGAGTAGGTGAAAGTTTAGCAAAGCTCTGCTCTGTAGATTCTTTAGAACTTGGTTGAACTTCTTCTGCAGCAACATCACCTTCCGGTACATCTGGCTCTGTCGAAGGCTCCATAGGAACCGGATGATGACGATTTCACCTAATCGATACATGGGGTCTATCCACAATGAAGGTGGAGTAGAATGATTGGTAACCACTGCTCCTCCAACACCTTAACCACTCAGGGTGCAGATTAGGAAGTAGAGTTGTAGTTCCACACACCTCTCTGTAGCTTCTCTACTGTTACCCACTCATTACTCTATCCAGTGTCTTTCCCATGACCAAATTCAAATAAATTAGAAGAGATTCCTTACAGAAACCTGGCTGCAGCAAGAGGATTATTTGAGCATAAATGAGGCAACTCCTTCAAGCTATTTAAATTTTCACATCCCCAGAAGTTCTGGGCGAGGAGGAGGAGTAGCAACAATTGTCATGATGGGTTACGGAGGCAAGCCCAAGATGCACAACACACACGGAGGAGGCAGGGAAAAAGTTCAAATGTTTATTAAAGGTTCTGAACACGAGAGAATAAACAGTTCTGAGAATGTTTCACTGAAGTATTGACTGGGACTGGAAACTGTTGGTTAGCAGAGTTCATGAGAAGCTAAGCGTCTAGCTTCAGGCTTAGCATGGCAGACCTTGATCTGAGCTTCCAGCTCACTGCAGAGAACAACAGGAAATATCCACATAGGATTCTTCAGGCTGATTCCACATAGGAACCTTCAGGTAAACTCCACATAGAAGTCTTCGGGTTAAATTCACATAGGAATCTTCAGGTTGGCTCACCAGGGCAGATAGCAGGTTAAGCTCACCTAGAGCTGCAGGCCAGAGACAGGTTTCCTGTGATGCAGCTCTCCCAGAGCTGCAGGCCAGAGACAGGTTTCCTGTGATGCAGCTCTCCCAGAGCTGCAGGCCAGAGACAGGTTTCCTGTGATGCAGCTCTTCCAGAGCTGCAGGCCAGAGACAGGTTTCCTGTGATGCAGCTCTCCCAGAGCTGCAGGCCAGAGACAGGTTTCCTGTGATGCAGCTCTCCCAGAGCTGCAGGCCAGAGACAGGTTTCCTGTGATGCAGCTCTTCCAGAGCTGCAGGCCAGAGACAGGTTTCCTGTGATGCAGCTCTCCCAGAGCTGCATCACAGGAAACCTGTCTCTGGCCTGCAGCTCTTCCAGAGCTGCAGGCCAGAGACAGGTTTCCTGTGATGCAGCTCTCCCAGAGCTGCAGGCCAGAGACAGGTTTCCTGTGATGCAGCTCTTCCAGAGCTGCAGGCCAGAGACAGGTTTCCTGTGATGCAGCTCTCCCAGAGCTGCAGGCCAGAGACAGGTTTCCTGTGATGCAGCTCTCCCAGAGCTGCAGGCCAGAGACAGGTTTCCTGTGATGCAGCTCTTCCAGAGCTGCAGGCCAGAGACAGGTTTCCTGTGATGCAGCTCTCCCAGAGCTGCAGGCCAGAGACAGGTTTCCTGTGATGCAGCTCTTCCAGAGCTGCAGGCCAGAGACAGGTTTCCTGTGATGCAGCTCTTCCAGAGCTGCAGGCCAGAGACAGGTTTCCTGTGATGCAGCTCTCCCAGAGCTGCAGGCCAGAGACAGGTTACCAGTGAGGCAGCTCTTCCAGAGCTTCACGAGGAGACAGGAGGTTAAGCTCATCCAGAGCTTCACGAAGAGACAGGACTCCTGTGAGGCAGAAACAAGGAAGAGTTAGAATCTGATCTCACACTAGAGATAACCAAGGTTCTTCCAGTAACAGAGGCTCAGGTTGCTAACCAACTAAGATCAACACTGCGGCATGGAAGCAAGGTCTGGCAGGAGCTTATAAAGGGAAGGTCTCCTAATGAGTAGATGGAAATCAGGTGTGCAGGAAGGTTCCAGCCCTAGGAGACCCATGGCGCACTCTGCTGGAGACAGGGGGTAATCTCCAGATCCCAACAGTAACTCCAGTCCTAAAAGAAAACAACAAAGAGCAGAAGAGGATCCTCGCACGCCGTCTGATGGGCAAGCCTGAGGATCCCAACAACAATCTTCCAGTCTGACTTACTGATTACTCCCAAAACAGTTAATACCTGCAACTCTTTTGAACATTTAACCCTTAATTTCCCTCATCCAAATTTCAAGGCAAGAAAACCTCTTCTTTTTGTAACTTTGTATCGTCCACCAGGTCCTTACTCTGAATTTTTAGATGAGTTTTCAGAGTTCCTTTCTGATTTGGTATTAAATACTGACAGGGTCATCATAGTGGGAGATTTTAACATCCATGCTGACATTGAAGGCGATAGCTTAAGAGCAGCCTTTAATGCTATCTTAGACACTATTGGCTTTGTTCAAAATGTGAATAGTCCCACACATTCTCATCTTCATACTTTGGATCTTGTGCTGACATACGGCATAGAATGTGAAGAAATAACAGGATTTCCTCACAACCCTGTCCTCTCTGACCACTTTCTAATAACCTTCAGGATTACTTTAACAGAGTTCTCCTCCCCCAAAAGAAGGTTACATTTTAGTAGATCTTTGTCAGATAGTGCAGTTATACATTTTAAAGAATCTGCTTCACTTTCTCTCTCCTCTGTGTCACTGAGCAGTGCTGCAGAGTGCAAAAGCTTAGCTTATTCCCCTTCACAGGTTGATGATTTTGTTGATGGGGTTGCTAGTTCTCTGCGTATTGCCTTAGACAACGCAGCTCCTTTGAAAATGAAAAACTTGAAAAAATAGAAAGCTTGCTCCTTGGTTTAATGCAGAGCTGCACAGAGCAAAATACTAAAAACTGGAGAGAAAATGGCGCTCTACATGCCTACAGGAATCCTACGTAGTCTGGAAAAAAGTTTACTGCTGTATAAGAGGACCCTTTGTAATTCAATTCTATTCAGTTTATTTCTATAGCTCCAATTCACATCATGTCATCTCAGGTCACTTTCCAGTTCACCAGATCATCCAGTCAGATTGATTCAAAGTTTTCTATCTAAGGAAAACCAGCTGATTGCATCGACTCATTGACTCTTCAGCAATCCCTCACACTAAGCATGCTTGTAGCGACAGTGGAGAGGAAAAACTCCCTATGACTGCATGCTGGAACTTCAGCTGGAGATCAAGGCTTTAATGTTTCTGACAGAAGAAAAGTTTTAGATCCAGGAGGTTTCTGTCTCTTATGAAACTTTAAGAACACGTCTGTTTCTTCTTCTCTTTTCTCTTCTGACCACAGTGTCAGACAGTGTTGGTTTACTACTTCTGGTTTTACAGCCAAACATTCAAGTTCTCATCTCTAAAGATTCCTAATAAGGAGCCTTGTCACTGAGCTGTGAAGAGTAACATACCCAAGGTGTTAAACATGTTTATTATTAAAGGAACCTTTTTCTGTTGAAGACAGTCTGGGTAAAGAGGAAGAAGGCGGCTCTAGTTGATGTTTTCTGCTGCAGTAAAACACAGTCAGGTCAGATCACTGACAGGAAGAATGGAGGGAACATCTCCACACCGTCTGATCTGTAAGTAGACAGGTTCTAGTCCGAGTCCTGCTGGGTTCAGCATTGTTCTCTATCTTCTCTACACGTCCAACAACTTTGACTTCACTGTAATCTGTCAGTATCATAGAATTACTGTAGATTCCATTGATCTGATGGTCTAATAAAGGACCAGCAGGTTCTGATTGTTGGCGCTCTATAGAACCTGACTGGACCTTTATGAATAACAGCATCAGACTATAGAAGCAGAGTTATTAGAGTCGATGTGAAGTCTGAATTAGAGCATTTCAGAGGATGTTGTTCTCAACGTTGGCAGCTTTAGTTTGTAATTGATCCACTTTTTCCTCCAGTTCTGACCTTCCTGCTCTGCTGCTCAACAGATCAAGGTTGGTGAACTTCTGCCACATTAAAATGATTCCAGATATTTAAAGAAACCCTTTGGGTTCAAGCTGACCTCTGAGAGGTTAATGAAAAACAATCATCTGGAGAATTAATGAATATGATGAGTTTCAGTCTGATTAAAAACTGAAACCATGATGTGATCATTTCAGTCCTTCCAGCTCGTCTGACTGTGAGTCCCAGCAGATCTCAGTTCTTCAGAGGAGAGTCTGTGTCTCTGAGCTGTGAGGAGAACAGCAGCTCTGCTGGATGGACTGTATGGAGGAACACAACCAGAGGAACCAGGACTCAGTGTGGAGATGGATGGGGGAGACCAGCTGGTTCTACCTGCAACATCAGCTGGTTGTCCACATCAGACAGTGGAGTTTACTGGTGTTGGTCGTCCAGAGAGGGAGCAGCCAGCAGCAGCATCCAGCTCACTGTCACTGGTAAGATCAGACAGTGGAGTTAGTGTTGATGAAGCTGTGTGGAAATGGATGAAATGCTGTAGTTTGTCTCTGTGTTGAGGTGGATCAGTGATCCTGCAGAGTCCTGTCCTCCCTGTGATGGAGGGAGATGACGTCACTCTGAGCTGTCTAACAAAGACCACTCCCTCCAACCTCCCAGCTGCTTTCTATAAAGATGGCTCCCTCATCAGGACTGAGCCCAAAGGTCACATGACCCTCCACCATGTGACCAGCTCTGATGAAGGCCTCTACAGGTGTAACATCAGGGGTCATGGAGAGTCTCCATCCAGCTGGATCTTTGTTGAAGGTCAGAACCATGAAAACAATGTTTGAATGTCTAGTTTATAGAATGAAAATGGTTCATAATTATCTAATAAGTGTTTGTTTTCAGAGGAACCATCCCCCATTTCTGCTCCTACAACTTATCCTCCATTTACAAATTCTACTCCTACAACTTATCCTCCATTTAAAAATTCTACTCCTACAACTTATCCTCCATTTACAAATTCTACTCCTACAACTTATCCTCCATTTACAACTTCTACTCCTACAACTTATCCTCCATTTACAAATTCTACTCCTACAACTTATCCTCCATTTACAACTTCTACTCCTACAACTTATCCTCCATTTACAACTTCTGCTCCTACAACTTCTTCTTCATCTCTTGGCCACTTTCCTTCCTATGTTCTCCCGTTACTTTCCAAGATGATTCTTGTGGTTCTGCTGCTGGTTCTGCTGAGGAGACGATGCTTTCAGAGGAAATCTGAAGGTTAGAGGAACCTTGCTCATCCACCTTTGTTATGGATGCAAAGTTTAACACCAACAAACTGAAAATTATCTCAAAATCCTGTTTTATTTTTCAGGAAATCAGGAAGTTGGAAGGGAAAATATTACTTACAGTAATATCAACGTTTGAAAACAATCTTCAACAGAAAAACAAATCAAATGAAGGTAAAACTGTGTTTTTATTCTTGGTTTTGTTTTATGGGATTTTTTATCCATAATCAATGACTGAGGTGGATGACAGGAAATAAACCTTTTAGAAAAGGTTAATTTCTGAGCTCCTGTTTGGCAGAAGAGGAAATATAATCTATATAACCAGAGATAAAATAGTTTCCAATCTCTCATATTCATCCGAACTAAATTAGTTTAAAAAAAATACACATTTTGATAAAGGCAGAGAAGTTTTTATGTTAGAAACCTTTTCAGGAAGTCAGAAAATGTTCAAAAGCAGGAAGTAACTCAGTGATATCAGCAATATGAAGGAACAAACAGGAAACCATCTGTTGATGTTTTAGCGATAAAAGGATTTCAGTAAAGACACTTTTAGTCAAAGAGCTCAGATTATTTCAGAAAGTGACGTCCTCCATTGAAACATTATAGGATCCATGTTTTCTCAACTAGATTCATGTTGAGTGTTTGTGTTTTTAGACCAATCAGCTGTTATTAACCAGCCTTCTATATCAGGCTTACTACGTCACAGTCAGTTGCCCTCATTGGTCAGAGCGTCGGCCAATAGGGACAGACATGGTTTGAAAAACAACGGGTTGTCAGCCTCAGCAGATGGCCGCTCACACTGAGCCTGGTTCTGCTGGAGGTTTCTTCCTGTTCAAAGGGAGTTTTTCCTCTCCACTGTCACTACAAGCATGCTTAGTGTGAGGGATTGCTGAAGAGTCAATGAGTCGATGCAATCAGCTGGTTTTCCTTAGATAGAAAACTTTGAATCAATCTGACTGGATGATCTGGTTAAATAGTAAAGTGCCTTTAAATAAACATGTGTTGTGAATTGGCGCTATAGAAATAAACTGAACTGAATTGAAATCAAACACCCAATGAGTCCAGATCTGAAAGGCCCATAGAACCTCACCAGGTGACTCTCAGAGTCATCTTGGTGGAATCTCAGCCCATCCTCCCTGAACCCAGTTCAAGCTCCTTGGTTCTGGTGCTCTGAGTTTGCTTTTCCTCCCAGCAGATCACCTTCTAGTGTTGCGCCGATGCCATTTTTTGGCCCCGATACCCGATACCTGGCTGTGCCATATCGGCTGATTCCGATACCATAATAATGTAAAACAATCGCCATCATGGCTTCATGTCAAGCGCATGCCTACCTTTGTGAAGCAGGAAAAAATCTAATACAAAGTGAATCCAGTGCCCTATTTGTTGGTACTCGCCGATACCGATACCACCATTTTAGGGCAGTATCGGGGCCCTGTGCGATACTGGTATCGGTTTCAGTGCAACACTGTCACCTTCTCCATGCTGGACTGTTTGAAGTAGATTCTTCAGTCTCTGGAATAAAACAGGTTTTTGCTGCAGCTGTGATTAATCAGGTTTTAACGTTTTTGTGATTTCAGAGGTCTGACCAGGAACAGATGTTCTCTTTTCTTCAGGGAGATAATCCATGAATCCATCAATGATGACCAGCTCCTGCCTCCAGAGCCTAACATCACTTTACATCTGCAGAGTTTCCCTCACAAATGCATTCTGTTCATTATTATTCATATAAATAAATAAATAATATAAAAACCTTTTTCTGTTTTTCTTCGAAACTTTTCTGTTTTTTTTTTGTTTTTGTTTTTATATAAATCAAACTTGTTAACAAGCAGACAGTTCTTGTTTCTATAGATTTTCATTAGGTCCTTTTCTCACATAATGTTCTATCTCTTTTATAGACTGCTGAATGTTATGACGTGCATGTCTCTGTTTCATTTACATAAAATGGACATGAATGGTAATAATTCAGAAAGAGTGATTGTTTCAGTAATTGATTATACTGACAAATAATCAGATACTTAGAAAAATAAACTAGAAAAAGCTGTTTCGGAGAAACAGCAAGTGGGAATGCTTTTGCTGAATGAAAAAAGCTGAAATTACCTGAAGAACATATGAAAATGAGATAGGAAGTCATCAGAAAATTCAAACTGCAGAAAACAATTGAATCATCTAAAGATTTTGTAGGGTAGAATCATTTGGCAGTAAAACAGCAGAAACAAACTCATTTTAAAAGCTGCACAGCCAAACCATACATGATATCAAAAAATGTCTTGAATGTGGGCGCTAGAAGGGTCTTAATATAATGTCTCCCAAGTTTCTAGAAAAATGTATAAAGAAATTTTGAAGGGGGGCCTCCTACTGCCCAGAAACATGTCAGGCGTGTTATGAATTAGCAGCAAACAGAAAAGCTTAATTCCTGTCCAGAAAGAGAGCAGAATGAAGCCAAAGTTCACAGCATAGGCTGAAAAGTATTAAATTAGCTGAATCAGAAAATAAATTACAAAGAAAAACTTGAAATTTATCTGGTTGAAGAAAAAATGAGCAGCTTAAGGATGGGAAGTAAAATGTTGAGGAAGATGGTATTGAATAAGTATCAAAATTTTGAAATCATATGTGGAAATGTCAAGACTTGGCAAAACAATTTGAAATGATTTAAAATGTGTCGGTTGATCAGCATAAAGAAAACAGTGTCATCCTTAGAGGATTGAAAATCTACAAACCCATGTGCAAGACTGACCATGAGAAGCAGAGGAAGGACAGAGAGAGAAACCTATAGAAAGAGAGCTAATACCACTTAAGGAGCTGAATTTATCTAAAAACTAACCTGCATGTTACGAGCCGCTGTGTTGATGACAGCACCGTTGGCAGGCTTAGGCTGCATGTTACGAGGTTAGCAGATGCTTTATTACAGTGTAAATCTTAGAACCTGATTAAGAAATATGCACTGAGGTGTGTGGTCAACAGGCCTTGGTAGTGTAATTTGAAGTAATTGTTGAGTTTGGGTCATAGCTACAAGCCATACGGCACAATGAATGAGTGTATGTAAGGAAGAGGCTTTTATTTTGTAGGTTCCCTTTAGTCTTTTTTCAAAAGTCTATCATGGATGTGTGTCATGGGGAGGGTCATGCCCAGCAGTGATATAGAATCCATTTCTAAATATGAAATAACTGGTTTTCCATGTTATTGGGTGAATAGATGCTGTGTTAGAGCGTAAATGGGAGACTTTTATTGTGAAATTCGCTCTGGGGTGTGTTTTGAAAAGGTCCCTAGAGTCTAATAGAAGCAAGCTGGTAGAGTTTGGGTCATAATGCTGAGCCATTTGCATCAATTAATACGCGAGTATAATATAGAGGCTTTTATTGTGTAGGGTCACTGGAGTCTTATTTTGAAAGTCTCGCAGGGTTTTGTGTTGAGAAAAGGGTCAGACCCAGCAGTGATACTTGATGACTTTCCAATCGTTAAATCAATCTTTTCCCCTGTTATTAGGGCAGTAGATGAAGTGACAATGGGAGGATTTTATTTTGAAATTTGCTGTGGGGGGTGTTTAGAAAACCCCCCTAGAGTCTCATTTAAAAAAAGTGGTTGAGTTTGGGTGATAATGATCACCCATATGCTGGGGAAAAAAATATGAGTTTAATGTTGTGGCTTTTATTTTGTAGGGTCCCCGGAGTCTTATTTTGAAAGTCTATCAGGGTTGCGTGTGAAGGGAAGGGTCATGGCCAGTAGTTATATAGTATCCATTTCCAAATGTTAAATCAGTGTTGTCTCCCTCCATTAGATTAAAATGAGCTGTTTAAAGTGGCAGAGGTAAAATCCCTTTGAAGCTTGGTTACCTTGACAACGCTTAACGAGCCTGTCAGTGACAGAGAGAAAAGCGCTTCACTTTCGTTCCTTTCCTCTCAGGCTTTTTTTTAACGGGAAAATCAGCTCCGAACAAACGAGTGCTGAAGACAAACCGTAAATGTTATCTAAAAAAATCTTTCAGTCTAAGCGACAGCTATCCTTTGTCTCCAATTGGTTTAACTTTCATGGATGTAGCTCATTCACAACCTTAATGGGAAGGAGAAATAAAAACGTTTGTCACTCCTGCTGGTCTCATTAAACAACATGCAGCTCCATGGTAGAGCAGAGCTCTCAAAAGCAAAACTTCCCCTCCGAACAAACGAGCGGTGAGCCAAAACCGTAAAAGGTATTCAAAAAATTCTTTCACTGTTTGAGTCAGCCATCCTTCGGCTTCGACAGTGCCAACTTTCATGTTTCTACTAAAAACTATTTGGCCACGGTGACTATGTAAAAATGTATTTTTTCTGAGTATGAGGATTTTTCTCAGAATCAACGTTTTGGTATGCCCGAACAAGTCAGCTAAACAGCTAAACCATAAATGATATTGAAAAAAATTCCTCAATGTGAGTGCTAGAAGGGTCTGAAAATGTTCTATACCAAGTTTCATGTTTGTACATCAAATAGTTAAGAAATGGGAGCGATACGAAAATATGTATCGTTTTGGATTTTGTCTGTGATTTTTGTAAACTCTCTCATTGGATTTCTATTGGGGAAGTGTGCACTTCTTCGTGGTCTGGGCCAAACTGCAGGAAAACTGTAAATGCCACACAAAGGCGGGTTACATTTCCTGAATCCTGACAAAAATCCCTACGTTTTGATGTAAAATTTATTTTAATTGAGAGAAAAATGAGGGAGTGAGAAGAATTTGTTCGGAAAAACCAGAACAGCTCAAAAGCTAGAGCATGCACTCTAGCAGTTGAAGAATTCCGTCCATAGACTTCCATTACAAATCTGAAAATCTCTTTTAGAGTTTGAAGCTTCACTGAAGCAAAACTATAAAAGTTAGCAAAAAGCCGAGTTAATGAGTAATAGCAGAAAGATACGGAAACATTTTAAAAGTTGAATGGTGTTTCTAGCTGAAAGTATGCTGAAGTAGTTAAAGGTCAAAGATGATGAAGTTTTAGCTGAATTTTGCTGAAATGTAAGAATTCTACATGCATTTCAATGGGACAAAAAAAACGCAGAAAAAGCTGAACATCGCGAAAACTACAAAAAATATCTTTATGTGGCAGCATGCCCTGCAGGCTTTGAACGCACCACACAAGTGCCGAATCCAATTGGTTGTGGCGCTGTCTGTATATAAAGGGCCCGCCCTCACCTGGTCATCATGTTGTCCTTCCGGTTCAGACCTCGGTGTTTGCTGGCGCAGCACGCCAGCTGCATACGGATGCGCGCTCGAATGACGCGCTTTAAACTAAGCACTGATCAAGCCTTGTTGTGGTAAGAAGTTGTTTTATACTCTAATTCTGTTAGCCTAGCCTTAGCTCAGCTTTACTGATATATATGCAGGTGTCCCATACAAGCTGCCTGATTCTCCTCCTTGCCAGAGGCACTACATAGAGCCCAGTGGTAAGTGAAAGGCTCATTCTTCACATGCTTCTATTTCTATTTTTCCTGACATGCATGTTTGATTAGACGCTGCTGTTTGTCCTTGGCCGGCTGTTTGTCCTTGGCCGGCTGTTTGTCTGCTGTTCCCGGCCGGCAGTCCGCCTGTAAGCGTCCGTCGCCGGCTGCCTGTTACTTTGGCTGTCGGCTCCACGCCCGCCGTCCTGGTCAGCGCGAAGCTGCTTCCTGTCCCTCGTCCAGTGTGACTGATTCGGGCCGGTCTGTGACTGGCGTGAACCGATTCTTCTGGTGAATCTTTGGGCAGTGTCTGCTGCGGCGTGGGGGTTCATCCTCAAACTGACTTTATTGAAACTACTGCTGCTTGAGTCTTTGTGTACTGAACTGTTTTGATATGAAATGTGTGATTTGAATGTCTTTTTATTTTGGCAGAAACGGCCAGCTCCTGGTGTTGGTGGTGGACTTTCCGGGTGGTGGTACTCCTTTCGGTTTGGTGCACGATTTTCTTTTTTTTTTTTTTTTTTTGCTGTGTTCTTTTGTAGGTCACTACCCTGATTTACACTGCCATCCTGGAGTAGAGCTGTGACTGTTATTTTAATGTGTGAGTGGTTTTAAATTGCTTTGCTTCAAATAACTGTAATAAAATCATTGAATCTGGTGAGATTGTCTCAAGCCTCATCTTTAGCGGTCCTGTGTGCCTTCAAGGTAACTTTTAAGGGAATTAATGCAACCTTACATTAAATTTGCAGTTTTAAAGTGAGTTACCAATTTGGATCACTCAGTACCACTAAATTTACCAAAAGACATAGCAGGATTCTCCTGAACAAGCTGAACGTTTTGATACCAAAATTGTTGAAATCGGTTGAAAACTGCGGGACTAGTTAGAGTCAGAAAAATAAAAAGAGAAAGACAATAAGTGGGAATGGATAAGCCTTCCCACTTGATGACAGTCTGCACATTGAACAGCCTTCTCAGGCTCCCTGAAGGCCTGAAGAGGAGAGTCTGGCTGATGGTTGAATCTCAGCTTCAGGAGGAGCCTGTGGTTCTGGTTCTGACCGTGGATCACTGGACCAGCCCTACACTTTGCAGGGTTGATTGTCATCAGTTGTATTATTTTGACTATTAAGAATTTCATTCTATTTCAGATATCATATTTATATATTCAGTCAAGTTGATAAATGTCAGAACAACCACTTAAAATGTGTAAACTTTTTTAGGTAACTTAATTCTTACGGTATAATTAATTTTTTTTTTACTTTCCAAAATTCAGTTTCTTTTAAAATGGAATTTAGAAAATATATTCTCATAGTTCAGTCTAGGAGTGTCCCTTTTTTATCAGGAAGAATCTTTTTTTAGTGATCTACAAATGGAACAAATACAAACTTATGCTTTAATTCAATCAACAATCCTCTCCATCTTCCTTTCCTTTGCAGGTGTAGCATTGTTGCTCTGTCTTTTAAAGGCATTCTCGCTTCTTCATATAATTTCTTCATTAATATCTCCGGTTCCAGTGGGGTGAAACAGCACTTCCTGCTGCCTGTAGTCATGGTGACTCGTTGAATCGCTGCTCCACTGATAATGGATTTTTATAATTGTTAAGCACATTTTAAACTCTGAGTGGACCTACTTAGAGTTGATTAAACTAATTCATAGCAGCCGTTGTGAAACTGAAAACTCAGACCTAGATCAATTCAGCGTTCAGGATTAGAATGTGAGGTTGTTAAACCTGCTTCATGAAAAATATGCCTTCCATTGTGTGTGGGCTGTTTAACATGTTGAGTTAAACTAAAAGTTTTAAGTGTATCACTTGAGGTTTGCCAACATGTACTTTAATATCGATGTTGGCAACATTTGATCATGCTGACATGATCAAATGTTTACATTTCATCTCTGCTGCACAGGAATGGAAATGTTCTGAAAGCCGTACACAAAGAATATTTGTTTTGTATACACTCTGTGTTTACAAAATAACAAAATTGTCTACGTCTAAAGTCCCCCACAATAATTAGGTAGTTGTTGTTAAGTCATATCCAACACATATAACAGAAAAAAGAAAATTAAAATCATTTCATTTTGGATTCTGGAGTCCAATGTAGGCTCATAAAAATGGCTAAAACTGGGATTTGTACTTCGACCACCAGATAGTCCAAAGATTCAAAGTCACCCAGGATCACTTTTCATCACTGAATTATTAAACAGACTAATGAGTGTCGAGGATGGGAGGAGGTTGGTTAAAGACCCAAATGCAGAGATGAGGAGGCAGAGATATGGAGCAGGTGTGGATAGAGGTAACTAGAAGGGAGCTAGGAGAAAGGAGACTGGGACAAGGGGGCAACAAAGAGTAGCTCAAAAATATGCAACAAAGTCCAATTATAACACAAACTGGAAAAAAGAAACAACAAAATAGAATGACATAAATAACTGAAAACTCAAAAAAAGACTTAAAGAATTCCACAAAGGGGAGAACTATAACAACGAGTCGTCCCTCATTTTTAAAAGTATTTTTTGATGGAGAAAAGTATAATTTGGAGGTTTGGTCTCCAATAAAATCAGTATCTCATTATTTTCATCAAATCATGTCTCTGTTAGAAACATAAAATCAAGATTTTGCTGAATAATTAAGCCATTGATAAAAAATGTATTTTCCAGACAGAGATTTTATATTAAGTACATTTTAAATACCCTTGTTGATATTATCTCTATAGCTGGTTAAGCTTCATATTGTTTCAAGTTTGATGGTTTACTGCTGTTGATCCTTTAAGCTCTGTTCCTTCTGCCACTTTTCCTGGGGAGAATTAATTCTGATAAAAATGTAAAGGCCTTTATTTTCCCACAATGGGAAAGTTCGCTCTGTGCATTTTAACCCATCCCCTTGGGGAGCAATGGGTTGCCCGTATGTGGCATCTGGGAGCAGTGTGGGGTTAAGGGTCAGGAACCCCTAGTGGAGACTGTGGGATTCGAACTGGGTAACTGCAACCTTCTCAGAGCAAAAGCACTCTGCTCTAACCACTAGGCCAGCTCTCCACTGGAACCCAAAGTATATCAAAGAAACGTAATTTGAGAGACAGAGTTGTAGCCCTGCAGCCTTTACATAATGTTTGGCTGCAAGGAGGAGGTGAGGAGGGGGTTTGGGGGGAGTTTTCATAATGAGGGGACAAATTCCACTTTAGTGCTGTGATGAATAGTGGAGATGGCGCTGTTGAGGGGTTGTGGGAGGACAGGAGGAGATCGATTGGGTGTCTTGTTAGGGTTGTGCCTTAAGGTGTCTGAGGGGAAGTAACTCTGCTCAAAGGAATTGATGAAAGTGGTAAAGTCCTTGCCATTATCTCGTTGACCCTTTAGGCTTTCTGCATCTCTTCCTAATTCAGTGCTTGTTCATGTTCCGTGGTCTAAGTAGAGTTACATTGATCATCAGGGACACACTATGTCAGTTTTTTAACTCACATCATGTACTTTGATCAGAAAATAAAGAAAATGTTGGAAGGCAAATGTTTTGCACATGATCTACTTAGGTGAAATTCACCCCCTTGAAGATATTAGGGTTCCAGTTTGTGTGGGTTGTTTTTTGTTTTCTTTTTGTTCTCCCCTTCCACCACTAGATGGTGCCCTCTCCTCGTTTTGGGCCTCCTCTCACACCTTCGGCTCGTTGGGTCATCACCAGAGGAATATTTGAGCAGCGGGCTGTCACTACCTCGACGCCAGAGTGTTTGCCAGTATTGGATACTCTAACCAACAAAAGAGAAAGGCAAACTGAAGTTTGCCTTTCTCTTTTATTCTCCAAGAACCCCCCAAACGTGAGTTTCTGGTTCACCTGTCCGCTGAGGTCCCACTGAGTTTACCCTGCAAGATAATCTCTCTCTCTGTGTTTGTCAACCTCCCAATAAACCTGTAAACTTCTACCCTTGGTTCTCTGAGTGTTTCTCTGCATGTGGGTGAGATACTCAAAGCTCATCATGACAGAAGAGGTGTTGCTTTTATGAAAAAAATCTCCAAGTTATCAACAACACTGATTGATCTTGCAGAGCAGGTTCCTTTGATCTATGTATTAAGATAGAAAGCTCTGCTGTAGATTTAATCAGTGAGCCTCAAAGCACCAAACATGGTTTGCTTTGAGGCACTGGGTAAAAAAACAAACAAACAAAAACAGCACAGATCGGAATCTGCTCACCTGCATAGCAGGAACCTCTCTATATGCACTGCAGGCAGTGAGACATGGAAAAGAATCACATCAGAGATTAAAAAGTCAGAGACAACCGGTACAACGCAGGCTTGATTTCCTCCCCCCACCCAGACCATGATAAAATTATCAGCATGTGAAGATGGACTGTGCCCAGAGTTGGTAACTCATAAAAATCTAATCCGCATATAATTAAATAGCAGGAATATCATTTAGTGAAGCATTTCTAAAGTAAGAGCCAATTTGTCTGGTAAGAGGTTCTAGAATTTGAAAGTCTATTTTACCACTGCCAGCTCTAACACAACGCTGAACAAGCAAGACCTCCATGGCCTTCAAAGGTTGGAGGTAATGGTAGAAACGACCTTCCCAGGATGCACCTCGCCTGTCGTGAACCCAAACCAACTCTGTCAACATGCTTTCTAAGCAGGCAGTGGTGGACTGTAACTGAATACATTTAATTAAATCCTGTACTTACGTACCGGTTTTGAGTATCTTTACTTTACTCAAGTATTTCTTCGAGTGGGTACTTATAACTTGCACTCCACTACATTTCTAGTCATTACTTTTCCTCAAGTACAATATCTGAGTAGTTCGTCCACCACTGCTTCCAGGTGACAGTATGTTCATGGATCCATTCAAGTTCTTATGAGGCACCAAAAATTGCAAAGTCCCGCCTACATTGGGCCAGCTCAAGATTTCAAAGTTATAACTTTCGGTGTTTTTCGACACAATAACCTCTAATAGTCTGAAAAACTATAATGGAGAGGAGCATCCCAAAGAAAACTGGCAGAACAATGGATCCTTCATTTCCTTTTTTCTCATTCTCTTCCATCTGGATCTTTTCAGCCTTGTTCCCTTCATCATTTTTCTCTTCGTATTCTTCATCGTCGTTCCCTCCATCCTCTTTGTTTCCATCCCCTGTAGAAGAGAAGCAGGTGTTAGTCTGATTTGTCCGGTTGGAGATGCTTGTAGATCATCATCTGCTGCAACCAGACCAACTTTAGAAACAATCATCTGGTGTAAGTTCATTCATTTTTACATCAATAACATAGAAGCTACTGGAAGGCCTAGTAGGGAAACAGTCTCACCTGGAAGAGGGAGTGGAGGAAGAGGAGGAGGACTAACATCCAACCCAATGATGCATGTGAGACTATCTTCCAAATCTTCAGAGCCCATGTGGACCACTCTACACTCATATATCCCAATGTCGTAAGTTTTTACATCCTCCAGAAGCAAAGACACATCTCTATCCTCCATGAGACTGTCCTGCAGGTTCACCCGGTCAGAGTAAGAAGGATTCTGATTGGATTCATCGATCTGCTCGTCTCGATAGAGAAGGACGTATTCGTCTCCAAGATCGGTTCTTCTCCACTGGACAACTAAGACGGTGTAGTTGAAGGGATGTTGACATGGCAGAGTGACCGTCTGTCCAGCTTCAGCTGAGATGTTTTTACGAACTGCAGGGAGAAGATAGCAGAGAGGTTAGAGGTCAGCAGAGAGGTCAGAGGTCAGCAGAGAGGTCAGAGGTCAGCAGAGAGGTTAGAGGTCAGCAGAGAGGTCAGAGGTCAGCAGAGAGGTCAGAGGTCAGCACCATACAGGCACCACCCATATGTGCCTGTATGGCAGGCAGTGATGGGACTAACGGCGTTGAAAGTAACGGCGTTACTAACGCCGTTACTTTGTTTTAGTAACGAGTAATCTAACTAATTACTTTGACTGTAACTATAACGCAGTTACCATTGCAGGCACCCCGTTACTGCGCGTTACTCAGGTCGCACAATGAGCCTTTTTTCATGATAGGACTCGTGCGCAGCTGCGTGAAGCTGACACCCCACCCACGTCAAAAAACTCTGCAAATAGACTGAATGGTTAGTGCAACGTTAGTGCAGATTTGTGCAGAAAAAAATATTGTTTGTGCTACTTTTGTTTAAGAGATATTAAAGATTTATTTTAGGTCATCCAGAGGTGCGCGCCTTGTCATGAGAGAGGGGAGGAATAGATTCCGTCTGTCAGTTGAATAGGTGGGTGTTTCTGCTGGTGGGTGTTAACGTACAGCACACACAGAGAGATGGAGAGTGAGGATGACTCCAGCAGCAAAACAGCGTTTTCCACATGGAAATACCAGTGTTACGTAGAGCTGCGTTTCCCCATCACATAACGGTTTCCTCTGCATCTCCACACAGCGCAGGCGGCAAGAGTCACCGCGCAAGCGACAGGAAACGCGCATGCTCGCTAAAGGCGCGCAACAGTCGCCCTGTGCTCGCGCCACAGGAGAACTATGGAGAGCGTGAACGATCAAATGAACCTGACAACAGCCAGAAATGATAGCCTGTATGGAGAAAGGGAGAAATCTGGATGGATGGATGGATGGATGGATGGATGGATGGATGGATGGATGGATGGATGGATGGATGGATGGATGGATGGATGGATGGATGGATGGATGGATACTCTGCCTTCTCAACCTACTGTTTTTTTTTATTTTAAACATTATTTGATGGCCTTTGTGGCAGGGATGGAGATCCATATTTTATGTCACACACAGAGTATACATCTAGATAGATAGATGATAGATGATAGATGTTGCAGTATCTATAACAACCCAAACACACAGGATTTCAGAATTAGACATCCCCAGTTATTAATTTCATATACTCACCGGATCTGAATGTCCTGTTATAAAACTTCACATGGCGTTCCCCCCTGATGTCATTTACGTTGAGTTGCAATAAATGCTAAACTCTCTGCAGGTTCTTGTCTTTGTCGTCCGCTCTATTCAGCTGGCTTTGGAAACACACGGCGAGAAGGTGGGGGCCGGGTGGTGAGGTTTACGGGGGCGAGAAATGCAAAAGTAACGCAATAGTTACTTTTACTAGTAACTAGTTACTTTTATTGTGGAGTAACTCAGTTAGTAACTCAGTTACTTTTTGGGAGAAGTAACTAGTAACTATAACTAATTACTTTTTCAAAGTAACGTGCCCAACACTGATGGCAGGTGGAGTACTATCAACACCCCCGGATGCAGCTCGGCCTGTGGTGTGGCACCTCCTGCCCTGACCCTGCATGCAGCCTGTGCCTGCAGACGGCTGCAGAGAATCTGGGGGGGTATCTGGCGTCGGTGCTCGGATGGAGGGGCTGTGGCCGTTGGGTGGGGGTTATCCCTTCTGGGGCGGGTCCTGAGCTGCATTGTTGCTCTCTGTTGAAGCCCGTTTCCATCCCTCTTTTATTTTATCTTATTTTTATTATTTTATTTTCCAGCCCACTTCCCGCACAAAGATTAGTTTAGATTTAGATTAGATTCCACTTTATTGTCATCACACAGGTACAGGTTCAAGGCAACGAAATGCAGTTTAGGTCTAACCAGAAGTGCAATAGGAGCAAGTGCACGATAAATAATGGTTCCATAAGTACAGGACATGGGTTCTACTGAATAAATATAGAGATGAATTCTATTATAAATAATGAATATAATATATAGATCACTAGTGTTATGAACTAAATTTACAGCTGGATATGTACCGAATATAATATACAGGTGGATATTACTATAAAGAGTGTTTTTACAGTTATTTACAATAGGTTTTACTATAAAATGAATAAATAAAGTTTGGACAGTATTAGGAATCCAGTCTCTGTAGGTTGTGTTTTTGCTTCTTTTTCCCTCCACCACCAGGTGAAAATCTAAGTGGCAGTCAGCTCCTCCGTTCCTCAAGGAAACACCTCAACCTGGGTAAACCCTGTCCGCCCTCCAACGAGCAAGTCAATTACTGGAACAACCCACACCGCCTGAATTCAGAGAAAGACACCTTTTCTGGAAAAGTGAGTCCTTTTGCCTTTACTCCCTTTTGTAAATCGAAGCTCAAATTTCCCACTGAGCCTGAATTAACCACAGGAACTTCCCCTTCATTGGTTCACCAGTGTTATGAGCAGCACTGGACCCATCTCTACCAGTTCTCAATAAACCTGCTAAACCTTCCCCTGGTCTCTCTGTTTGGTTTCTGCATGTGGGTCAGATCTTTGAATAAATTCATGACAGACAGAAGCCATCTAAAGGGTTCTGGGGATCGGACCTCAAAACACATCAGGATAGCGTATATATGAGGACTGTAAGATCATGGTTAGGTTCTGACTATGGGTGTGTCTCTGCTGATTGCTGGTTTATGTCTGTATGGGTGTAAGGGTGAGGTAGTGAGGAAGAGACAGGATGATGGTGAAATTGTTTTGATCTATTTGTCAGGTTGGGTGTTTGCCTCCTTTGCCTAAACCACTGAACATTCTAGGCCCAAGTTTGAGTGGCCTGCTTCCTCCCCCTCTTTATGCTCCCTGCCAGTGACCGCTTCCTGTCTCTGCTGGTCCGTTGATGGTTTTCTAGGTGCGGGGTCGGGTACGTCAGTGAGCCCTCCTTATTCCCGGTGGTTGCAGGGCCAGGCCTGGGCCCCCACTTGGGGGTGGTTCACCCAGGGACCTCGGATGCGGGGCTCTTACATCGACCTTGGGTGTAACTGGCCTCTAGCTGAGCCCACTGGCTCGCTGCCGAGGCCCTGGGGGCCCCTGGCACTATCGCCTCTAGGGTAGGGCCCTTAAGGGACTGGCCCCCTTTTGGAGTTTGGCTCCTTGGGAGTCAGACTCCTGGTAATGGGGCTCACTTCACCTCTTTTTCTGTCTTGGGCTCTTTAGGGCGAGTCTCGGGCCGCTGGATTAGATGTTTCTGATGCTTCGCTTTCTTTAACATCTCCGTAGTGATTTGTTCCCAGTGTATTTTTTTTGATGCAGAGAGCAGTGGACACAGAGAACATACTGAAATGTACCTAATAGACGTTGTAGGAGACATAAATGGTTATGTGGTGTATGTTGTGTCTTGGAGGTGGAGACTCAAAGGGAGGTGGGTGTGCACCAAGGAAGTGGGTATAAGTGCGCACTCACCTGTCTCACTGATGAGAAGAGTAAGGGTGGGGCTGCCGTAATTTTGTTTGACCGCTTAATTTCACTAAGTTTCATATTATTTTGTTTCAGTATTCATTCGTTTCCTATATTAACTAACGGATCTAACTTTGTTTGCCACAATCATCCCTGCTGCGCTGTCATTAACTCATGCTGGTGACAATAAACAAACAAAAGCATCCTGGATTCCAGCATATCTGTAACAATATAAACATTTAAGCGCGTCACAAATAGGGAAAGAAAGGAGGACCCGACCCGAACTCTCAGCGGCCTAAAGGATCTTTAAGGAAGCCGCTATACTTTTGTCAAACAAAAATGGCTTTAATGGAAATCATCACCGCGCACAAGTGACAAAAACCAAGTCATCCCTCACTGGAGAACAATGAAGCCACAGCTAAGTGCCACATCATACGTTTCATTCACCAGGAAACAGGTAGGCCAGAGCCTTTCTTATGTTTGTGGATGGAATTCGTTTTGATTGCTTTCTGGCAAATGAGAATAATATATTGAATGGATGCTCCGCTGGATACATTGGCGCACTGACGATTGCGCAAGTTCTCCGTGCTTTATTTAATTGATAACGGGACTTGGTGGCATAAATATGTGGCGGTTGCTGTTGTCTGAAGGCCTATTGTTTATTTGAATGCTTGGATCGAAATTGCTCTGCCAATTAATTTAAATGCAATGTCAAATGAGTGGATTTGTTGCCTGGAAATGTGATTGTGACGAGCCACACAATAAAATATAACCAAATGAGTGGAATAAATTCAGCATTTGAATGTTCAAATATGGAGCATGGAAAAAGAGAAATTAAATTGACTGCCAAAGCGTTGGAAAATAAAATTGAACGTCTCCAGCTTGAGCGCAAAAGTACTGTTAATAAAATTAAAGGGCTCATTCCGCAAATTAAAGCAAAAATGAAAATAAAAGAAAACGCTGCTGATATCCTTACACAGCTGGACCATTTGAATATACTGTGTAACAGGGCCAGTGAACTGCACAATGAATTATTGCCATTATTGCCTGATGATGTGGATAAAATTCAAAACGACTGGTTTTCCAGCATTATGGATTACAGTGGTGTATTCAAGGAACAAGTGGAAAAATGGATACAGGAAAATCAAGATGAAAATTCAAATAAAACGCCATTTGAAACAAACATCTCAGAGCAATCAACAAAAGAAATAAATCCTGTTGGAAAGCATAAGGATCTGCTAACTGCGCCTCTGGAAGTTGTTCCCACTGTACAAAACTTACCTGATGAACTTAATCCTTCTGATAGCATCTCAAATGCAACCAAAAGAACACGCTCATAAACTCGTTCAAAAACAGAAAGAAATCTTGCAATTTTGGCAGCAAAGCAAAAGGCCTTAAAGGAAAAACATGCATTGGATGAAGAGGAGTTAAAGTTACGTAAAAGACGAGAGCTTCTTTTACTGGAGAGTGAAATCGCTGAGGAAATGGCAAAACTGAGTGTCATAGAATCACAAAGCAGTGTTGGCAGGAAATCAAAGTCAATGGTTTCTGATGGGATGAACTCTTACTTTGAACAGACACATTCAAAAGGACAACTTAATGTTATGCCTCTGAGTTCGTGCCACTACCACCAGTAAAACCCCATACAACGGACGTCACACAGCCAGCTGTGAAACCTAAAGTCACTCTCTTATGTAATAAAAAACAGCCCTCAGGTACCTCTTACATGCTCGAGCGCTATTTGATGGCTCCTGAAGACCCTGTTGCCACTGCTGCACAAACTGATGGATTACGAAATGAAAGTGTTTTGGATATAATGAGGAAACGAAATGAAATCACGACACTCCTAATGCAACAACAAAGTCTCTCAGCGCTTCCAAAAAGAGAAATTCCCATTTTTGATGGTAATCCACTCAAATATCACTCATTTATTAAAGCTTTTGAAAATGCAGTTGAGCAAAACACCCATAACAATTCTGACAGACTTTATTTCCTTGAACAGTACACTAAAGGGCAAGCAAAAGAGTTGGTGGGGAGTTGTCAGCTCATGGAGTCAGGCCTAGGGTATGCTAAAGCAAAGGCTCTGTTGAAAGATCATTATGGAAATGAGCAAAAGGTGGCTGCAGCATATATGGAGAGAGTTCTGTCATGGACCTCTATTAAGAGCATGTGAGGGCCCTCCAGGAGTACAGCCTCTTTCTGCGTGGATGCTGCAATGCCATGGAAGATGTGCAGTATTTAAATGACCTAGACACACCCACAAACATGGTGGAGATCATCAAAAAACTGCCCTACAAACTCAGAGACCGCTGGAGATGCCATGCATGTGACCTGCAGGAAAAATACAACAGAAGAGCAAGGTTTATGGATATAGCCAGCTTTGTTGAGAAACAGGTGAAAATCTTAACAGACCCAGTTTTTGGAAATATTCAGGACATTACTTCATCAACTAAACAAATAAAACACAAACCTCAGCCTCGTTCCAGCATCAAAGGAACCAGCTTTGCTACCACTGTGGATAATATGGAAAGAACAGGCACGCCTTTGAACAAATATATTTAAAACACCTTTACTTACCACAGATTGAAGCTGGAATCGAGCTGCTGATTGGCTCTAATGTCCCACGAGCCATGGAACCGCTGGAAGTCATCCGCAGTGAGCATAATGGACCCTATGCTGTAAGGACAGTGCTGGGCTGGACCGTAAATGGACCACTAACAGGAAATAGTGGAGAGGCCAATTACTGCGAGCAGGCAGTAACTGTGAACCGTGTGTCCATTGTGAATTTGGATGAACTATGGCAACAGCAATTTAAGATGGATTTTCCAGAGTCTGTTGTTGAGGAACAAGTAGGTCTGTCAAGAGAAGACCTGAGGTTCATGGATATGGTTAGAAAGTCAGCCAAACATATTGATGGTCACTACCAGATCGCTCTGCCTTTAAAAAATTCAAACATTAGCATGACCAATAACAGGAAAGTGGCAGAACAACGTTTACACCACTTAAAGAGGAGGTTTCAAAGGGATCCAATGTTCTACATGGAGTATAACATCTTTGTTAAAGATCTCCTTTGTAAAGGTTATGCTGAAAGAGTTCCTGGTGCAGAGCTGGAAAGAAGTGATGGCAAGGTTTGGTACATACCGCATCACGGTGTCTACCACCCAACAAAAAGAAAATTGAGAGTCGTGTTTGATTGTGGTGCCCGTTTCAATGGACAGTCTCTAAATGAGGAGTTGTTGCAAGGCCCCGATCTAACCAGCTCACTAATTGGAGTTGTGAAAAGGTTCAGGAGGGAACCTGTGGTCATTATGGCTGACATAGAAGCAATGTTTCATCAGATGCGAGTGCCACCAGAAGATGCCGACTTGCTACGATTCCTATGGTGGCCACAAGGAGACCTGAACCAAGCACCATGTGAATATAGAATGAAAGTGCATCTTTTTGGAGCTACTTCCTCCCCTAGCTGTGCCAACTTCGCCCTCAAAAAATGTGCAGATGATTTTGGACACGGCTACAGAAAGGAGACAGTGGATAAGTCGCAGCACTGTTTCTATGTTGATGACTGTTTGGTGTCAGTTGCAACAGAAGAGGAAGCACTGACCCTCTGTCATGAGCTCACGTCTCTATGTGCTAAAGGTGGGTTCTGTTTGACTAAGTGGTTCAGTAACAGAAGCGAAGTGATTCAGACCATCCCAGAACCTCACGGAGCTAAAGGCATGAAGCAGTTGGATCTGGAGTGTGAGTTTATGCCCATTGAAAGAGTGTTGGGTTTGGAGTGGTGTGTCAAGTCAGACACCTTTAAATTCAACATTATATGGAAGGAAAGACCATTCACTCGCAGAGGCATTATTTCTGCTGTATCCTCAATTTACGATCCATTGGGTATGCTCTGTCCCCTTGTTCTGACAGCAAAAAAGATCTTAAGGGATTTGTGCAGAGGAGGAATTGGTTGGGATGACCCCATACCTGAGACTGTCTCCAACAAGTGGCTTAAGTGGAAGCAAGGGCTTCATCTGCTGGACAATTATGAATTACATAGACGTCTAAAACCACTGGAGTTTGGAAATGTTGTCAATGCACAATTACATCATTTCTGTGATGCATGTGAGGATGGCTAGGGTGTAGTCACTTACCTGATGATGCAGAACGAGCGCCACCAACGGCACTGTGCATTTCTAATGGGAAAGGCTCGTGTTGCCCCACTGAAGATGATTACAATTCCAAGGATGGAACTGATTGCTGCAACAATGGCAAGCCGAATGGACTTTCTGTGGAGGAAAGAGCTGCACATGGATGTTCAGAAATCTGTGTTTTGGACAGATAGTGCATCTGTACTAAAATACATTAAAAATGAGAGCTCAAGATTCAAGGTGTTTGTTGCAAATCGTGTTTCAGAAATACTGAAATCATCAGACCCTACTCAGTGGAGGTACGTGGATACAGCTTCAAATCCAGCAGATGTAGCATCTAGAGGGGTCAAAGTTGAGGCACTTTTGAAAGACAAACTCTGGTTAAGAGGACCTTCTTTTCTTTGCCAACCTGAAACAGAATGGCCTGTGAACCCTGAGCCTGTAAACCATATCTCCCAGGATGATCCAGAGGTGAAGAAAAGTGCTGTTGTTAACGCTGTACAAGTTGAGGATTCTACCACTCACTTGATCCATCATTATTCCTCTTGGATACGGTTAAAGAAAGCTGTGGCATGGTGGCTGAAATACAAGGACTGGCTTTGGTCCTGTTCCAAGAAGAGGAAAGAGCTTACAGCCAATCAGAATGAAGTAAGCATGCAGCAGCAGAGAATGATAGAAAAGGAAATATGCACGTTCAAACGCACAGCTATCCCAGGATGTCTTACAGTGGAGGACATTGAAAAGGCTGAGACAGCCATTATCCGGTTTTGCCAGAGAAGAAAGTTTTCAGAGGAGTTTTCATGTCTGGAAAAGGGACAACATGTAAAGAAAAGTAGCCACCTTTACAAGTTGTGTCCAAGGCTGGAAGATGGAGTCCTGCGTGTGGGAGGTCGGCTCAGTAAAGCAGCTTTGCCTCAGGAGATTAAGCACCCCATTATTTTGGCCAAAGATCTTCATATTTCTACCCTGTTGCTGAGAAATATTCATCTACATGTAGGACACAATTGTCGTAACCTTATGTTGTCCAAGCTCAGGGAGAGATACTGGATGACCGGTGCATGCACTGCCATTAGGAGAGTTTTGTCTAAGTGCACCATCTGCAGAAGACTTAATGCTATACCAGTTTCCCAACAGATGGCAGATTTGCCTCCTGAACGACTCAAGCCAGATGAACCTCCATTCACTTGTGTAGGAGTAGACTACTTTGGTCCCTTTGAAGTGAGAAGCAGGAGGAGTACCGTGAAAAGATACGGTGTCATATTCACCTGTCTTACATTGAGAGCTATTCATATCGAGGTAGCACCTTCTTTAGATACCGACTCTTTCATAAATGCTCTGAAGCGTTTTATATCCAGAAGAGGACAAGTCCGCGAGCTGCGGTCTGATAACGGGACAAACTTCGTGGGAGCAGAACGTGAACTAAAAGAAGCAATTGAACAGTGGAACCTGGCACAGATACATGATGTATTGCTCCGAAAGGGTATAAAGTGGACATTCAACCCCCCTGCTGGGTCACATCATGGAGGAGTATGGGAGAGGCTGATCAGATCTGTGAGGAAAGTTCTGTATTCCACCCTTGGAATGCAACGCCTGGACGAGGAGGGACTCCACACAGTTCTCTGTGAAGTTCAAGCCATTATTAACAGCAGGCCCATCACCAAAGCCTCTACAGATCCTAATGACCTGGAAGCACTGACGCCAAACCATCTGTTACTGCTAAAAAACCAACCTTCATTGCCACCTGGAGAGTTCCAAGCTGGAGACCTGTATGCACGGAGGAGATGGAGACAAGTTTAGTATATAGCTGATCTTTTCTGGAAACGACGGACAAAGGAGTACTTGCCTCTGTTACAGGAACGGCAGAAGTGGACTGGAGTCCAGAGAAATCTGGTTGCTGGAGATATAGTACTGCTTATGGACAGCACCGCACCCCGTAATTCTTGGATTATGGGACGTGTGCTGGAAACCTTTCCGGACCACAAAGGGTTTGTTCGGCAAATTCGCATAAAGACTAAAACGAGTTGCTTGGATAGACCTATATCTAAGGTCTGTTTGCTGCTGGAGTCAGAGGAGTCTGCAAGATGATATTGTAACTTTTCCACAGATTATCTTTGTTTTTTCTTCTTGGACTGGACTTTCTCTTAGTTGGTTATGGATAACCAAAAGGATTGTTAATCATCATTATCTATGGACTTGAGCAACTTATTACATGTTCTTTTGCATCTGATATTGTTATGATGATTTGTTATGTCTCCTATTGTGTTATGAAATGTAAATTATTGTGACACCTAATATTAGGGGCCGGTGTGTAGGAGACATAAATGGTTATGTGGTGTATGTTGTGTCTTGGAGGTGGAGACTCAAAGGGAGGTGGGTGTGCACCAAGGAAGTGGGTATAAGTGCTCACTCACCTGTCTCACTGATGAGAAGAGTAAGGGTGGGGCTGCCGTAATTTTGTTTGACCGCTTAATTTCACTAAGTTTCATATTATTTTGTTTCAGTATTCATTCGTTTCCTATAATAACTAACGGATCTAACTTTGTTTGCCACAATCATCCCTGCTGCGCTGTCATTAAGTCATGCTGGTGACAATAAACAAACAAAAGCATCCTGGATTCCAGCGTATCTGTAACAATATAAACATTTAAGCGCGTCACAAATAGGGAAAGAAAGGAGGACCCGACCCGAACTCTCAGCGGCCTAAAGGATCTTTAAGGAAGCCGCTATAGACGTCTCTCTGGGATTATTAAAGTATTTCTGATTCTGATTCTTTAAGTTTCTCTGGACTTCAAAGATAATCCCACCAATCATGGTATGAGATGAGCGGGCAGGATGGTACCTTATGAATAGTCAGTGGGAGAAGAGATAAAAACCCCACACAGAGATGTAACTACACATAATCATATTATTTTTGTATTCGTTTAAAGCAGTGTTGTTTAATTAAAGCTTTAGAACAACAACAGAGTGAAAGGAACTCACATTCAGACCAACAGAGGACGGTTTCTGCCAGCAGCAGCATCCAGCTGATGAACAGCGACCTAGCAGACATGGTGGCTCTCCTCAGCCTGCTTCAGCTAAACTCAACCAGGCTGTTAGATCCTCTAAACTAACACAACCTGGTTCTTTGGAGCTGAAACTGTTGCGCCTCTCTGCTCTATTTTTATTAAAATTAACTGAGGAGAAAAGCCTTTCCTGATCTATTGTTTGATCACCTTTTGTTTCCAGTCAAACAGGTTTTAGCTTGGCTGAGGACGTCAAAGACTGAAGACGTGACTCATGATTTGATTTGCTAAGCAACAGCAAACTAGAGGAATGCAAATCAGACATTACTGTTTGCTTTTCAGTCTTTTCAGCTTTAATGCAAATGAAAAAAAGCAACAAAACAAAAACAGGAAAGTTACATCGCAGATGGACAATAAGATTGGCAGTTTTCCTTTTTAGAGCTTTTTCACATTCTTTTTCAGTCTTTCGCATTAATTTACATTTTTATCAGAATGAAGTCACTCAGACGGCCTGTACAGAAACTGTGTTTCCCTTTGGGATTAATAAAGTTTTATTGAATTGAATCTGATTCATTTGCTCTGTTTTCAGGTCATATTCTGCTTTTTCTCTTGAGCAATAAACCTGAAATAGTTTTACTGCATTTCAATCAGTAATCAGGTCAGTGACAATCAGGCCAAATAATGATCATTTATTTATTTCCTAACAGCGCCCTCGAGTGGATCCCTGAAAAAATGCATGTTTCTCTTTGCTTTGTTATTATTTTTCGTTGTTGGAATCTGAACGAACACCTCTTTAAATAAGCCAAAAGGAAAAAATATGAAGCAGTTAATAAAATAACTGGTTTACAAATGATGATCAGGCCCTGAGGTTTTCAGCTCACAGTGGAAACTGTCAAGTTCCCAGACGCAAAACTTCCTTCGGTCAATCAGCTTCACTATACAAGGCACCAAAACATGGAATACATTACCTGCAGAACTGAAGGGAGAGTCAAACTGGGTCCTTTTTAAACTTAAAGACTTTTTAATAAGAGGTCAGACATGTGAACATTAATAATCTAACTGACCTGATCTTGTTTCTGTGATGTTTTAGTGTGTAATTTGTTCTCTTGTGCCTTTTGTACAGTCACTGTGTTTTGTGTTAAAGCCTAACTGGGGACAGACATTGAGAATTAGCCTTAGCTAATATGTTGTAGTGTGTGACATGATTCCCTATCAAATAAACAAATAAACATATAAATAATAAAAATGTAATCATATAAAGGTGAAGTGAAAAAAGAATGATGACATGGTCCTGCTCCTATGAAGACACCCTAACAGTGAGAAGGCGGAGCTACACTGCAGCAACCAATCAGACATGACATCATCTGCAGCGGCATCTCCAAAACTCACTAGAACTATAGAAAGTAGATCAGATAGCTGATCCAGATGCTGCTGCCTGCGTCCTCACTAGAACTATAGAAAGTAGATCAGACAGCTGCAGAGTTTTTGTCAAAAAACGGCATCGAAGTGGCAAGGGGTTTTAAATCCATTTATGAAAAGAGCCAAATTCCCCCAAATCTTCAAACTACTTTTAAGGCTAGGCTTAAAACTTTCCTTTCTGATAAAGCTTATAGTTAGAGTGGCTCAGGTTATCCTGATCTATCTCTATAGTTCTGCTGCTATAGGCTTAGACTGCTGGAGGACATAGGGACCCCTTTTTCATCATTCTGCTTCATTCTATCTCTATTCTCCCACTCTGCAGAATCTGTTAGTTCAATCTCTAACGTTCTGCTCTCTCTGCTTTTTCTCATAGTAGCTTCATCTGGTCTGTTCCTGTTTGGCTGTGACTCCATCCTGGAGAGAAATATCAGCTGTGCTGCTGCCATCAACACCTTTGTTTCTAGATGTTGGAGCTTGGCCTGTTTTCCAGTGTAGTCCTGTTTCTCTGACTGTGACTAACTGGATGTGCTCTCTTCATCCTCTGACATGGGAGCTGGCTCGGAGCTCGTCTGCCTGGCTGTGTGTTTCCTGGACGGGGCCGCCTGTGGAGCTGGTTGACAGTTGCCTTTTGTATCTATGCTTCTTTTTCTATGTCTGTTCTGTCTCCTTGAACCCCAGTGGGCCTCAGCAGATGGCCGCTCACACTGAGCCTGGTTCTGCTGGAGGTTTCTTCCTGTTCAAAGGTTTCCCTTCGATAACCTTCGATAGAAAACTTTGGACCAATCTGACTGGATGATCTGGATGATCGCGACCCCAGAAGGGATAAGCGTGATGGAAAATGGATGGATGGCCCACAAAGTTTAATCACTGGGTGAAAACAGCAGATTTTTGTGAGGTGCAAAATGAAGCAGCATTACTCTCCCTGCTCACATCCCTGTCATGGATGCAAAGATGAAGCGAAACAACACCAGGTCAAGCTGTTTGGACCGGCCTAAGGCAGGTGAAGAATGGTTCACCCACTAATTCATCCAGCCTGGATGTTATTCTTGAATCGAGGGATAGCTGAGGTTGTGAATAATTTGCAAAAAATTGGATCCGATATCTGTCTTAATGGTTGCAAACACATTGATTTTCAAGTAGGGGGTTGGCATCATCTGCGATTTTACGTTCCTGTTTCATACATATATCTTCATCTGTTGCTTTAGCCTAGTAAACTGATGACTTGCTTAATTACTCATCCCATTCACTCTGCCCGGTTCCCCATCACTGTTCATCTGATCCACCTGCTCCTGCCTCTATTTAAGGTGCTTGCATCCAGCTATCAGAGCCAGATTATTATTGTTCTCTCTAGTCAGTGCTGAGACTGTTTTAAGATTTCCTGATCCTGACCTGTTCTGCCTCTCAACCACTGAGCCTGCTTCGGCTTCGGACTGGTGGACCTGAGTCCCAGGGCTGCCAACTTTTCACCAGTCCTTGAAGTGAGATTTTGAAATAGTTTGGACAGGCAACCCTTGTCATGGTTAGATTGAAAAGCTATGAGGATAGCTGCAGCTATAGGCTGGAGGTTTGCAGAGGATTTAGATAATTTGACAGAAGTCAACAGGTGCAGTAAAATCTACTTTATTTATATCATTAACAGAAAATAACACTGAATATGCAACAAAATTGTTTTTAGATATGTAAATAATCCATATGACAAATAAAAAGTTTAAATATTCAACTCTCTTGTTTTCTCTTGTATTAATAGAAAATAGTTGAAATCTTTACCTTAGAACGATATGAGATCAAATATGTCAGTGTTTCCTCCTCTGGTGTGAAAGTATCTGTCCTCTGCAATCATCCAGTCATCAGCATATATAGAGACAGACGACAGCCTCAGCTGAGCCTCAAACCAGGGATCTGTTAACATGTTAAATCCAGACAGTTTAAGAGGCTGTTTGTGCCTAAATAAAGAACCAAAATAAATCAAAAATAGCTTCCCACTAATCCAGTCTGAATGCAAACTCCTGCAACATGTGTAAACATTAAAAAATGATTTTAACATGACTCAAAGTTGGGGGGGTTTTATTCTCAGAAATTATAGGACATTCTTGAAAAAAGGCAGGTTTTATTGTATTATATTTGTTCCACATCATGTCAACCACACATGCAGAAAATGCCAGACCTCTAGCTATAACAGTTCCAGAGCTGTGGGGCTTTGAACTTTTGGTGTAAGCTTGGAGCGGCGCGCAATGGCTCCACCTGCTGGTAAGACACAAAACTCATATGGGTGAGTAGAACATGATGGAATACCGTAAAATCAAGGGCCCAATATAAAAAAACAGCGTTGGGTTGAAATTTGAGACAATTTCTTTAAAGTTTTACCTGACTAATGCTAAAGCACCAACGCTAGAGTGTTATGTAATGCCAAGACTGGCATGGGAAGCTGAAACATAGAAATAGAAATCCATTGCAGTGTAAAATAAATGTAAATAATGGAAAATGAAATGATGTAAAGCACTTTTTATTGTCCTTGTACTGTTTTGTGCTATAGAAAATAAACGTACCTTGCCTTGCCTACAGTGCTAATGCTAAAGTGTTGAATAATACCACAGAGCCTTAAAGCTGCAGTGTGTAACTTTTAGCGACATCTAGCGGTCAGACTGCAGACTGCAGCAACATGATCATCTCCCCCCCAACAGTACGGCGAGCGTTACGGGACAAAATGTCTTCCACGACGTCCGCATCACCTACCTTCTCAAGTGATGAGGTCTGTTTACATAGATAATTTTACAGATAGTATTTCATTGGTCTGTGTAGGGTATAGATTTCATGTAGACTTAAGATAATAAATATACCCGTTATTTTTTCTACATCGTTGTGACGTTTTGGCGATCTCGCAATCGCTAGTTTGTTGGCTCTGCGCTGCCGTAGCGCAAAGATGTCTGCCTCCATGGCTGCGAGACCCGCTCCTATGTAATTATAAATAACGAATTCTAAGGCAACGCAAATATTAAGGTTAAGAGGCTGAGCTCGTAGATGATGATAAATAACATAGTTATGTATAATATATTACATTTCTGACTGTATATCCCTGTAATTATTACACACTGTAGCTTTAAGGAAAACTGAAATGTACAAATAAAAATCTATTGCATTTTATCTGGATAATTTCCTAAGAGGAAAACTATTAAAGTAGAAACTAAGTTGCAACTAAGAAAATAAAAATAAAAAACATTGTTTTTTGAAATTTCCCACATAGATGTTGTGCTACTGCTGCTTAGAGATGCAAAGAATGATATAAAAATAAATATACATATTTACATATAAACAAATACATAGAGTGGGATGTCAGTTATTTTGACAAAGCTCTCCTCTGTGCTCTGTCTGTCTCTAGCTGTAGAGTTTGCATCCCATCAATAAGCAGGTGTTTAATTTTCCTGTTCAGCAAACTCAGATACTATTTGTTGGGCACCAAATAAAAAACGAAATGAGATGTTAATATTATACCCGACTGTGTTCTCACAACATGATTTGATTATCTGGTCCTGACCCAACAGTACTTACATCATTCCAGGATTGGAGGCCATTTCCTTTCCCCACCATGACATTTTAATAATCTATAGTCTAAATACATGTGGCAATGTGGTCCTGTCACGACTATGCCTTCAACTGATCATGCACCCTTACTACTTGTCCAAGGGAATATTCCTTTGGTTGACCGGTCGGCCACTTTGACTTAAAGGACTACTGATTGAATCCCACCTGGGTCTCTAATGCAGACCTTACCACATACAGAAACATGCTTTTGTTATGTGTGTCTGTCATATATATTTATCAAGAGACAGCACAGAGATGTACCTGCAGTAAAGACAGTCAAGATATTTTTTAAAGCTGTAATAATTACTTGAAATTGGATATATCATACATATATACAGTATTATATTTATTTATTACTGAAAGTCTGAATTTATATGTTTGTGTTTCCTCAGAAATTGCTGTTTAATATTACGTGGGAGTAGGTTTCACCTTTATATAGATAGAGCAGAGCTAACAGATGAGTGAAGGCAGAGATCTCCATTACACTCGGATGGGACTGCAGCACATTTTCAGCAGATGTTGGAAACAATTCATGCAACCCACATATAAAAAGAAACTGAACTATAGATGTGTAGAAATGAAGTTATGTGTAATAAAGTGGAATTGAACAGGGGAAAAGTATTGAAGATGTGAAGAATGAGAGGAGGCCTGGAAAGCCAAGACACCAGCTGAAATGTCTCAGCTGGTGTCCGTTAGTGCAAATGAGTACCAGCTGGTTTGAAATGATGGACTATAAAAGGTTTTACAAAGGAAACATCTCACGATGGGTGAAAGGAAATAGTTTCTCAAGACCTTGGCAACCTTAATGATGCCATTGGTTCGCACTGCTGGGGCCATAATCAGGAAGTGGAAAGAAGATAATTTCATCACAAATGGCCCATGACCAGGTGCTCCTCATAATCATGAGAACAGTTGTCCAAGAGCCAAAGACCGCTAGTGGAGAGCATCAGAAAGACCTGGAATGTTTCAAAGAAAGCAATAAGTGATGCACTCAGCCACCTGTATGCACGTTCCCCACGCAAGACTCCACTGCTGAAGAAAAACGCATGTTGAAGCTTGTTTAATATTTGCTGCACAATATTTAGATCAGCCAGTAAAATACTGGAAAAATATAGTCTGGTCAGATGAGACCAAATTTAAACACTTAATGCTCATCATTGGAGGTCAAAGGGCGCTCCACATCACCCCAAAAACCCCCATACCAACAGTGAGGTGTGGAGGTGAGAACATCGCAGCGTGTGGCTGTGTGTTGGCCTAGTGCTTAGAGCAGTGCGCTTATGCTAAGAGAAGATTGCAAGTAACTGGTTCCATCCCCACAGACTGCAACTCTGGGTCCCTGAGCAAGACCCTTAACCCCACGCTGCTCCCCGGGGCGCCGCACAATGGCGGCCCACTGCTCCCCAAAGGGAGGGGCTAAATGCAGAGAGGTAATTTCACCATTGTGGGACAATAAAGAGATTTATATTTTTCAGCATATAGTTCTGGCACTGATGTCGCGCTCGATGTGAAGCACAGCAAGGGATGAAAACCATGAAGCTCCTGTTGTTAAGGGCAACCAGTTGCAAATCCTTCTCAATGCAGAGAAACTCCTCTTGGAAGTGGCAGATCCAATGGGTAGAGTCAGGGCCAACTGCAGCAGCTTGCATAGATAATCTATACGTCATTAAGTGTCATTACATGTCGTTACATGCCATGCCCCTCTAAATCTCTATGACCATAATGACCCATCAGGATTTCATTAATTTGTGATCTAGGCAAGTGTTTAAACCATCACGGTTTGATTTTGTGTTGGTGGGACCTTCCTAAGGTCAGAACAACGCCATCGTATTGTTGAGCAGAGCAATAAGAACAGAAATTGAGAGCAAACGAGTTCAAAGCTAAGAATAAAGTTGTGGCTAGCTTTCTAAAAAACATCGTTTTCAAGGCGCCCTTTCAACTTATCATAAAATTGGATTACCAATTCCAGAATTAGATTTGAAAAAAGTAAAAAAAAAAAAAAAGTGGAGATGTATTTTAAGCAGGGGTGGAAAGTAACGAATTACATTTACTCACGTTACTGTAATTGAGTACTTTTTATGAGTAATTTGTAATTTTTTTAAATATTTAATTTTTACTTTTACTCGAGTAAATTTTAACCTAAGTAGTTTTATTTCGCTACATTTAAAACCCCCTCACGTTACTGAGTAAAAAAAAAAAAATGCTGATGGTGAAAAAATTAAATGCGGCCGGAACTTTAAACCGCTGTGTCACGGAACCGACACTTAATCGGCATTAAAAAATAGAAGAAGACTTTTGACTTTTAACAGCACTTTATTTACACAATTCAAGCATATAAACAATTGATGTAAAAACAAGTGTCAGTTAAAAATCACTATTAAAGTAAAACAAGTGTCAGTTAAAATCATTAAATGAGGAGCTTGTTAATAACAGTGGCATCCTGTTGCATTTTAGTTTGATTTCTGGTATCTTTTGGGCATTTAATTTTGTGTGCATTTTGAAAACTTTAAAATGTAGTTTAAATTTCTTTATTCCTATCCTGATCTTTTGCAAGTGTGGATGTCCACTGAAATACGCCTTAAAATCGATTAAAACACCTTGTGCTCAATTCGATTCATGACTCATCCTTTTTTGCATTAAATAACTCAAAGTAACTAAGTAACTTTTACTCAAATTACATTTTAATTGAAGTAATTTTGTACTTTTACTTGAGTCAATTTTGAGATGGGTAATTATAGTTTTACTCTGAGTAAAATTTAGGCAAAGTAAAGATACTTTTACTCAATTACAATTTTTTAGTACTCTTTCCACCTCTGATTTTAAGTTACCCTGAAGTGCATCGAGATGTCAGGAACAGTAATGGACAGGATCGCCTGGCACCAATGTCCATAGAGAAAGGGCTTCTTCAAAGGACAAACTGTATGATGCTGCCATCACCCGCTTCACAAAGAATGAGCGGTGGATGGGATTTATTTTCATCTAATAAGGTAGGCCTGTATTATAAACCATTTATTAATCACATGGAAAACTTCTGTGTTGTTGGTCTTTATTGTGGAGGTTGTTTGAAAAAGTCCAGCCCAATCTGCCTGTGGTTAAATGAGCAAGCTGATCTCTTCAGGTTTAGATTATTCCTGTTGTGCAAAAATAATGTCCTGCAGATAATGAATAGATAGTTAACTAGAACTGGAGTTATAGTTAATTATTTATCCTATTCAACATCGAAGGCAAAATCAATTTAGCTTTCTTAGGTGGATAATTGTAGCCTTGAATTATCTACTTACCGGTTGCTGATTCACAACTGGAGGGTTCCGGGACTGGCTGTTAAAATCCAGGTATCCACCAGTCTAGTGGCCCAGGTTAAGTATCAGCAAAGCTATTAAATTATAAATAAAGAACCTTCTATCTCTGTTTATTCGCACTATTACCAAAGGGGGGTGGTTTCACCCTGAGTGATAAACCCTCCGTTGTATGATTGACCAAAACCACTACAGATTAACCAATGATGTCTTTATTCTAATAATTCAGGATTACAGAAATATAACATCTATGCAAACACTACACGCTACTAGAAAAATAAACACGAGGTAGATTAAATGACTAGTTTAAAAGAAAATCGAAAATAAAGAATTAAACGAGATAGAAAAAAAGAAATAAAACCATAAGAGTCCGTTTACTGGCGTCTGAGATTGTCCAAAATATGCCAGATATTAATACATTCACTAATGTCCGCTAGCAGCAGGTATGATAATAGTGCAATTGCTCATGTAAACTAATACATCCAACTTAAAATCAGCAAATGATTTAATGCATTAACAAAAGCAGCAGGTATGATGATAACAGTGCAATTGATCATGTAACATTAACACATCCAGCTTAGTATTGGTAAATTATTAAACATGTATTAACAATAGCAGCAGAAATCGTTTAGCAAAACCCCTTTTTGCCTGACAATGTAGCGATGTGTGTGAATGGGTGTAGCTAAATGAGGGACCACCCCCCTTTGTTCTCCACGCAGTGAGGGGAACAAAGAGAAACGGGGGGCAACCTGTAATCAAGATGGCGGCAACCACGGGGACCCCACGTGGCTGAATGTGATAACTTTATGACTATCTCAAGGCAGAAACAACAAAGAGGACAGGAAAGGCCAGAAAGAGGATGAAGAAACACACACTTATTTCAACCAAATGAACAAACTCTTAATCAGCACAGATTAGAAAAAACATCAGCATTAATTCAAAACCCTGAATCTGCCTTTCTCTCGCCTGAGCGCATCACTTCTAATGCATCAAAAGGAAAGTAAATTGATTTTACTGTGAGATGTGTCTTCGTCCGAGGGAGGCTGGCGTTTCCACGACAACCGCAGCTTGGTTTCTGCCGCGTAGAGGGTTCTCTGCCACCGGTCCGCCCCTCGGGAAAGTTCAGTCAGTTCTGTGCTACAGCAGAGGGCTTGATATGCTCACGAGTTGGAAAGGAGGGATTTTAGGAGGTGATCGGCAAGAGAGTGTCCTCTCAGCCGATTCGTCCAAGGAAGGGGAAAACGAAACTCCGCGGTCAGCTTCAAAGGCTTCTGTCTCCCCAGTCGGTGCAGCCGCTATGCTCGATGGAACATTGCGATCCGTGACTTTTGACGCAGGAAAACGAAAGCTACTTCCAGTCAGCTTTCTTCTGGTATTTCACGTGAAACGAGTCTCTCCTGGCGGGCTCCAAACCAATGGAAAAAGAGAGAGAAAAATGTCTGCTGCTGGCTTTTAAACCATGTGTGACACGGGAGCACTTCTGTGGAAGTATCGGCTGATTGGTCTGTGCCATGAGTGATGTGGGGGAACTTCCTGTTGGAGTATTCGGCTGATTGGTCCGTTAGAGGTGGCCGCCTCCCAGAGTGGGCCGGGTCTTCTTTGTTCTTGTTTTGGCGGGAATATATCCCGTTTTGGTTGGTAATATATCCTAACATTCCTAAAGGGTTTTATGTTCTCTTAAAAGGTCTATTAAGAGATAATCATTAACTTTTTTTAATTAGCCTTTTACCAAACACACCCCATCCTCCCACGTATTCCACCAACAGCCATGTCTGCCCAGTAATGGACAGTAGCGCCGTATAAGATGCACCGTTACTAGCTTAACTGTTAGGGTTATTGAATTACAATTATAAAATTAATGTGTGTGCATATGAAACATTGAAGAAATAATATGCTACATTCTGTCCTGTGACAGAAGGCATTTACAGGGTCATAAACTTTTATGACCTCCAGCCAGTAGGTCATAAAACAGAGTCACACTGTTTTGTGACCTGCATCCAGCCAGATGGTCATTACAGGGTCATTTCCTTTATGACCTACCTCCAGTAGGTCATAAAACAGAGTCACACTGTTTTATGACCTGCATCCTGCCAGATAATCGTTACAGGGTCTTCTGTTTAAGACCCGCTCTATTATGTTGTAATCTGTTAATAAAAGGCTCTTCTGTGAAGGGAGCAGTGAGAAAAGGTGCTGGTTTTGAGTCAGCAGTTCTTCTCCCCTTTGCAGAGGCTGATGTTGCAAATCCCTGTCTGTGCTTGATCATTTCCTCCTCTATAAGCTCACATTTCTCTGGATTTAACCCAACATTTTTGGTGCCGAAACCCGGGAGTCAAGATCCAATTGTCCACGACCGTGCGGGACCAAGGCCAAGAAACTGTCGACAGCCGTCCTCCCTTCGCTGGACGGGGCCCATATGTTGGTCCAGCCCTGCTCTGGGCATCTTAGTGACGACTCCAGAAGAATTGCTCTACACAGCAAAGGGTAGGCCTAAAGCTTTTGATCAAAAGTTGGTCTGGGACCATGTGAAAGCTATAACTGGTTGTAGTCGCAAGAATATTTGACGTGACCAAGTCTTGTTTACGGATGTGGCAACTGGGTATTCTGTGCGTTAGAGTGTGAGACTCGGTGTTGTTCTCGAGATAGTAAGGTTTGCAGCTGCCGCAGCAGGGGTAGCAGATACGGCATCTGGGTATCCGGTGCGTGCGAGGGCCTGGAGTTGGAGACTCCAAAGTGTACACGACAGGGTTTTTTGTCTATGTCGGTTAAAATAAAAATAATATAATAGGCCTTGAAATAGGTGTGACTGTATGTGACTGTATGTGAGTGTGTGAGGAAACAATCAAACCGTTGGGTTCTGTTGTTTCATATTAAAACAGCAGGAATTAATACAGTACAGCTCTTGTGGATGCAGAGGCAAGAACTTCTCACCTGAAAAGGTAGAAGCAGAAATTACCACAACAGTTTATGGGTACTGTCCTGCTGAATAAACATCCAGTGCGTAGAATACCCTAAGTGTTTGTACTGGACTAAAGTCTTTAAAATGGGTAAAGGTTAAAGTAAAATTAGAGATAATTTAGAATCTACGATTAGAAGTTTGTAGAAGTGCAGGATCCAACAAAAAATAAACACTTGAATATATGGTTTAAAAAAAAATATGGGTTTGAGGGACGCCTCTATTCCAAAATAATAAATAATAGACCTTAAGAATAAAATAACTAAAGAGTGTAAGGGAGATTAAATAATTAAAAGGGATGAAAAGTTTGTGTCAGATTGATCCAAGTAACTTAAAATACTTGTAGAAGTGGAAGTAAAAGTATGAAATAGATGGTGTGTGGAAGTAGATCAATGGAGAAATGTTATGTGCCGGCTAAAATCAAGCACTAGTGGAAAAAATAAATACATAGATAAATAAATATATAAATAAATAAATGAGCTCCAAATGGCAAGTTGTTGATATAATACATGCGCAAAGTAAATATGTTATAATTAAAAAATAAATAAATAGATCTAATGTTGTGTTTGTTCGTCTTTTAATGATATGTGTTTCTGTCTTTAAAGTTATGTTTGTGGGTTTTTTAAGTTGTTTGTGTGTCCAAAAGATAATGAAACACAGTTTAGAGGGAGACAGCTTGAATTTGCAGTAGCGGGAGAGTATGTCTGCGGATCAATGACTGCAGCGTTGATCCAGCACACAGCCTTCCTAATACGTCTGCAGGGTCTCCAAAACTATTAGGTTCTGAACCAAAAAATGTAAAAATTAATAACCCACCAGAAAATTATTTTAGTCATGAAAGCTACCTACAGGGAATAAAAAAATTAGAGGGATTAAATAAGTGGATTGTGAGAGCTAAAACATAGAAACAGCTATGAAGCAAAGTTTGGACCATAATTGGGCTCAAGGGAGGGGCCGGTGGTCACAGGGGAAAAACAAGGGGTCACGTAGAAAACACAACAAGTGCTACAACTGTGATAAGGAGGGCCACTTTGCTCGAGAATGTCCAGACCCCCGCAGAGTGACCCTCCCTGTCACCAATGTTATGACCAGCATATATTTAAATGATTTATATAACAGCAGCTGCTCTAAATAAAAAGAGGGCAGAAGAAAGTAGCAGTTGAGCAGTGCAGTAAATCCTTTATTGTTTTCTATGATATGTAGAAATGACATTAATGACTTTGGAAGGAAATTGGAGCTAAATGGGTGATTTGCATCAATCATTTCCTGGGTCTGAAGCGCGGCGTGATGTACGTAGGTTTTATGTCTTCACCATGCTTCGGTTTTCTCCAGGTACTCTGACTTCCTCCTACCGTTAAAATACTGGATTGTTAAGTAAACTAGTTACTTTAATTGTTAGGTAAATCATTGTTTTAGGATCTAAGGGTCTCTGTATTGATCAGTAAAGGACAAGAAACTATTTCAGGTTGCACCATGTGACACCCAATCACTAACAATGCTGTTATGTGTTTCTGTTTAATGAAATATTTAGCTGTTCTCAGGTGTTATTGCAATTATTCCAGCCAAGGAAGGGCTCCATTTATCTCAACTGATTTATTTTTCAATCTGGAGAGACTCATACGGACAAAAGACAGCCATTATCAAGTTTTATTGACATTTGGAAATGAATACTTCTTCTGTGCTCAGCAAAAGATTATGCTGAATGCAGCTCTGTGTAAGCAGATCTAGGTTAGAGATGTTTTTAACCGTGGAGACTGAGACTGATGGTAGAATGGAGGATGAGGGGAGCTGTGGCTAGTCTAGAAATGCATGAAGGAACACAGGAAGGAGGTTATTTAGGAGGATGTCATTAACCATGACTGGCTTATATGAAGGCGAGGAACTGCACCGATTGGTTGGAGCACAGACTCACAATGAAACATTGACTTTGTACCATGGCTCCACTTTTTCCCTGCTTCACAGTTGGTTGAAAAAATGTAAAAAGTTTAATAGATTTTATCTTAGCATGATCTTGAAGGACTTTATTTCAGAAAAGACACGTTGACGACATGTATGCGATGTCACAGAGTCTTTCAAAGCTATAAAGCTGTGTCTGACTAAGGTGAAGTATCTTCTTCTTTGGACAGCAGCTGCCATCAGCGCTCATTTTTCAGCCTCTGTAAAAGTTGGAGAAACAAAGTCATCAATGGGTTTGAATGTTTCTAAGACAGTCTCAGTTTTAGAGAACTTTAAACACACAAGATGCCATTTAGATGTCCATAAAACAGGAAAACACTGCAGGTCACAGTCTCATCTCTCCAGCAACATTCTGACATCTTCTACGTCTGTTGATGCTGCTTTTGTGTCTATTTGAAGTTTTAAAATTTGTATCTAGGGTGTCTTTGGACATATGATAATAAATTTTATTACAAAAAATTATTTCATATCCAAAATGAATCTCATAATGAAAATCAGCTCTTCTATTTGACCAGAATAGTTTCCAGTGGTTCCACTATATTAACCTTTTATCTCTCAACTTTACATAGAAGTTTGCATTCAGACCGGAATACAGGGACACTATGCATGACTTACTTTAGTCATTTTCAGGCAGAAACAGCCTCTTAAACTCTCTGCATGTTAACAGATCCCTGTTTCAGGCTCACCTGAGTAGGTGTGTCCACCTGCAGGCTGTTGTCTGTCTCTATATATGCTGATGACTGGATGATTGCAGAGGACAGCTGCTTTCACACCAGAGGAGGAAACACTGACATATTTCATCTCACAGCGTTCTAAGGTAAAATTTTATTTTTCTGTTGATGTAAGATTAGTTCTCAAACTACAAATTCAAGGTCATCTTAATTCCAGCTCAATTAAAGGTAAATAAACTTATTGCAAGAGAGACAAGAAAAAAAAATCTCCTGCTTTGGTTTTATGTGATTTTTCTTTGACTTTGCCAAATGTCTCTTTACATAATAAAAGCTGCAGATTCTGCTGCAGGTCTGAATGGTTTTAATATTTATGTTCCCCCATAAATTTATCTCTCACACAGGTTCCACTTTGAGGATGGACAAGAACAGCCCCACCATGGAGACAAGCTATAATTACAGCTACAATAGCAATGAAACCTATGATTACCCTCAGGATTTCCTACAGGGCCAAAATGAAAACTTGATCTGCTGGCATCAAGATGAAAAAGGAGATTTATTATCAAAGATCGTCATCTACGTCTATATTCCCTTGTTCCTGTTGACCATCTACAGTCTTTACTCCCAGGTGTGTATGATGGTGGAGGTTTGGGGTCTGGACATGTTCTGGATTTAAAGAAGATGTTGATGTTTTAGTGTCTCCTAAAAACTGAGGCTGGATTATTACCTGAGAAGATGCTTCTTAGATGATCACTTTAGCGTCTCTAAGCTACCTGGTCTTGGTTCACATACACTCACCGGCCACTTTATTAGGTACACCTGTCCAACTGCTCGTTAACACTTAATTTCTAAGCAGCCAATCACATGGCGGCAACTCAGTGCATTTAGGCATGTAGACATGGTCAAGACAATCTCCTGCAGTTCAAAGCGAGCATCAGTATGGGGAAGAAAGGTGATTTGAGTGACTTTGAACGTGGCATGATTGTTGGTGCCAGAAGGGCTGGTCTGAGTATTTCAGAAACTGCTGATCTACTGGGATTTTCACACACAACCATCTCTAGGGTTTACAGAGAATGGTCCGAAAAAGAAAAAACATCCAGTGAGCGGCAGTTCTGTGGGCGGAAATGCCTTGTTGATGCCAGAGGTCAGAGGAGAATGGCCAGACTGGTTGGAGCTGATAGAAGGGCAACAGTGACTCAAATAACCACCCGTTACAACCAAGGTGGGCAGAAGAGCATCTCTGAACTCACAGTACGTGGAACTTTGAGGCAGATGGGCTACAGCAGCAGAAGACCACACCGGGTGCCCCTCCTTTCAGCTAAGAACAGGAAACTGAGGCTACAATTTGCACAAGCTCATGGAAATTGGACAATAGAAGATTGGAAAAACGTTGCCTGGTCTGATGAGTCTGGATTTCTGCTGCGACATTCGGATGGTAGGGTCAGAATTTGGCGTCTACAACATGAAAGCATGGATCCATCCTGCCTTGTATCAACGGTTCAGGCTGGTGGTGGTGGTGTCATGGTGTGGGGAATATTTTCTTGGCACTCTTTGGGCCCCTTGGTACCAATTGAGCATCGTTGCAACGCCACAGCCTACCTGAGTATTGTTGCTGACCATGTCCATCCCTTTATGACCACAATGTACCCAACTTCTGATGACTACTTTCAGCAGGATAATGCGCCATGTCATAAAGCTGGAATCATCTCAGACTGGTTTCTTGAACATGACAATGAGTTCACTGTACTCAAATGGCCTCCACAGTCACCAGATCTCAATCCAATAGAGCATCTTTGGGATGTGGTGGAACGGGAGATTCGCATCATGGATGTGCAGCCGACAAATCTGCGGCAACTGTGTGATGCCATCATGTCAATATAGACCAAACTCCCTGAGGAATGCTTCCAGCACCTTGTTGAATCTATGCCACCAAGAATTGAGGCAGTTCTGAAGGCAAAAGGGGGTCCAACCCGTTACTAGCATGGGGTACTGTTGAAGAAAAATTATTTTTAGTTTTTAATACAGTTAATCTTATGGCATGTGTAAAAGGTATGTTGAGCACTCTCATTTTGAACATATTTCTTAATTCTGAACAAGTTTGTGAAGATAACCTTTCCTTGAACCAAAGGACTGAATTTAAGTTTGTTCCTGAGAATTTATGGTAGGAAAGAGGCCCCCGCATTCCAACAGCTATTCTGTGAGGTCTTATCTCATGTTTTCTTCAGCCAGATGTTTGCCGTAAATTAGGGGAAGCTCTAAGTTTTTCTGAGTGTCAGAGATAGCTCCTGGTTGGAGGAGCAAAAGCCAGCCTTACTTGAATAAATTAAATACAAGAGGATAAAGCTTTCTACATAGAAGTAACAAATCAGATTTGCTCTTGCAACTCTCCAAAGATGTCTTTGTACGTCTTTGCTTTCTTTCCTTCTCTCCATTTATGTCAGGTAATTGAATGTATGTCTCCGTTGTTCTGCAGTTTCTGGTGTAAGTTTATGCATTGTCTTATTTCTAAGTTTGTGCATTGTCATATATTGAATTAAACGCTGTAATTCTGTGATGTCAACACGCAATACTGGTTTTCCTTGTGGCCACACGCAGCTCGCCGAGATGAACCTGGGAAAGGAAGAGAGAAGCCAACCTTTTTCCAAAGTTAACTATTTTAGAATATTTTCTTCCTTAACAATTGGGGGCTCGTGCCGGTTCTGGAATCTCGGTGGGCGGCTGTTTGGTCCTGATTGATCCGTTTCAGCCCGACGCTTCGGTGTGGTAAGACAGTATTTGATTATTTTTTATTTTTTAGTTGTCTGCAGCGCCGTGGGGTCGGATCGGGGCTGATTTGCTGTGTGCGGCCTCACAGAATTCAGAAGCTGCAGAGGTGGATGGAATCCCTCCTAAAAGAGTCGGTTGTTTAAGGATTTGAATGAATACACATTACAGGGAACTTTGGCTAGTTCAAACAGAGCCTTTACGTTAACTCTGATTTTAAGCTGGGTTTTTTATTATATTCTTTACCCTGAGGATCAATGCCTGGGCCTCTAAAAAGTATTTTGGAAATTTGTGTATTGGGTAGCTTTGGCTTGTATCAGCCGGAGATTTCGACTCATCTCCAGTGGACTTATTTATTTGGGTTAATTGGACCGAGTTGTATCACTCGTGGAAAATAAAGGATTACTAGCAGGTTGGATCACCTTTCTTTGGCACCCTTAATCGAGTTGCTAGTAGTATAAAGGACTAAGATAAATTATTTAATTTGATACGGGTTCAATCGCTCTCTCTGCTAAAAAAAAAAAAAACTTTTGTCACTGGGCGGATTGATTGATCGAATAAACTAAATTGAGGCTTATTTTCGCCTCGAGCTTGACCCGGCTCTGAAGTGAGGGACCGAGATTGATGCATCATATATACATTCTTTTAGCCGGCGCCTGACATTTTCTTTTCTTTTCTGTCTTTTCTTGACTGAAGTACGACGTTGTCTGTGTTTCTGTGTTTTGTACGTTTCTTTGTGTTTGTGTGCGTGCTTGGCTGCGGGTTGATCTATGGCTGTGTGTCTGTCTTCCCCCGTTATATGTTCCACCACGCGCTGCTGTCTATTTGTCTGTCTGTGTCTGAATTGTGCTGAGATTGTGCAGAAGTGATTTGTGTTTCAAGATTGTGGTATGAAATATTTTCAAATGTTTTTGCTGGATGTTGTATTACTAACTTTCTGTTAAAATGTGCTTCTGTGGGACAGAGGTTTCTCCATTTTGGTTAAAAGTTTTGTTTCACAGCAGGGGACTGATTGACCCCCCCATTTGCATTTTGGGAGTGCTTCAGTTCTGTTAGCGCTGATATTTCCAGCTCACTCTTTCAGGATTCTTGGATTTTGATGTGAATTGCTTTTAGAACTGTGTTTTGTGTTGAAATGAAAAGTACAAAATAACAGATTTACAGAAGTTTTTACTTTCTCAGCGGGAGAAATGTGTGGCATCAGTTCCAGGCTAGAGCACTGGAATGATCCAATTGTTTTTTATAATATTGTAACATTGACAATCACTTCAATTTCTAGGTTTCCTGACACAGGAGGGAACACCCTCACTGTGTGGAACAAGAGAACAAAAGCGAGAACATATGGATGTTTTTCTGCTTAACAGTGTTTTCTACACTGTTAATGTGGGACATGTTGAAACACTAATGAATGACTTTGTTTCTTGTAGGACGATCTTCGTGTGCAGCCCATTTTGCATATTACTTGACCACATGAACGGTTTTTGGGTTTTCCTACAGGGGGTCTAGGTAGTCATTTAATAACAGTGGGCTATCATGAAATACGGTTGTGTGTATAATATGGAGTTTTTAAAACAGGTTCACTCAAAACTGAACATTATTAGAACTATTGGATAATTATTTTTTTTTTCAACCATGGTGTTATAATAATAGTGTTTCAGACTTTCACAGGACGAATTTTGGTTTGAAATCTGGGGTAACATCCTGCATCTTTCTTACAATGGGGTGTTGATGAGTGTGAATGAGAGTGAATGTGTAGGCAGATGGCCTTTGATGGGTTTTAGGAAGCGCTATGTAAATATGACGTCACTTTAGTGAATAGCTGTGTGATATTTTTCTTATTTTGAACTATTTAGGGACAGTAAAGGTTTTGTTTCATAAATATGTTTTTATTACTGCTTTACGGACAATTTTAAGGTAAAGACGATTACATCTTTTGGTGTCACAATCTGGTTGAAGCTGAATCATCTGCTTGTGCAGTGGAATTAATATGAAACGAGAATTCAGCCTTGGCTTAAAGCAGATAAATGTCGTTATTAGGAAACTGTGTTATCCACTTTGACTAACAACACTAACAAACTAACCTAAATTCTAACTAAATTAACTTGGTTTATATTTTATATGGGTAACTGATTGGACATGCTGAAATTTTAGCATAATTAGGGAAAGTTCTTCTATTTTTGTTATCCACATCTAAATTGTTTTTCTTTTGGAAATAAGAAAACACAGGGGGATGTTATAAAGATGAGATATTACAGATGGAACTTTGAAATTTACATCATCTCAGTCTAGTTTGAATACTAGATGGAAGATTGGAGAAATGGTGGAACATCTTATAATATTTTGGTTTTTCAGCAAATTATTATATAACAATGACATAGATTCCAAATTGTTTTCAAAATGATAATTTTATTATATCAACAGGGGGAGAAGGAGAAGTAGACCCTAATTCCTGGTAAATTTTTGGATATGGTTAATGGTAAATTAGTTAATAAATAATTTTGATTTTTTCGATTCAACAATAGTGAATTATGGATTTCTTTAATGTAGAGTCATATGGCCTTCATGCTTGACTAAAATATGGTATATGTGATATAGAAGCTTCTACTAAATTAGATTTGATCATCTAAAATTGAATGGTTTCAAATAACATCTATGCCATGTTTATTTACATTTAAAATTGTTGATAGATTTCTGAATCACTGCTGACTTTGATTATATACAGTTGGGTGTAAATTGTTAATTTTGAGGAAAATTTTGGTTAAAACTGCTTTGAAATTCAAATAAACGTAAATAACTTCTGAAATTTTAAAATAGGACTTTGTCTTGAAGCGTGGGACAATGATAAGGATGTTTGGTATTTAGTAGAATAATATGAGATTTATAATTATTTGACAAAGTGCAATTCCATCACAACTTTTATTAGTGTCAGTACTAGGACGTTCTAGAGTTTGTTCTAATTCTTTAATGAGTTTGTGAGGTTGTGATTTTAAAATTTGTAGTGATATTTGGCACAAGCAGAGTGAATGTCATCGAGGTATTGACGTTTATTGATTTTGAACAGTAAGTGTCATTATTTTCTTAATTCTGGCACATCTGATCGTGGACTATTTTAACACATTTCTATGTTTATTCTTTTTGCAGTTCAGGATTTGTGGCGGTTGGCCGTTAGTGCTATAACAACAACGAATCTAGAGCCACACGGGAGGATGCATCACAAGATAAATTTTATTTATAATAGGGAAAGTAACAAAATGTGGCATATATAAGTTTTGATTTTTTAATTACTTTGTATTATTTTTTCTCTGGCAGTTCTCCTTCCTTCTGACTTGATGGCAATCTTGGGGAAAGGGTCTTTTAAGCTCTGAGATCATGGGACGATGTATTTGAAGGGATCTTCTTGATTACCGCATCAGGCCGCTGTTGTTGCTGAACAAAGATGCTGAACTGTGCCCATCTTCTGCTGGACTGCTGTATGAAAGCCAAAAGCTGTTGAACGATTACGAAGGTCAGCGAAGACGAATTGTTCTCCTGCTGTCACGTGAGGGCAAAGTGCTGCTCACAGGACCTGGCAACAGATGTCTCCTTTGAGTATTGTTTTTCATGCCTGACTGAAAACAAAAGGAACTCAAGCGTTATCTGTGGGAGTCTTCTATGGCTGGGAATCAGCAGTGAGTCGGAACCACAAAGATCATAGCCTTTTGTCCAAACCCGGACGGGGGTTTCAGTGGATGACTGATCTGCTGGTTTCTACGTCCTGCTCTGTCAACCATGAAAGGCTGGCCAAGGTTCATCAAAGCGGGACTGTATCCAGATGCTTCTGCACGGCGGGAATGACTGCTACTCTGGACACCTTCTGATTCAGCAGATAAAGAATGGGGCATGGCAAGTCGCTCAGCGGTGGTCCTGTTGTGTGTTCTCATGTTTGATCCTGGATTCTCACCTCTGATCATGTGACCTGGGTGCCAAAGCCCACTCCTGGGGTTCCCTTCAGTCTGCAGGTTGGAGACGAAATGGGTGCCAACTAAACTTGGTAGTGGTGAATAAGTTCTTTTTAAATTTTTGTAGTGCGTGATGCCATTGTTCTCTTCTTACTTTAGTTATAGCACTGATGCGCCCTGTTGTCCTTCACGTCCTGAACCCCTGCAGTGTAATGCTAAGTGTTGAGGACACCCCATCTCCTGGGGTCAGAGGTTTTACAATGCAGTTTGAGGGTTGGTGTGCACCAATTGTTACGACACTGCATTCCTCGGAAATGCATTAAGTTCCTCCATGATTCACTCTGTTTGTCTCACAAACTGCTAATGTGTCTTTTTCCCTTCCTGCCTTAATGGCTGGGCAGGGACTAACTATTGCAATTACATATTTTTTCCTTAACCATAGCTGAATTGCATTGTGTGTTACGCTTCATCTACTAAGGAAGATGATCTAAATTTTATTTACATAGTACAGTGGCTACTATTCAGTAAAACTAAATTTACATTTAAATGGAATTTAAAATTAAGGTGTTAAAGTGGATTGATGGGTGTCTATAAAGTTTACTGAGCTAAAGACACCAAGTTCTGTGTTGATTTCATAAATTTAATCAAACATTAAATTCTTTGATTGAGGTGTGCAGATTGTAACAGCATCTGGGACACCATGTTTGAATTTAATCCAACTGTGGTACATGAGGCTAAAGTTAGTGGTGATAGCGGATTTCATCTCAATGAGTTGTGTAGGATTTTTATTGTATTCTATGACAGAACATTTGTTCTGTTATAGAAACAGGGGGACATGAATGGAATTGATCTAATAGGCAAATTTTTAGTTTGGATCTCTCTTTACTTTTCGGAAAAAGAGGTTATTGAAGTTAAATCAAAATACATTAAATGTTTTACGGTGTATTAGCAGCATTAAATATGAGCTAACTATTTGGATATGAAATAAGTAAAATTTATAAATTGAATATACTAAACTAAATATTGCCTACCAAAACTTTACATAAAACAGTGTTTCTTAAACTAAGGAAGGTAATTGTTGGATTGTTGCATCTCTATTCATATGATTTAAAATAAGTTGTTTAACTAAGACATCCAGGAAGGTCTAAACTAAAGATTTACATCATTTAATAAATTTAGCTGTATCGAATCTCTCTCCAAAACTGAAAAGGCATTGATAATTGATAAACAATATAAAAAGGGTAATACATTATTCAATTAAATATTTTATAAATAGGTTTTCAAAAGAATAAATGGATCAAAGGTAAAAATGGTTGAAATTTTTGGGATTTAAAACTATGATTGGAATAAAGTAGGTCATTTTTGATATTTAGTGACAAGGTTAACTTTACTCATGTAAAACAGGCTGATCATTCTTTAAGGTTTTAAAAAAATAGAAAATATGATGATTGAAATTAAATTGGTCTAAATTGGAGATTTATAAATTAACAATTATGGAACTGCTTCTAAAATACAGTTAAGTTTTGGGTTCAACATGATAGGAAACATTTATTTCTCATGTAGGCCTTATATAAAAAGAGGGTCAAAGGATTGATAAAATACAGCTCGAAAGAAGCAGATTTATAATACAAAAGGAAGACAGCAAAACTGTCATAAAGTGTTGGATCAATCATTAACCAATCAACAGGGTTCTCTCCATATGAGCTCCAGACAGGATGGATGTTTCCAGGACCTGCTACCCGCATTCCAGGATGGAAAGGTAAGCTTGCACATTTATCTCATAAAGATTTCTTCAATGATTTACAGGTCCTGGCAGCGGAATTTACAAAATACCAGACGACACAGGAACGTCCAGGCTTGGGACCAGTTCCGGGAATCGACTGGGTGCGCCTGAAGGTCATCAAAAGAAAGTGGTCTGAACCTCGCTTCACCGGACCATACCGAGTCGTGGAGAGGACATCTCATGCTGTCCGTCTGCAAAGGAAAAGGAGACACCGGGTTCCATTGGAGTCAGTGCACAGCAGCAGGGGAGCCACAACGCACGCTACAAGGCGTACAGGAGAATCTACAGTCTCAACCTGCAGGCCCATCTGCAGGCACATCCCAACGCGGAGGAGGATCTGCAGTTCCAGCAGAAGTGTAGCAGGGATTCCTGCCAAGAGCACTTCATTTTCCTGAATTACAAGGCTTAAAAGGCCCGGACAGGCACAATAATCCTGTTCCGGTGTCCTTCCATTGAGAAAAGGAGATTGCAACCTCTCCTTAAACTCACTGTTATATTGGCATAATACTCCAATTTTCAGTGAGCAACGGACACTCAGGTGGAAACCTGAGGTTTACAACCGAGGAGGAACACGTGAAGGATCAGGCTACAAGATCATCATAAACTTATCTTCTCTTTATTGCGTGTTTTCGTTTTTTGCGACCTCTTAAAGAACATTCGTTTCTTTTTGCGCGTATTTTTGGATCGTTTCCTGACGAATTCATCTTCATTTTTGGAGGACTATTGAAGGAGCATAGAGACGAACTCTAAGTTCTTACTATTGAATTGTGAAAAAAAAGGGTTTTTTGTAATTTTTATGTGTTTATGATGTATTTTCTTTTTTTGATGTTATTGTTTTGTATTGACAAATTGTAATTTTTGTGGCGAGTATTGTCTTTTAAGTTTCCTGAGCATTTTTTAGTAATTTCGAGATATCTTACTCTGGTTTTCTAATTTTATAATTGGGCTGATATTTCTATTGTGTTTTTCCTTATATTGACATAACTGAGTTGTATGATTTTTCATATTTGATAAGTGAAATGTATTTTCAGTTTTGGTTTTTACTGGTTAAAATTTTGTGGTTCATCAGGTGAGTATTAAATTGTTGGAGAGCGCAAAATACATTTGATAAGTTCAGATAATGGAGTTCAGCTTCAGACACATGACCTGGCAGTGGAGCTAGGAGGTTCTGTTTAAAAAAGGGGACTGTTATATAATTGGGCTAATGTTTTAGTTTTTAGTATGCTAAATAGTTTTTTGGTTCCTCTATTAGAAGGCTTAATTTATTTGTGAGGTCTGTGTGTCTCAGACCTCATAAGAGGGACTGTTGAAGAAAAATTATTTTTAGTTTTTAATACAGTTAATCTTATGGCATGTGTAAAAGGTATGTTGAGCACTCTCATTTTGAACATATTTCTTAATTTTGAACAAGTTTGTGAAGATAACCTTTCCTTGAACCAAAGGACTGAATTTAAGTTTGTTCCTGAGAATTTATGGCAGGAAAGAGGCCCCCGCATTCCAACAGCTATTCTGTGAGGTCTTATCTCATGTTTTCTTCAGCCAGATGTTTGCCGTAAATTAGGGGAAGCTCTACGTTTTTCTGAGTGTCAGAGATAGCTCCTGGTTGGAGGAGCAAAAGCCAGCCTTATTTGAATAAATTAAATACAAGAGGATAAAGCTTTCTACATAGAAGTAACAAATCAGATTTGCTCTTGCAACTCTCCAAAGATGTCTTTGTACGTCTTTGCTTTCTTTCCTTCTCTCCATTTATGTCAGGTAATTGAATGTATGTCTCCGTTGTTCTGCAGTTTCTGGTGTAAGTTTATGCATTGTCTTATTTCTAAGTTTGTGCATTGTCTTATATTGAATTAAACGCTGTAATTCTGTGATGTCAACACGCAATACTGGTTTTCCTTGGGGCCACACGCAGCTCGCCGAGATGAACCTGGGAAAGGAAGAGAGAAGCCAACCTTTTTCCAAAGTTAACTATTTTAGAATATTTTCTTCCTTAACAGTACCTAATAAAGTGGCCGGTGATTGTACATGTGTTCTTGCAATGAGGGAATTCTCTTCCTTTTTTGTCAGATCAGCACACCCTGTAAGGCCAGCATACCAATAGTCAATATTATATCCTTTAGTTTTGTACGAAAGATTTTAAATTACCTCAACAGACATGTATCCCTTTAGTCATGTACAAAAAAAAACAACTATTTAAGGTCAGATGGCCATACGCTTAAAAAAAAACCCCAAAAAGAAGTAGTAAATAAAGAAGTAAATTAAAGAAGTAATTAAAGAGTTTTTTTGTAGAAAACTAAAAGGATAAACTAAAAGGATAAACGGGTGTTGACTGTGGGTATGCTGGTTTGACCGGGTATGCTCATCTGACAGAACACCTGAGAGAGTCCCCGTTTCTGACAATTTGTAGTTTGTATCTTCAGAGTTGCCTGTGAGCAATTTTAATGTTTATTATAGGGATTTGTGAACATAAACCATCAGACTTAGGTGTGTGTGTTTGTTTTCACAGATGTATTAAAGTTGCTCCAGAAAAAAGGAGTCAAAATTCTGAGAAAGAAAATTATTACAGAAACTAAGAAATATGAGGAGGAAGAGATAATGAACCAGTTAAATGTACATTTCTTTCAACAATAATAATGATTGTTCTTTGTTATTTTTGAAGCATAGCATTTTTGGTATTTGAAATGCAAAGGAAATGTATGAGTGTTAAAATAGTTTAAGTGAGAAAACAAAATCAAAGTGAGTGACAAAGAGAGTGAAGAATAAGAGTATAAAGACCTATAGAAGACTGAACAGTAAAGCCACAATAGCTTAGAAGAGTGCTGAAAAAACGGAGTGAAGAAGATGTTGAAGATCGAAACCATGAACGAATGAATGCGCCCCCACCCCCTGTTCTGACATGGGCATAAAAACTCTAACAATAAATAAAAACCACTATCATTCCTGTTTCTTCATTACAGCTTCATATATTTTGATTTAATTTATCTTTGTGCTCAAATTGTCCCCAGTTTTCTAAAATCTTACCCTGCTAAGAATATGCTAAGATCATTTCTTTTTAATCAACTATGGAAGCTCATTGGTAGAATTCCCTCATGACAGAAAGAAGGCCACGGTTCACAACATTTTATCATCCAGAGGGGGGACACATTTAATTACAAAACCGAATTCGTACATCTGTCTTAAAACCCTTCATACATTCAGCACTTCATCGTCAAAATTCTGTTATCCCCCACCTTCAGTCCATTTCAGGCTGCATTTATATTTTCCACATCGCATTACGCAACTGCACATGCACAGGAATATCATGTCGACATCTTACTGGAATTCATGCAGGCTGGTCTGCGTCAAAGTCACTCCGACCCTCAAAGAATGTTTATACAGATGTTCTCTGTTTTGCCAAACCTCCTCATACATCATCTAATTGCGTAGGAATAAGGCATTAGGGACTTTATTATTGCTAAGACTCATACTTGAACATGTACTGTTTTGTTGCTAAGTAAGTATAGGGCCACGTTTAAGGATATATATAAGACAATAAAACTGCTTCTACACAACATTGTTTATTTTTTAGATACGAAGTGAACGAGTTGTTCCAGTCTTCATTATCAACCTCCTAATCTCAGACGTCCTTCAGATTGCCTGCATGGCTGTTCACATATCTGCCATGAACTATAGAGACATGATATCTGCCATGAACTATAGATACACATTTTACCTCTTCATCACCTACTATGGTTTTGTTGTAGCCAGTGTTTACTTCATGACCCTCATTGCCCTGGAAAGGTAATTCATTTTTTTAAAGGACAATATCTAATAAAATAGATAATTTTTACTAAAACTGTTGTCTTTGCTCTGTTAACATTTAATTTTTTGTGTGTGACAGGTATCTGATGATCGCCCACCCGCTGTGGTACAGATTCAGCAAAACAATAAAGATTTCAGTCTCGGTTTCTATCATCACCTGGATACTTTCTATAATAATAGGCTTTATAAGTTTTGATTTAGCTGGAAGCAGTCTGTTCCTTCCCTTCCCTTTCATGATATTCTCTCTTGTTGGGACCTTGAGAGCTCTGTCCACAGCTCAGGCCGTACCAGCTGCTGAGAAGAGACGGATTGTTGGGGTTTTGGTTGTGGTGGTTTTAATTTACTCAGTGATATTTTTGCCTTTTGTTTTAGGTCCATTGCTGTTTGTTTTTTCAGCTGACCTTCATACCTATTTGCTCTCCTGGAACGCTGTTACCTTTTCTTGCATGTTAATTCAGATAAGTCCTCTGACAGACATACTTCTTTACATTTTCTTGAAGAAATGGTTCTTAGACAAACTTCTAACTTTTTTGTGTTGTTGCATAAAGAACAATGATGAAGCCCAGCAGAAGGTCACAGAAACAGAAAGCTCAACTTCAAAAGGCAAAGCCAATGAAAACCCATGAAACTTAGAGGGAGACATTAAGACCCTTCTTTCAACTTTTGTAAATTTTACTAATAGAAATACTAGAAACTAGAACTAATAGAATAGTGCAGTGTGTGGTATAACCCTAACCTGAAGGTGAGCTGAAACTTTCTATAGGTTTAAATTAGCATTAGTAAATCTATAACTGACCAAGTTTTCTTTAAAGCTTCAGATTATTCTTTAATACATGTAATAATGGCTAGCCTTAAAAGTAGTTGTCATTTATTGCTAACAGGTAAATATCAACATTTCATCAGACAATAGTTTCAAAACAGCTAAGTAATTATTTGTGTTTACTTTCAGATGCTGTCAATAGATGGTAACCTGGCGTAAGACAGATTAATATTGATAGAATTACAAATGAAATTGAACTTCATGTATCGATCTGTGAAGGCTCCTGTTGAAAGTGTTCACAAAAGGGCGGGACAGAAAATACAATTCTTTGAGCTGATTGGGTAGCCGCCTCCCATGTGGAGTTTTTAGCCATTCGTAGGAGCAGCAGATTTGTTCCACAACTAAAGGAGCTAACTGATAAACGAAGCTCTTACCAAGTCTGGTTGGTAAGCACAACCGTCTTCCAACCCACAAAGGCGAAAATTAAGTCCTTTTAATTGTTTTTCAAAAAAAAAAGAAGCCAAAGCTGCCATTTTTATTTTGCTTCAGCCTTCCGCTTCTGGTTGACATCATTCATGTCATCAATCCCAAACTTTACTGTATTGAGCCAAACGTATCTGCTGGCTCCTGGCAAAATGTAAAATCAGGAAGTTTTGAATTCACAACAATTCATGTTGCTGACAAGGTAAACTAGATGGGCTTTTTCATAGTTTGGATTCTTTTTACTTTAATCATTGTATATTTAACATTTAAGGAAGCTGGTGAGCATACTCTTTCCTAAAATTTTAAATGAATAGGATGCATTGCAGGTCCTGTTATCTGCTATTGTTCAGAAAGTAACTTATGCCAATTTGCAATTATGGTGAATGTATAACTGAAAAAATCTTGAGGTCTCAAAAATATAAAAATATGGTTTTTGTTGTCTGACCACTGATACACAGCTTTCATATTCAGGTGTTAATTGAATTCATGTCTTTTTACTTTATTATTTTCTGTTACTACTCATGTAACCATTGAAAGGACCATTCCAATGTTTGACCTATGATGACCTGAGAGGCTCGACCATCTCCTTATTTGGTAATGCTGTAGTCTCAGGTAGAACGCAGGGTGCTGCTGCTTGAGACTTTGGAAGAGGTACTTCTGTAAAATCAGCTTATATCAATGATTTTGTTAAAAATGACTAGAATAAATTCTGTTAATGCTTAAGTATGTTTCCTTCTTTTTTGTACACTATCTGAGAAACATTGATCAAACAAATTATCAAACAATATTTAAGCTATGCAGGGCTTTCTTTAATAATTTACTTTAGATTTTCTTTATCAGCAGCATTTCGGATAGAAGAGAATGAAATAGAAAATCTCTTTATTTTCCAACAATGGGTAAATTCTGCTGTTTACGGCAGCAAAAAAATTATAGAAAAAATAGTCACACAAATGTGGACCTTAGAAAAATGTCTAAGAATAACATAATCACAGCTAGCCTTCCTGATCAGCTGATCCAGCCGCTTCCTCTCAGCTACAGATCAGCCACTGCTCCAACAGACAGCTCCATAGAAGATGGCTGATGCCACAGCAGAGACAGGGAAGGTCTTTAGGACCCCCAATCCCCCCCCCCCCCCCCCCCCCACCCCTCAGTATCCTCAGCAGGAAAAGTCTTCTCTGACCTTTCTGATCCAGAGCCTCAGTGCTGGGAGTTCAGTACAGTTTGTTCTTCAGGTGAACATCTGGATACTTCTCAGTACTTATCAGAGTCCACTGTCTCACTGTCCATTCGCTGGATGTTCACCAGTGTCAGTGGGGTGGTTCTGCTCCTGTGAAAGTCCACCATTAGCTCCTTGGTTTTCCCTGCCTTAATCAGAAGGTGGTTCTGCTGGACCCAGACCACCAAGTTCTGGGTCCACTGTCTGTCCTCTGAGTCGTCCCCACCTGTGATGAGGCCAACTACGGCAGAATGGTCAGAGAACTTCTGGAGGTGGCAGTATGGGGGGCTGATGGAGAAGCCTGCAGTGTAGAGGTTGAAGAGGAATGATGCCAGCACTGTTCCCTGTGGGACCCCCGTACTGCAGACCAACCTATTTGAGACACACCCATGGTGTTTTTTTATTAAGAATGAACAATTGATTAAGGTTTATGCAGGATGGAGGCAAACTAAGGTTTAAATTGGAGCTGGGTTTTTTTTTTTCAAGAGACAACCATAATAACTAATAAATTATAATAATTGTTAAATTGTTGTTTTTTAAATGTGTAGATATTTCATATGTGAAGAGAAGAAGTAGGAACGGGTTGATGTTTTGACTGAAATAATGTCCGGCAGAGCAAATAAGGTCTGTCAGGCCTGGATAATGAGCCCCGGCCTTCAAAGTCCCTACATGGCAATATACAGTGAGGAAAATAAGTATTTGGACACCCTGCTAATTTGAAATTTCTCCCACATAGAAATCATGGAGGGTCTAAAATTCTCAGGTGCATCCCCACCATGAGAGACATAATCTAAAAAAAAAAAATCCAAACATCTAAGTATATGATTTTTTTAACTATTTATTTATATGATACAGCTGCAAATAAGTATTTGAACATCTGTCTATCAGCTGGAATTCTGACCCTCAAAGACCTGTTAGTCTGCCTTCAAAATGTCCACCTCCACTCCATTTATTATCCTGCACTGATGCACCTGTTTGAGGTCATTAGCTGCTTAAAGACACCTGTCTGGGCACCTGTGTGGGCTGCCATTGTGCGGCGTTCGGGAGCTGTATGGGGGTTAAGGGTCTTTCTTAGGGGCTGAGAAAAAGGGGATTGAACCTGATACTTGCAACCTTCTCAGAGCACATGCGCACTGCTCTAACCCACCAGACCAACACTCCCATGACATGACTTCCAGTCGCCCTCGGACTGGGGCTCCATGCAAGGTCTCACTTTGTGGGGTCTTAATGATCCTTACAAAGGGGAGAAATCATCACAGGACTACATGGAAGGAGCTGGTCAATGACCTGAGACCAGCTGGGACCACTGTTTCCATGGTTACTGTTGGTAACAGACTAAGATGTCATGGTTTGAAATCATGCATATGTAATGGGTTTTTAAGAAGAGCTTAAACGATATATCATAAGAATTTATCACAAACAATACCAATTTATTTTTCTTATATTATAAAACTAATGTGTATTCTATTAGTGTTAGGTGCTGTTCTCATCCATATCAGCAGAGGGCGCAGTAGCACCACTGTGGATATAGAGGCCTGGCTCTCAGGCAAAAGGCAGATTAAACCAGCTGTGGTCTCTTGCCTACAGGTCTGTCTGTAAAAAACTACAGGAAACGAATTAATATATTTTCAGCTATATCATACAAATAAATAGTTAAAAATCATACATTTTGATTTCTGTATTTTTTTATTTTTTAGATAATGTCTCTCAGCGGACATGCACCTACGATGACAATTTCCAATCCTTCCATCGATTCTAATGGGGAGAACTTGCTATATAGCAGGGTGTTCAAATAGTTATTTCCTTTCTGTAAGGGTCCCATTGGTCAAGAAGAGGAGTTCCTTATTTTCTGGAGCGGTTAAAAGGGACAAGTTCTTTTTATCATCTGTGAATCACAGAAACCCACACTCTGACAGTCAAGCTCAGATTCCTCATCCCAGTAGACCGGCAGGGGTCAGACGCATCGTACACTGTAAAAATGATAACTAGTAATAGGTCATTGTATTAAAGTTTTCAAATTAAACAAAAAAATAAATAATTCCATTTACAACCCACAAAAACTTCCCTGATCATTGTCCAAACTAAGATTTTCTTTCCCAGCATGCACTTCAGCAGCTTCCAGGGGAGCAACGGCTCACAGTACACAATTGTCTGCTGCCATTGTTCTAAAAAAGTATGTTTTAGGATCATTTGAGTCGAGAAGATTTTACTGGTAAGCTTAAATATATGGCCCATTTACTGATTTAAATGGAGGGATACTCCCTCTGGATCACAACCTTCCTTTATCACCACAAGTACCCTACAGTATTCAAAGTTACTATCAAGGCTAAAGATATCCCTTACAGTGGTATGCGATGTAGTCTTAAAGTTCACATGTTCATAGTTGTTCAAACAGTGGTAAATTTGAAAACTTTATAAAATTTATTGATACAGCCATTGTCAGGTCTAACACCTAAAACACTGTAAAACAAGGAAAGAAAGACACAGAGTCAGAATTCTTTTTACTCGCGAGGAGAGTAGGAAGAGACGTGCAGGTACATCTCCACCCCACTCTGCCGGTCTTCAGCTTTCTCCACGCTTTTTATTAAAGTCAGAGGGGGGGTCCCTAGTTACACAAGCTGAGGTTGCACTAAAGGAATAGGAAACAAAAAATACAATTCAATTTGCAGCCTCAGTGAACAGGTCAATGTCTTGCAATCCAATGGTCTGAGAACCTCCTGGTTTCGTTAAGCTTGAGCAACACTTCCTGATAGTTGACCTACAGTATACTGCTTGTGCAACACCTCTCTGGAACATTAACACACATTATACATCATAAGAACAAACATTAAGTATCTTATAATTATTCCAGCAGCCATGATTACAGATTTGTGATTAACTAAATATATATTAATTAATCCTCAGGATTTTCTTTAGGCATTTTTGGATCTTAGTAAATATTAAAAATTTGCATACCGAAATGTTTTTTAAACTATTTGTTGTTGTTTTTTGCAGTTTGCACAAATTTTGATAGAAATGGCCCATATATTAGAAATAAAAAGGGACCCAAGTTGGAACCCTGTGGTATGCAGTGATAAAAAGGAAGGACAGAAGATTCTATCCCATTATAGTTTACCATTTGATACCAGCTTGAAAGATAACCAGAGTAGTTTGTTTTGTTTTATATACCATAATGCAGGGGTCTCAAACTCAATTTACCCGGGGGCCGCTGGAGGTAGAGTCTGGGTGAGCATCAAGTTTCCCACAAGAAAAGCTCTTACAAAAACATTCCAATGTTAGCAAATGTCTTTATTATTTTTTAACACAAAATAAGATTAAAAAAATAAATAAATGAACAATTATTAAGAAAAAAAATCAGTAATAAAATAATAACAATAACAGCAGACTAGAGAAAAGTAAAATGTATGATTCAGATTCAAATGGCTGTGTTAACAGTTCTTTAACCTTTACCTTTCTGAACATGGATGGAACATTGAACCCTAACTGTTATGAACATGGATTCCTCTGCCTGCTTCTTACTGCTAGAGGTCTGGCAGCGCTTCCTCCGGCATAGCCGAGCCACATTTGGCTTAAGGGAGGAGGCAGTTGAGACCCTAAGTAGGGCTTGAAGATGCTCATCAGTAAGTCTGGACCTGTACTGTGACTTGTGGAAGGTCAAGGTAGAGAAGAGCTTTTCGCACAAGTATGTGCTCCCAAAGAGACATATGATGTGCTTGAACAATTCTCTCACAAATTGCCCAAGCTTGTCTACTTTTCCACTCACCTTTACTTTTCCACCACATACTTCTCACCACTGAATGGTGTGCCTGCATCCATGAGTGCATTGCATGCTGGGAAAAAGCAAAGGTTTGTCTGAGAATGCAGGGCTTTCCATAAAATAAGTTTTGCAGTGAATGCTCTCACGTTGTCATAGGCGGCACTGACAAGTTGGCCCTGGCTTTTTAACTTCTTATTCAGTACATTTAGCTCATGTGTAATGTAAACAAGAAAAACTAATTCCATGAACCATTTAGGATAACTTAGCTCAGGAACAGCAAACCCATCTTTCTCCATGAAGGCTTTCACTTCTACTCTCAACACAAAAAAATCTCTTCAGTATGTTTCCTCTGCTGAGCCAACGTACCTCGGTGAAGCAGAGAACATCCCCATATTCTGACTCCATTTCCTCTAAAAAAGCAAGGAACCTTCTATGCTTTAAGCTCCTGGATCTGATTTGGTTGATGCATTTCACAACGACTGACCTCCATCGACACAGAATCATTTCTGATGTCTTTGCGTCGGTTTATCTCATGGAGAGGGAAACCGGCGGAGCTTTATTTGGACCAGGGCACAAATTTTAGAGGGGGTGAGTTGAGGGAAGCGTTTGCAGCAAAGACATTGGAACTCCAGCACTTCCTAGTTCCACACAAGATCCAGTCTCAATTCAGTCCTCCTGCAGCCCCTCACTTTGGAGGTGTGTTGGAGCAAGAAATTCGCTCTGTGAAGACAGCGTTGTATGCTACAGTTGGAACACAGCCCATCACCGAAGAGGTTCTCCGTACAGTACTTGTAGAAGTAGAGGGGATACTCAATCAAAGCCGCTGGGATACGTCTCATCCGATGTAAGAGATCCAGATCCCGTGACACCCAACTGCTTACTTATGGGGCGGCGGGATGGTTCGCTGCCGCAGGTGGTCCACCCCAAAGAGGAACTTCTGAGACGTCTGCGGTGGAAGCATGCCCAAGTGCTTGATAACATTTTTGTCCATATATCTATATCTACCTGGGCTTCAGGTTCGCCAGAAATGGTAAACCACTACAGATGACATCAGAGAAGGGATGGTTGTCATCTATTGTATCCCACGGGCACAACCCACAATTCCTGAGAAATACTACATGGTGTCAGGATTGTGCTGGCAGTGCTGTGCAGTTTTCTGCCAGTAGTACCTGCTCTCTTCTCTCCCTCTCTCACAGGTAATTGCAGTTTGACAGGTGGGGCGCACCTGTGGCTCGTTAGGAGGCTCTGTGCTGAGGCATTAATAAAGGCAAGGCTCTGTCAGCTGGAAGACGACAGAGTGTTAAACCGTTGTGTTATACATCAGTAGCAGGTGGTCAGTGAGCTCACGGCTCTCGGCTATGGTGCTGCTCGGACTGCCTCGCTCCATCTGCCCGCTCACCTGTCGCTCACCTGTTGCACACCTGTTGCATACCTGTTGCTCACCTGTCTGTCACCTGTCGCTCACCTGTTTCACACCTGTTGCACACCTGTCGCTCACCTGTCGCACACCTGTCGCTCACCTGTTGTACACCTGTTGCATACCTGTTGCTCACCTGTCTGTCACCTGTCGCTCACCTGTTTCACACCTGTTGCACACCTGTCGCTCACCTGTCGCACACCTGTCGCTCACCTGTCGCTCAGTCACTGGTTCCATCATAGAAGTGAGCTCTGCAGAATCCTGCCCTCGGATCGTTCTCAGATCTAACTGATCTTCCTCTAATCAGCTCTTCTCGGTCCCGTTCCTGCGTCTCTGTCAGCCTGTTCTCCATTCATTCCTAAATAAACATCATAAAACATTTTCTGCCTCCTAGTTGTGATCTACATGTGGGTCAAACATTTGAAAGCCATTTGATATGGAATATATCAAGGCAAAGCCACAAACTATCGTCCAGAGGGCCACAGTTGGCTTGCCATAATGGCAAAGTTTTATTTATTTTAACTGAATGATATGGTTATCGATATCAAAAGCTTTAGAAGCATCCAGAAAAATATCTATAATATTTTCTTTTATGTATTTTCAGTTGAAAATGAACAAGTGCCTCTCTGTGAATAGAGTGTTATTACCTAATATCAATACCTATGAAATATTAAAATCTTAACCTTGAATCAATCTTGTGTAACAAGTTCTTTATGGATTTTGGACACTGCTGGTAAAACCAAGATCGATGTATAATTGTTAAAACTGAAAGGATGAACAGCCTCTTAAGTTGATAATTATAACTCTAATTTGGTAACAGATGTAATGTTACATTCCTCAGAAGTTGGTAAATTCATTTAGTTCTCCAAAATTACTGGGTAGGATAACTAATGCTAATTAGGTCATTTATTAACAATCTATTTAACTCTTGAGAAAATCATTAAACAATAAAATAAGTCCATTCGGAAAATAAGTTTAAAACCTTTTAATTATTGATTAGTTGTGTTGAAAGGATGTAATCACATTTTCAGGAAAAGCATTGTTCTGCTTCTCTTCAGTTAATAAAGACATTTCTATCTCCTGCTGCTCTGCTGGATGGACAGCAGGGGGAGCCACAGACCATCTGCCCTCAAACACACTAAATATAAAAGGCATAAAAAACTACAACAACTAGTAATACTATAAGAGCAAAGATGTTCCTTCCTTCATTCTTCCCTCCACGGTTCTTCCGTTCATCCTTGTCTCCTGCAGAGCAGAACCAGGTGTGAGTTTGATCGATCAGGGAGGCCATGACTGAGAAACTATTATCTCAGAACCAGCCTAGAACTCACCTGGAGGAAGAACAACCAGCTGAATGGAGCAGATGGGGGTAGGATTAAATATCTCTCTCTCCAGCCGACACTCATATATTCCATTGTCATCGCGTGTCACGTTCTTCAGGACTACAGACACGTCTCCATCCTTCATCTCTCTGTCCAGCAGATCCGTCCGGTCCTTGTAGGACGGATGCTGGCCATCTGGATCAACTTTGTTGTTTTTATAGAGGAGGACATGTTCTTCCTTCAGATCCTCTCTGGTCCACTCCACACCTGTCACTGGTTGGTGATCAGTGACTTTACACAGCAGAATGACGTCTTGTCCAGGTTTTGCTTTGATTGTTCTCTGACCTGTAGGAAAGGAAAACACAGCAGAACACAGAGGTTAAAGGTCAAGCAGCACCAGAGTGATGAGACAGAGACCAAAATACTAAGACAGGTACTCTGTGGAATAGATTTTAAAGCAAGTAGTTTCAAGGTTTCTGTTCTGGATGGATCCAGATGTACGTTGCTCTACTGCTGGTTTGAGGAGGAAACAGGAAGACCCTGGGTTATAAACACAGAGATGGATCCATAATAACCAGTTGCTCTGTTGCAGCTGTCTCTGCACTCTTTACTGCAATAAGGCATGTGACCGAAACCACTCTGAAAACTGAGGTAGCGACCCATCAGAAAGAACGCCTGACGACCATCAAACCTTTAGGTGACCTACATGGCCAACCCAGTAGGAGGGATCAGATCTACTTTATTCCCCCTAATTATTTGTTCCACCTCCAGTGTGTTCATCTCAGTTCTCCCGACCACTAGTTAGAACTCAAGAAACCTTGGATGAGAGGAGAAACGTCTTCTAGAAAACTTAACGTTCAGTAGCCTAAACTGAACATTTCCAGCTTGACCCTGACCTGGATGACTGAGAAACTTCACAGATATGATGGGGAGGTTCTTAGTCCCAGGTACTGGGAGCTTCTACTCATGCAGGCACCTGTCCACCAAGGTAACAGGTCCAGGGTTTGACCTGGTCTGGGGGAGTTGGAGGTTGGGCTGGTACCCCATGTCTCTCCCTGGGCCTCTATGACGTGGGGGCTGCTGCTCCCACTTGATGCCTCCATGTCAGACATGAGTCTACCTTATGGGGGGGACAGTGGCGTTGGATGTAGGAGTTTGCCCTGAAATCGAACCCAGTTTCATTTCTATTAATATGTCTACTAAAATGCCACATGACAACCTGCTTTAGTAAAGATTAATTCTCCAAGTTGTTTTTTTTTTTGGCATCATGCTGCTAAGCTAGCTTCAGTGTTAGATCAGGTTCAGACCCTAACGAGTGAATCCAGAACAGAGAATCCGGTCCAAGTGTCAGTACAGCTGCTCTAAGCATCATTAAATATATTTCCTGTTTTTTTGTTTCGCTAAGCATCCAGTTGATCAAGTTAAATAAAACTCACGTGGAGCGTCGGCCATGTGGAGACAAAGGCACAAAAAAATCAAGTTCTTAATAATCACTCTGTGGTCCATTGGTTTCACCCTGAAGATCATAAAAAGATTCTTGGTCTGATTCAGAGAATCCAACAGTTAAATATGTTGGTATTATTAATTAAAAAAGCGAAAAACGAAGTTTATCGGTCTAATTCTTGATAGTGACTCAATATGGCTGAAAGTTGAAGCTGACGTAGATATAAAGACGTAATTTCCGGTTCACGTCCTTCTTTCCCAGCAAAGAGCTCCTCCTCTCTGACTGTCGAACACAGAATTTAAACCTAAATCAGGGATAATAATCCAACCTAAATACATGTAGACTGCTGCTTCATACACAACATTTAATGTTCTAGTTTGGTCTGTTGGACCAAGTCCAGTTTGCTTGAGGACCCATCGGTTTGTAGAAAGGATCCGTCTTTAGAGGAAAGGAGATGACACCAGGAAAATATATTAAACTCTATATGGTTTCCACGGACGAAGAACGCAATAATATTTACATTTGATCATCATATTTTGCACATGTAAAGAATAAAGAGCTTCTCTACTGAAAACAGGAGAATAATTCTCACCTTTTTAGATTTGAAGCTGATGAACTTCAGTCGTCCTGTAACTCTGTCCATTAGCTGGCTGTTCTCCATCCTGACTGACTGACTTCCTCCCAGTTTGTTAATACAAAGCAACAGTTCTAGTCAGACTGGTTGGTTTGGGAGTAGATGAAGGGACGCATGAAAAAAACAACTACATCAGCTATAACTACGCAGATGACATCCTGCATACTAAGAAAGCAGATCAGACAGCTGATCCAGACGCCGCTGCCTGCGTCCTCACTAGAACTATAGAAAGTAGATCAGACAGCTGATCCAGACGCCGCTGCCTGCGTCCTCACTAGAACTATAGAAAGTAGATCAGCTGATCCAGACGCCTGCTGCCTGCGTCCTCACTAGAACTATAGAAAGTAGATCAGACAGCTGATCCAGATGCTGCTGCCTGCGTCCTCACTAGAACTATAGAAAGTAGATCAGACAGCTGATCCAGACGCTGCTGCCTGCGTCCTCACTAGAACTATAGAAAGTAGATCAGACAGCTGATCCAGACGCTGCTGCCTGCGTCCTCACTAGAACTATAGAAAGTAGATCAGACAGCTGATCCAGATGCTGCTGCCTGCGTCCTGACTAGAACTATAGAAAGTAGATCAGACAGCTGATCCAGACGCCGCTGCCTGCGTCCTCACTAGAACTATAGAAAGTAGATCAGACAGCTGATCCAGACGCTGTTGCCTGCGTCCTCACTAGAACTATAGAAAGTAGATCAGACAGCTGATCCAGACGCTGCTGCCTGCTTCCTCACTAGAACTATAGAAAGTAGATCAGACAGCTGATCCAGACGCCGCTGCCTGCGTCCTCACTAGAACTATAGAAAGTAGATCAGACAGCTGATCCAGACGCCGCTGCCTGCGTCCTCACTAGAACTATAGAAAGTAGATCAGCTGATCCAGACGCCGCTGCCTGCGTCCTCACTAGAAACTATAGAAAGTAGATCAGACAGTGATCAGATGCTGCTGCCATGCGTCCTTCACTAGAACGTATAGAAAGTTAGATCAGACAGCTGAATCCAACGTTATTGCTGGTATTACTAATAAAAAAACAAAAACGAAGTTTATCGGTCAATTCTTGATAGTGACTCAATATGCTGAAGTTGAAGCTGACGTAGATATAAAGAGTAATTTCGGTTCAGTCCTTCTTTCCAGCAAAGAGCTCCTCTCTTGACTGTCCTCGACATAGAATTTAAACTAATCAGGAAATAATCCAACTAATCAGTGGCTGCCTGCGTCATACACAACTATTAAAAGTATCTAGTTTGGTCTGTTGACCAGTCCAGTTTGCTTGGGACCCATCGGTTTGTAGAAGGATCTCTTAGAAGTGAAAGGAAGATGACCAGGAAAATTAGTGAACTCTATTGGTTTCCACGGACGAAGAAGCAATAATATTACATTTGATCATCATATTTTGCCACATGTAAAGAATAGAGCTTCTCTACTGAAAACAGGAGAAATAATTCTCACCTTTTTAGATTCGAGCTGACTGAACTTCAGTCGTCCTGTAACTTGCCAATTAGCTGGTGTTCTCACTGATGAATGACTTCTCCCAGTTTGTTAATACAAAGAAAGTTCTAGTCAGATGGTGATTTGGGAGTAGATGAAGGGAGCATGAAAAAAAAATACTCAGCCTTACTGCAGATGACATCCTGATACTAAGAAAGCAGATCAGACAGCTGATCCAGACGCGCTGCCTGCGTCCTCACTAGAACTATAGAAAGTAGATCAGACAGCTGATCCAGACGCGCTGCCTGCGTCCTCACTAGAACTATAGAAAGTAGATCAGACAGCTGATCCAGAGCTGCTGCCTGCGTCCTCACTAGAACTATAGAAAGTAGATCAGACAGCTGATCCAGACGCTGCTGCCTGCGTCCTCACTAGAAACTATAGAAAGTAGATCAGACAGCTGATCCAGACGCTGCTGCCTGCGTCCTCACTAGAACTATAGAAAGTAGATCAGACAGCTGATCCAGACGCGCTGCCTGCGTCCTCACTAGAACTATAGAAAGTAGATCAGACAGCTGATCCAGACGCTGCTGCCTGCGTCCTCACTAGAACTATAGAAAGTAGATCAGACAGCTGATCCAGACGCTGCTGCCTGCGTCCTCACTAGAACTATAGAAAGTAGATCAGACAGCTGATCCAGACGCTGCTGCCTGCGTCCTCACTAGAACTATAGAAAGTAGATCAGACAGCTGATCCAGACGCTGCTGCCTGCGTCCTCACTAGAACTATAGAAAGTAGATCAGACAGCTGATCCAGACGCTGCTGCCTGCGTCCTCACTAGAACTATAGAAAGTAGATCAGACAGCTGATCCAGACGCTGCTGCCTGCGTCCTCACTAGAACTATAGAAAGTAGATCAGACAGCTGATCCAGACGCTGCTGCCTGCGTCCTCACTAGAACTATAGAAAGTAGATCAGACAGCTGATCCAGACGCTGCTGCCTGCGTCCTCACTAGAACTATAGAAAGTAGATCAGACAGCTGATCCAGACGCCTGCTGCCTGCGTCCTCACTAGAACTATAGAAAGTAGATCAGACAGCTGATCCAGACGCTGCTTGCCTGCGTCCTCACTAGAACTATAGAAAGTAGATCAGACAGCTGATCCAGACGCTGCTGCCTGCGTCCTCACTAGAACTATAGAAAGTAGATCAGACAGCTGATCCAGACGCTGCTGCCTGCGTCCTCACTAGAACTATAGAAAGTAGATCAGACAGCTGATCCAGACGCTGCTGCCTGCGTCCTCACTAGAACTATAGAAAGTAGATCAGACAGCTGATCCAGACGCTGCTGCCTGCGTCCTCACTAGAACTATAGAAAGTAGATCAGACAGCTGATCCAGACGCTGCTGCCTGCGTCCTCACTAGAACTATAGAAAGTAGATCAGACAGCTGATCCAGACGCTGCTGCCTGCGTCCTCACTAGAACTATAGAAAGTAGATCAGACAGCTGATCCAGACGCTGCTGCCTGCGTCCTCACTAGAACTATAGAAAGTAGATCAGACAGCTGATCCAGACGCTGCTGCCTGCGTCCTGACTAGAACTATAGAAAGTAGATCAGACAGCTGATCCAGACGCTGCTGCCTGCGTCCTCACTAGAACTATAGAAAGTAGATCAGACGGCTGATCCAGACGCTGCTGCCTGCGTCCTCACTAGAACTATAGAAAGTAGATCAGACAGCTGATCCAGACGCTGCTGCCTGCGTCCTCACTAGAACTATAGAAAGTAGATCAGACAGCTGATCCGGACGCTGCTGCCTGCGTCCTCACTAGAACTATAGAAAGTAGATCAGACAGCTGATCCAGACGCTACTGCCTGCGTCCTCACTAGAACTATAGAAAGTAGATCAGACAGCTGATCCAGACGCTGCTGCCTGCGTCCTCACTAGAACTATAGAAAGTAGATCAGACAGCTGATCCAGACGCTGCTGCCTGCGTCCTGACTAGAACTATAGAAAGTAGATCAGACAGCTGATCCAGACGCCGCTGCCTGCGTCCTCACTAGAACTATAGAAAGTAGATCAGACAGCTGATCCAGACGCCGCTGCCTGCGTCCTCACTAGAGCTATAGAAAGTAGATCAGACAGCTGATCCAGACGCTGCTGCCTGCGTCCTGACTAGAACTATAGAAAGTAGATCAGACAGCTGATCCAGACGCCGCTGCCTGCGTCCTCACTAGAACTATAGAAAGTAGATCAGACAGCTGATCCAGACGCTGTTGCCTGCGTCCTCACTAGAACTATAGAAAGTAGATCAGACAGCTGATCCAGACGCTGCTGCCTGCGTCCTCACTAGAACTATAGAAAGTAGATCAGACAGCTGATCCAGACGCTGCTGCCTGCGTCCTCACTAGAACTATAGAAAGTAGATCAGACAGCTGATCCAGACGCTGCTGCCTGCGTCCTCACTAGAACTATAGAAAGTAGATCAGACAGCTGATCCAGACGCTGCTGCCTGCGTCCTCACTAGAACTATAGAAAGTAGATCAGACAGCTGATCCAGACGCTGCTGCCTGCGTCCTCACTAGAACTATAGAAAGTAGATCAGACAGCTGATCCAGACGCTGCTGCCTGCGTCCTGACTAGAACTATAGAAAGTAGATCAGACAGCTGATCCAGACGCTGCTGCCTGCGTCCTCACTAGAACTATAGAAAGTAGATCAGACGGCTGATCCAGACGCTGCTGCCTGCGTCCTCACTAGAACTATAGAAAGTAGATCAGACAGCTGATCCAGACGCTGCTGCCTGCGTCCTCACTAGAACTATAGAAAGTAGATCAGACAGCTGATCCGGACGCTGCTGCCTGCGTCCTCACTAGAACTATAGAAAGTAGATCAGACAGCTGATCCAGACGCTACTGCCTGCGTCCTCACTAGAACTATAGAAAGTAGATCAGACAGCTGATCCAGACGCTGCTGCCTGCGTCCTCACTAGAACTATAGAAAGTAGATCAGACAGCTGATCCAGATGCTGCTGCCTGCGTCCTCACTAGAACTATAGAAAGTAGATCAGACAGCTGATCCAGACGCTGCTGCCTGCGTCCTCACTAGAACTATAGAAAGTAGATCAGACAGCTGATCCAGACGCTGCTGCCTGCGTCCTCACTAGAACTATAGAAAGTAGATCAGACAGCTGATCCAGACGCTGCTGCCTGCGTCCTCACTAGAACTATAGAAAGTAGATCAGACAGCTGATCCAGACGCTGCTGCCTGCGTCCTCACTAGAACTATAGAAAGTAGATCAGACAGCTGATCCAGACGCTGCTGCCTGCGTCCTCACTAGAACTACAGAAAGTAGATCAGACAGCTGATCCAGACGCTGCTGCCTGGGTCCTCACTAGAACTATAGAAAGTAGATCAGACAGCTGATCCAGACGCTGCTGCCTGCGTCCTCACTAGAACTATAGAAAGTAGATCAGACAGCTGATCCAGACGCTGCTGCCTGCGTCCTCACTAGAACTATAGAAGGTAGATCCCAGAAAACTGTTAAACTGCTGAATCCTTCAGTTGTTTTAAATCAGAAAATGTTGTTGTCTCTCCATCGTCCCTTTGCTCTTATATTTTCTGTTTTTCATGTACAAGTTTTTTTCAGTAGGTAGAGTTTGAATTTCAATAGCTTCTAAAATGGGATGTAGAAATAAACTTTCCTTGTTGTTAGATCAACACTTAGCTTTGGGGTTTCTGTTCTTTATCTGCATGTTTGGCTTTTCCTTTGTTTGGTTTAATGGTGTAAAATAGAAAATAGAAGAAGAAGACGATTAGAGAACATGACCAAACCAGAGAGAAAGTTCTGGATAATTTTCCATCTGGGCTCAAACACATCATCATCTTATGTTCTGATCAGGAAATAATGGGACTCCTACCCAAACCGTCTGAGCAGGACAGCACCTGTCTGAAGGTGTTCTGGTTGGTGATTGGTCCACAGCCAGACGAACGGGTTTGAACTGTTACCATGACACTGGAAGGAACCAATCAGCTAAGAGCTTTAGAAAGCATTAGCTTAGCAGATGGTGAGGCTGCTGCTAATGCAGCCATTAGCTCCTGCTGATCATTCTGGATCATTTGGAGAATTGACTCAAACAGCAGAACACAAGTCAGCCGGACCTGCTGCTTTATATCAGTGGAAAGAAAAGATTTCAATCTTTTCTCTGATCTTTGACAGATAAAATCTGCTCAATCAAACCAGCAGCTTAAAATGATCAGATTTGGAATAGAATAGCAGCATGCAGACACTTCAGGATAATCTATTTAAGGAGAATTTCCAAACCTTCAGTTTCAGTTGGTTTAGTGTTCAGCCCATCCCTTTGTTCCCAGTAAATAAGAAAACCAGTCTGACTAGAACTGTTGCTATGTATTAAAAAACTGGGAATTAATCAGTCAGTCAGGATGGAGAACAGTCAGCTAATGGACAGATTTACAGCAACGTGGACCAGAAGGTGTCTGTTTTGGGTTTTCTTTTTCTGGAAGTTTCTTAGACCACAGAAGTTACACTCAGCCATTTTGATTTAGGGCAAGACGGCGGGCTGACCAAAAACTTCTCCGCTGCTTTTTCAGAATTTATTCCAACATATTTTTCTGTAGGATTTTCTGCATCAGAAAAATAATATTTTTATGATCTTCAGGATGAAACAAATGGGCCGCGGTGTAATGATCTTGTTTTTATTGTTGCTTTCTGTCAAAATGGCCGACACTCCAGGTGAGTTTTTGGTTAGTCCCAAGCAGGGAAAACCCTGCAAAGAGCTATTATAATCTAACTTGTTATTCTTGATGATTTACTGGAAACAAACAAGCAGGAATGATTTTAACGTGATGCATAGAGCAGCTGTACTGACACTGGGACTGGATTCTCTGTTCTGGACGGACTCAGATTGACTCGTCTGAACCTGATCTGTGGCTCACACTGAAGCTAGCTTAGCAGCATGACTCAGCTCATAACATTCAGCACCTAAAAAACAACATTTGATGAAAATGTTAAGAAGTATTCTTTATTGTTTTTAAGGTTTTAATGACTGATCTCGATCTTTACTAACTCTTTTTGTCATGCGACAGTAAAGTAGACATATTAATGAAAATAAATCTGGGTTGAGATGACCTTTAACCTTTAGATGGGTGCATTAGAAGTGAGAGGAGATGACGGTTAATTTGCCGCCTGGAAGTGTGAAGATAGTGCCGTGTAGAGAACGGTATGCAGATAGACCCCCATAAGATATGAAGATGATGAAGAGACATGGGGTACCAACCCAACCTCCACATCCTCCAGTCCAAGTCAAACCCTGGACCCGTTACCTCGGTGCATAAGGGGCCTGCATGGGTAGAACGACTGTCCCTGAGCAAGACCCTTAACCCCACACTGCTCCCCGGTGGCCGCACAACAGCAGCCCACTGCTTCCCCAAGAGGATGAGTTAAATGCAGAGAGGGAATTTCGTTGCTCTGTACTATATAAAAAAATATATATACAGTGGAAGAAAATGGCGTGTTTAGCTGCTGCACACAGAGAGGTGTGACGATGGGGAAACCAGCCCCTCTCCTATGAAGCCAATAGGGGCCTTTCTTTATTTTAAATAACATAAAAAAAAAAAAAATTTCACGAAATGAAAACTGAGTGCACTGAATACTATGGGTAGCTGTTTCAAGCATTACTTTTATCATCTGTGATGGAAACAGAAACTAAAGTCCTTGGCTTGTCCAATAAACTTGCTGCTGTTCAGTCACTGAATAAACAGTAACGACATTCAACCAAACTGTTCCACTTTAACCTTCTGCACCATTTGATGTCAGTAAAGGCAAACATGTTCATTGAGAGAAACGTTATGTCCTCCCATTTAGAACGGGGCTGGCGTGCACCAAGTTACAAAAATTCAGAGGTACGCCACCAGGGGTGCATGCACCAGTGATTGCATCACTGGTGCATGCACCCTGTCCAATGCTGTGGGACACCAGAGGGATGCGTCTCCATGTATCTGAGGACAGATGTCTATGAACCGGTTTATTATGACTGCATCTCTCTGTTTATAACCCAGCATCTTCCTGTTTCCTCCTCAAACCAGCAGTAGAGCAACGTTCATCAACTCTGGATCCGACCAGAACAGAAACCTTGAAACTACTTGTTTTAAAATCTAATCTAACCAGTAACTCATTCTCAGTATTTTGGTCTCTGTCTCATCGCTCTGGTGCTGCTTGACCTTTAACCTCTGTGCTCTGCTGTGTTTCCTCTGCTGCAGGTCAGGGACCAATCAGAGAACAACCTGGACAGAACGTTATTCTGCCGTGTAAAGTCACTGATCACCAATCAGTGACAGCTGTGGAGTGGACCAGAGAGGATCTGAAGGAAGAGCATGTCCTCCTCTATAAAAACTACAAAGTTGATCCAGTTGGTCAGCATCCGTCCTACAAGGACTGGGTGGAGGTGCAGAACATAGAGGTGAAGGATGGAGACCTGTCTGTGGTCCTGAAGAACGTGATATTCGATGACAATGGAACATATAAGGTTCTGGTCCAACCGCCATCTGCTCCATTCAACTGGATGTTCTTCCACCAGGTGAGTTCTAGGCTGGTTCTGATCAGAGTCCTGATAGGCTGGTTCTGATCAGAGTCCTGATAGGCTGGTTCTGATCAGAGTCCTGATAGGCTGGTTCTGATCAGAGTCCTGTAGATAATAGTTTGAAGAACAGTTCCTCTGTCATGGCCTCCCTGATAGATCAAACTCACACCTGGTTCTTTTTTGCAGGAGACAATGAAGGACTGAAGAACTATTGAGGGAAGAACCATGGAATGAAGAACGATGGAGAGAACATCTTTGCTATATTGGCATTTCTACCTCTTCCTATTTTGTTGAAGTTTTTTATGCCTTTTATAATTAGTGTACTTGAAAAAAGTGGCGTGTGGCTCCCCCTGCTGTCCAACCAGTAGAGAGCAGGAGATAGAAATGTCTTTGATGCCTGAAGGGAAGCAGAACCATGTGGTTCCTGGAGCTGTGATTACATCCTTTCAACACAACTAATCAATTAATAAAAGGTTTTAAACTTCTTTTCTGAATGGACTTATTTTATTGTTTAATTCTTTCTCAACAGTTAATCAGATTTTTAATAAATTACCTAAACAATTAATTAAACAGTAGTCAGACATTTCCTTCTCTACCCAGAACCACGGGTGGTTGCATCTATAATCTAAGGTGTTGATGGCAGCAGCACAGCTGATATTTCTCTCCAGGATGGAGTCACAGCCAAACAGGAACAGACCAGATGAAGCTACTATGAGAAAAAGCAGAGAGAGCAGAACGTTAGAGATTGAACTAACAGATTCTGCAGAGTGGGAGAATAGAGATAGAATGAAGCAGAATGATGAAAAAGGGGTCCCTATGTCCTCCAGCAGTCTAAGCCTATAGCAGAAGGTTCCTCCGCTGAATGGTCAAGATGTTTAAGGGCCTGAGATAGAAGATGAGATCTTCCTTTGAAATGTCTGCTTAGATCAGTGATTTTATAAACCATGACTGGTATAAATACTGATAATGCTAAAACATGTTTCCTTCTTTGTGTAAACTATCTGAGAAACAATCCTCCCTGGATTCAGACCTGGTAACCCAATTTTAAAAGAACATTCTTCAAACACAGTTTTATTGAACTGAACATTGGACCCTTTTAGTTTCCAAAATCAAAACTTTGGAGCTGCTGTCAATTCCAAGTAGTCCACCAATTGCTTCTTGTTGTGTATAAGTACTTAAGCTCATATTTAACCTTGAATAAAAGACTGAGCTTGTGATTTTTCTCCAAAGGACTAAAGATCTGCTTGTAATTCTATTCAGAAATGCATCTCACAGATGTTTGGGATGGAAATTTTGGGTTTAAACCTTAAATCTTTGCTGAAACAAATCCCTGTTTGATGTCAGATCCCTGTTCTTTTACTTGGTGGAAGTTTCTCTCCTCTAGAATAACTCCTCAGCATCCATCTGGCATCTCTCTGCAGTGTTATTTGAGCAGGAGGCCGAGACAACCTGCCCCATACTCCATCTCTCTATTTGGACCATAAGAGAAAGGCGGAGTGATAAAAATAGAAGAAATGTTCAGACTTACTTTAAAAGTTTAATATATTTTCTACATATGTTCGAGAAACTAACAGGCAGTAAGAAAAACTCTGAAAATCCTGTTTTGTTTTTCTGTGGTTTCAGGTGTTTATGACCTGGACTGATTCCCTCCTCAATCGTTTCCACCACAGGTAGCTAAGGATAGTGTTGCACCGATACCAGTATCGGACGGGGCCCCGATACTGCCCTAAAATGGTGGTATCGGTATCAGCGAGTACCAACCAATAGGGCACAGATACCATTTTGAGAGCCATAAGTTTCTTCAACTATTGTCACCCACTCCTGGTAGGCAATAAAAAGTTCTACTGGATTCACTTTGTATTAGATTTCTTCCTGCTTCACAAAGGAAGGCAGCAGCTTGACATGAAGCCATGATGGCAATTATTTTACATTATTATGGTATCGGTATCGGCCGATACTGCACAGCCAGGTATCGGTATCGGGGCCAAAAAATGGCATCGGCGCAACACTAGCTAAGGACACCAGTTGGCATCTTCTAAAACCTATTCCAGATGTGACGCCTTCATAGAGGCTATGGGGCGACAGCGGCGTTGGATGTAGGAGTTTACCCTGAAATCGAAGGGTTGTCGGTTCAAGCCCCGGCTCCGACTTTCAGTGTCGTTGTGTCTTTGGGCAAGACACTTCACCTGCATTGTCTACTGATGGTGGTCAGACGGCCAGGTGGCGCCAGTGTACGGCAGCCCCGCTTCTGTCAGTGAGCCCCAGGGCAGCTGTGGCTACCATGTAGCTTGCCACCATCAGTGTGTGAGTGTGTGTGTGAATGAATGTAGTGTAAAGCGCTTTGGTCAAGTCTCCTGACTTGACCAAGGCACTATGTAAGTATATGATTACCATTTATGGAGGACATTCCTTCAACATCAAAGGGAAATCTAGGCGCATGTGTAAATATTAAAGCAACACACTGATGCTGGACTGTCATTGATACCAGTAGTCCACCTGTTTTAGCAAGGAATGTTTGCTTTAACTTAAAGTGATGATTGTGATGCTGTGAATAAAGAAAATGGACCCCAAATCTTAGAGTATACTAACTAGATGAGTATTCCAGGGTGAAGGAACTTTCCTTGTTAAACCCTGTTGCTCTGCGAGATGGAATCAAAAATGAACTTTAAATGGTAAATGTCCTGTACTTATATAGTGCTTTTTCAGGTTAGGAGACTTGACCAAAGCACTTTACACTACATTCAGTCATTCACCCATTCATTCACACACTGATGGTGGCGAGCTACATAGTAGCCACAGCTGCCCTGGGGCTCACTGACAGAGGCGGGGCTGCCGTACACTGGCGCCGCCGGGCCCTCTGACCACCATCAGTAGACAATGCAGGTGAAGTGTCTTGCCCAAAGACACAACGACACTGAAAGCCTGAGCTTGAACCCACAACCCTTCAGTTGCAGGGTAAACTCCTGCATCCACTGCCGCCCCAGTACTGAATGATGATTAAATAATTGCAATTGTTTAAAAGATAAAGGGCATGTTGGACAAAAACGCTGTTTCATGAAGGGTTAAACCACACCCCAACAATTGCAGTGCAAGAAATGCAACCACCTCAGAACAAAGATACTCTACAGGAAAAACAGAAGAAAGGAAGCAACTTAAATCGACTCCAGGTTAAAGTTATGACTTTGGACACGCCATTTCTGCTGAGTCATGTAGCTGAATATTTTGGGTTCTCTCCTTCTTTGCAAGGTTTAATCAATAGGGTTATGTGTCTGTTGAGAGACGACTTTAGTGCATAATTGCAAACATTTAGAATATGTCTGTGATAAATGTTATTTACATTACAAGAGACACTTCAACAAACTTATACCAAGAAAAATTCAACTTGAGACATTTGATTATATTTCGTTTGTGTTGATCATCATGAAGGATGGTCCAGGAAGTAGCCACTTGTTGGGTTTTTTACTGTAGTTACATGTTGTGTGTTATATCAGCACGGTGTAGTTTTATATAATTAAGCAAATTTTGATTCAGAAAAAAACTCCTCACATATTTCTTTCTCCGCAGAGACAGGAAGAGCAGAAAGGAGCAGAAAAGTTTCTCAGAGAAACGACAAACACTTATCTTATTTAAAGCATGTTATTACCTGCCATCCCAGTCTATACATTAGTATATATATATATATATATAGATATATACATTGATTTTCATATATTGTTTGCATATCAAAGCAGAATTTAGAGCTTCTACATGCAAGATCTGAATCATCAGTCTGGTTTGTCTCTAAAGATGTTTAGGGGTTTTTCCCAGTGCATCCGCTGGTTTGTTCATCTCATCAACATGCAGATTTACTCACAGGTTCTGCTGATTAGAACTACATCTTTCCTAGTATTTACATTTTTTATCAAATAACATGCAAAGATCTTCTGCTTTTTCTTTTCAGTGTCAGAGAGCAGTCTTTCATAAGGCTCCAGGGCATTACACAACACTTTAGCATTGCTGTTCAGCGCTCAGGTGCTGCTGCCCTGGAACTTTTAGCTGCATCTCGTTTCAACACACCTGACTCCCCTATGAGCTCATTAACAGAGCCTGACTGCTGCTAAATAGGCGCTTTAGCCATTTGATTTAGAGGAGCAGGGAACCGGAACACATCTAAAAGTTGCAGGACATCTGTATAAAAATGTTATATTTATATCCATATCTTAGGTATTTAATCTCAATATTTACGTAATATCTTAAGTCTTAAAATTTGAATCCAGCAAGAACATTCTTTTAAAGAAAAACATACGGTAATATTGCACATAAGCTTGATAATTAAGTTACACAGAAATCTTTAGCTATTATTATTTTCTTCTAACTTGCTATTGCATTATTGGGGAATTGCCCTTTCCTTCCATTCCAAATTAAACGTTTGGCCACCAATGCAGCTTCTTTAAAGTTTATTACGTTGCTCAAACACATAATGCTCACCTGGGACATGCAGAGGGGGGGGGGGCTGATGGTGCTTGAGCACCTGCCCCTTGGTGCCCAAAGTGTCCTTTTGCCCTTTCTTTTTTTGTGTGCTTGTATCTATATCCTTGCCTGTGTGTGTGCATGCACAAAATAATAATAATTTAGATGCCATGGTAACCGTGGCTGGTCACATGATCAACACAACGTGCCCCCTCACTGTGCTTCACTGCACTGAGGAGCCCTGCAGCTAATAGCTAAGCGCTGCTTCAGACAGCCACTACGACTCCTGATTCCAGAAAAAGTAAGCAACTTGTCCAGTACCTGGGTTCTGCAGCAGTGTTAGTTTGTGCACGGTGTATTGTTGCAAGATGAGTAGACTGACCAACGCAAGCAATGAGCTCCTCTGGCTGTCCAAATTTGCACACACCGACCTCTCACAAGTTATAGCCGCATGTCAGCGGTGAAAAGGTGGGAATTCTCTAAAGAATGCTGGCCTGACTGACTGAACTGGAGGGGGCTTATTTAAATATATATTATATTATACATATTTATTACATGTATTTTATTTATTTTTTTTTGGGGGGGGGGGTAAATAGTAATATGAATAACTATTATGACTAGAATCTCTGTCGTATCCATCCATCCATCCTCTGACAGGCGTATCGTGAGCGGGGTAGCGAGGGGTGCTGGTGTCTATCTCCAGCTGTCTACTTTTCTCCTTGGTTGACAAAATCATTTCCATGGTGTTTCGCTTCTTTTTCACTATTTAATCACCAGTAACTCAACAGTACAGTTCTAATGGTGCTACCACAGGAAAAATATTATTTTCTTCTTAGTTTTACATAGCTCCCAAAATGAGCTTATTGGGTTCATCACAGGCTCACCTGAGGCAGGTGTGTCCAACTGCAGGCTGTTATCACCTGATGCACCAACATTTTCACACAGCTGATGGAAACACTGAGATATTTGGCCTCACAGCTTTCAAAGGTAAATATTCCATTACTTTCTGTAGATGTAAGAGAACATTGATTATTTGGGCGAAGAATTTTTATTTAAAAACCTGCTTTATAAATGTCTCAGTTAATTGATTAAACATGTAGACTTTTGTGTTCTTTGTGGTTTCTGTTGTTGTTAAACTGAGGTTTTTGTTCAAATATTTGCATTTCCAAACACACTAAAGACAATGACCTGGCTTACGTAAAATATCCGTACATGCATGGACATTCAAAGAGCAAGTTCAAACATTTTGAATGGAGTTTCTGTAAAATAATAAAGAGTAATAGTTAGAAATGTGAATTCATTTCCAATCATAGAGACAATCAGCATTAGCCGACTTTAGAAGCTAACAAGTTAAAGCAAACATTTTATATCAGTGTGGTAGAACCACTGCCTGTGTCTCGTGGCTGGAGGAGCTGATTTTGGGTCTCATCACAGAATAATAGAAAATACAGGAACATAATGTGATGCTGCTTCAGAACTGATAGTCTGTACGACTTTAAAGTGGTATAAATACTTTTAGTTTGACTTGTTTCAAATTGCTTGGGTCAGATAAAATGTTATCTTGTTATCTGACACATTTGGAGGGATTTATTTAAGAAACCTTGAGTCCTGATTTAATTAAAGATCAGACCCAAATGCAGAAGACCAAACAGAGAGACCAGGGAAAAGTTAAACAGGTTTATTTAGTATAATGAGATTAGTCCAGTGCTGCTCTGAAACACTGCTGAAGCGGAAGTTTCCAGAAAAAGTTGTCCTTTATTGAATCCAGTCTGTGTGGGATGTTCCAGTGATTGGGGGAAAAAATCGTACAGTGTACGCCCGACTTCAACCCTTTTGGTCAGTGTCCATAATTAAAAATGGCATCCAGTGTAATGTATTGAGACTAATGCAGCTTTTTAAGTTTGGTCTGATGAACAAAATAAAACTACACTAAATTATTAATCAGACATTTTTGCCAACTTTAACAGTTAAAAGGAGCCCAAATATAATGGTTTTACAATCCATACATGTAAACATTTATTGCAGTCATCTACTTTTTTCTCATGAGCATGTAAATTAAAATATTGTAGAATTAAAGAATTTGGATTTTTTGTGAGAGTTTACAAAAGCAGGCTGATTATCAGTGGATCAGCATTGTCCTGTTAGGAAAATGAGAAAAACCTGCAGTTCTATTTTTACTACGTGTTTTCTTTAAATCCACAAATTGTATTTGCATAGAAAAGCTGCACGTTCTGCTGCATTTCTCTATAATAAAAATCTGTTTGCTCTTCCCTTAATCTCTCAAACAGGTTCCACTTTGAAGATGGATAGCAGTAATATGAGTTATAACGACAGTTTAATGGATGTTAATAAAAACTTGATCTGCTGGCTTCAACATGAAGAGGGAGATTTCCTAACAATGATTGTCATCTACATCTATATTCCTTTGTCCCTGATGGCCACCTACAGTCTTTATTCTCAGGTGCGTATGGTGGCAGACGTTTGGGTCTTGTTATGTACTTCCCATGTATTCAAGCTTGATGTTGATGTTTGGTTTTCTGCTGGAATGTTTAAAGTAGAGATGACAGAGAGCAGTTGGCTCCTCGCTCTGGACAATGGTGAAATATAGCAAACATGCCCTCTAAGGTGCTTAAGGCTCCCTCGGGTCGTGAACAGAAAACAGTTATAAAATGTTTATCTGGCCAGTAAAATATTTATTAACCTAACAGGGAAGGTCCTTGATGAACTGAAGTTGTTTTCCTCCAAGTGTTTGTGTGTGAGACAGCTCTTTATGCAGTGGTGGGATGGTCTCAAGGGAGAGTGTTCTGGGATTTGTACAGTATAAATGTGTGTGCTGGACTTGCCTCAGTCAGAGCTTCATCTCTCCATCTAAAGAAGGAAAATAAATTTGAACCTTTTCTTGCAAGAAATCACCAGATGAAGCTACTATGAGAAAGAGCAGAGAGAGCAGAACGTTAGAGATTGAACTAACAGATTCTGCAGAGTGGGAGAATAGAGATAGAATGATGAAAAAGGGGTCCCTATGTCCTCCAGCAGTCTAAGCCTATAGCAGCAGAACTATAGAGATAGCTCAGGATAACCTGAGCCACTCTAACTAGAAGCTTTATCAAAAAGGAAAGTTTTAAGCCTAGCCTTAAAAGTAGACAGGGTGTCTGCCTCACGGACTAAAACTGGTAGTTGGTTCCACAGGAGAGGAGCCTGAGAACTAAAAGATCTGCCTCCCATTCTACTTTTAGAAATTCTAGGAACCACTAGTAAACCTGCAGATTGAGAGCGAAGTGCTCTGTTAGGAACATAAGGAACAATCAGATCTCTGATATCAGATGGAGCTTGGCCATTTAAGGCTTTATATGTGAGAAGGAGGATTTTAAATTCTATTCTGGATTTAACAGGAAGCCGATGAAGAGAAACCAGGATAGGAGAGATGTGATCTCTCTTTTTAATTTCCATTAGAACTCTGGCTGCAGCATTTTGGATCAGCTGAAGGCTTTTAACTACAGTTTGTGGACTTCCTGATAGTAAAGAATTACAATAGTCCAGCCTTGAAGTAACAAATGCATGGACTAGTTTCTCAGCATCACCCCTGGACAGGAGATTGCTCATTTTTGCAATGTTCCTCAGATGAAAGAAGGAAATTCTAGAAACCTCTTTGATCTGGGATTTAAATGACAGGTCCTGATCAAAAATAACACCAAGATTTTTTACTTTATTATCTGAAATCAGTTTAATCCCATCCAAATGAAGTGACTGACTAATCAGTTTCTTTTTCAGAGACTCTGGTCCAAAGACTATAACTTCTGTTTTATCTGCATTCAGAAGCAGAAAGTTAAGAGTCATCCAGGTTTTTATGTCTTCAAGACATGCCTGTAATCTATGTAATGGGTTAGCTTCATCTGGATTATAGACAGATATAGCTGGGTATCATCAGCATAACAGTGGAAATTAATCCCATGCTGTCTAATAACTCTACCGATTGGGAGCATGTATAAAGTAAAGAGAATTGGTCCTAGCACTGATCCCTGTGGTACTCCACAGGTAACCTTTGAGCGTGTTGAAGATCTATCATTAACATGAACAAACTGAATTCGATCAGATAGATAAGATTTAAACCAGTCTAGTGCTGTTCCTTTAATTCCAACAAAATATTCAAGTCTTTCTAAAAGAATATTATGGTCAACTGTATCAAATGCAGCACTAAGATCCAACAGGACGAGCACAGATACAAGTCCATTATCTGAGGCCATGAGAATATCATTAGTGACTTTCACCAGAGCTGTTTCAGTGCTATGATGAGCTCTAAAGCCAGACTGAAACTCTTCAAAAAGTTCATTATGGTGGAAGTGATCGCAAACTTGTTTGGCAACTACTTTCTCAAGAATTTTAGATCAGAAAGGAAGATTGGATATAGGTCTATAATTGACCAAGTCATCTGGGTCAAGAGACGGTTTCTTAAGCAGAGGTTTAATTACAGCAACCTTAAAAGCTTTAGGTACATATCCCTGTAACAGAGATAGATTAATCACATCTAAAATGGAGGAGGAGATCAAAGGGAATACCTCCTTAAATAACCTGGTTGGAACTGGATCTAACATCCAGGTTGAAGGCTTAGATGAGGACAATAATTTTGCTAACTCTGAAAGTTCAACTGGATCAAAGCAGTCTAAACCCGGTTCAGATTCCATGACTACCTCAGGTGCTGTGCAACCTTCCAGAGATTTTTACTCAGAGGAGTTTATTTGTTCTTGGAACTTGGATCTTTTTCTTCATGCATATGTGCTTATAGTGAATGTGTTTAGTTTCATTTAATCATCATCATCATCATTTATTTTTCAGATTCGAAGTGAACGTTTTATTCCGGTGTTCACCATCAACCTTCTAATCTCAGACATCCTTCAGATCGTCTGCATGGCTGTGCACATGTCTGAAATGGCCAAAGGAGACACGTTTTACCTCATTATCACTTACAACGGTTTTGTAGCAGCCAGTGTTTTTTTCATGACCCTAATTGCTCTAGAAAGGTAATCTCTGCAGTATAGTATTTTTAAAGAACAATGTATTATATAATAAAATAAGCCTGGACAGAAATAGTTTGTTTTGCCCTGTATAGACTGTTTACATGTGTTTTTTGTGTGACAGGTATCTGATGATCGCCCACCCGCTGTGGTACCGACTCAGTGAACTAACTAAGATCTGTCTCAGTCTCTGTGGTCTGCTGGATACTTTCTATATTATTGGGCTTTATAAGTTTACCTGGAAGCTATGTGCTCCTTTCCCTCCCTTTCATGATATTCTCCCTTGTTGGGACCTTCAGAGCTCTGTCCAGAGCTCAGGCCGTACCAGCTGCTGAAAAGAGACGGATTGTCGGGGTTTTGGTTGTGGTGGTTTTAATTTATATCGTAATGTTTTTGCCTCTTGTGTTTGTTCGTTCATTTTTAGTTTTTTCCAATACCTATAAGCCCAGCCGAATGGCATTATCCTGTCTTTATTATTCTTGCATGTTAATTCAAGTAAGCCCTCTGACAGACATAGTTCTTTACATTTTTCTAAAGAAAAAATGTTTAGACAAGCTTTTGATATTTATTTGTTGTTGCATAAAGAACAGTGACAAACCCCAGCTGACAGTCACAGAAACAAGAACCTCAACTTCCAAAGGCAAAGAGCAAGAAAACCCATGAAACTTAGAGGAAGATAAAACACCCTTTCTTTAAGAGATACAACCAAACTTTTGTTTGTTCTACAAATAGAAAAACTTGTAGAATGTTGCAAGTGTGTATAACCCTAAACTGAGTTTGATCTGAAACTTTCTAAAAGTCTAAATTAGCATTAGTACATGTATAACTGACCACGTTTTCTCTGAAAAATAAAACTTCAGATAATTTGATGATACATAAAATAATGGCTAGCCTTACAAGTTGTTCAAGTAATTCATTTTATATGTTATCGACATCTTGTGAAAATGTCATATCTATAGCACATCTAGAAATATATTTGCTAAGAAAATTGGTGCCATGTTCAAAACTTATTTCACCCGCTGTAGGTATGTGGAAGCTCATTGGTAGAATCCTCTTATGACAGAAAGAAGGCCTCGATTCACAAATCGTCATCAGGAGGGGGGAATATTTATTCACAAAACCGAATTCATACAGCTGTCTTAAACACTTCATACATTCAGCGCTATGTCCTCACATCTGTAATTTTCCCCCACCTTCAATCCATTGTGGGCGGCCTTTTATAGGCTCCACAATGCACTGTGTGGATGCATGTGCACGACTGGACGCTCTGAAGAACTTCCTGAAAGTTCTTGTCCTGTGACCCGATTGCGTGCGAGTGGGCCTTAAAGACCTTGTTTTTGCCAAGACTTGTACGTGACTTCCAGCCTGTAGACTCCCTGTTTACATGTTGCATTCTCTGTGTTGCTAAGTGGGCATAAGGTCAGAAACAGGACTACATAACGCAGTACAACTGCTTCCATGTTTGGCAAGCCAGCCAGATATTTATATTCTACAGCATTAGAGACTTTATTATTGCTAAGACTCATACTTGAACTTCAAGATGTACTGTTTTGTTGCTAAGTAAGTATAGGGCCATGTTGTAGGATATATTCTGATTCTGATTTCTGATATAAGACAATAAAACTGCTACTACAGGTACACACACATACATTGATAGACACACACTGATTTTGGAGGCGCATCGATTGACTTCCATTCATTTCTACAGCCTTAGCGTGAAACCCTAAAACTAACCATTCCAAGATCATATAGTAGGCCCCGCAAGGAGCAGCCGGTCCTCACAACATATTTCCTGAAAATGGGCCCAAATGGACAATCTATTAAAAACAACAGCACTCCCCCACCCACACACACACACACACACACACACACACACACACACACACACACACACACACACACACACACACACACACACACACACACACACACACACACACACACACAAGGCAAGGCTAATTTATTTGTATAGCACAATTCAGTACAAAGACAATGCAAAGTGCACACAACCATGTTGTGTCATTTCATCCTTGTGGGGACTTTCCATTAACTGAAATTGTTTTCCACTCATTTCTATAGCCTAGCCCAGACCCTTACCCTCACCCTAACCATTACCAACACATAATTTACCCTAAACCTAACCTTAGCTTGATTCACACCTTATGCCTAAACCTAACCCACACCACAAGAAGATTCCCTTTCCTCATGAGGACCTGTTATTGGTCTCCACAAGTACCTATAATTCCACAAAATGTAGCATATTCCTGGGAAATCGTCCCCTACAAGGTAAAAAAAACATGACCACACAGACATACCCATCATGGGAAGGCTGTATTCCATCTCTGAAATCAGTTTAGATGTGTCCATCCATCGATTTCCTTTGCTTGTGTCTATCTCCCGCCGTCAATGGGCGAGAGGCGGTGTACCCCCTGGACAGGTCGCCAGTCTATTGCAGAGCAACACAGAGACCTAGATGTGTCCATAACAAGAAAAATATAATAGTACTGAGGAAGCGTAAAGGTTGGAGGATTATTTATACATTTATTCTAACTCAGAACTAAGTAATATTTCATAAATATATACATACAGGTCAGGGGAAGAATCTACTCATCCATAAATTCAGCTTCTCCCCCTTCGGCAGAATCCAATCCAGATTATTGGTCTGAGTCTCCATCATCATCCAGAGCTGTAATCAGCTCCAAAGTTTCTGTTTATTATTTAATGTGTTGATGTATGCACTTGAATATAAAATGAAACTACTAAAAGATGCTAGAGTAAAGGATGAGAAGAGAAGAAAATGGAAGAGTGAGGTAAAGAATACTGTTAGCCAAGGAAAAAAATCTGCCCCACTGCTGTGTTGTCTAAAGCAGTATGCAGGGAAGTAGTAACCCCATCAAAAAAGTGTGAAGGAAAATACATTAAATACTTACCCTCTGCAGTATTGTTCGGTGATACAGAGGATATGAAGATTAGAACAGATTCTTTAAGGTTTATAACTTGACTATCTGACAAAGATCTACTAAAGTCAAACCTTCTTTTGGGGTAGGAGAACTCTGTTAAAGTAATCCTGAAGGTTATTAGAAAGTGGTCAGAGAGGACAGGGTTGTGAGGAAATACTGTTATTTCTTCACATTCTATGCCGTATGTCAGCACAAGATCCAAAGTATGAAGATGAGAATGTGTGGAACTATTCACATTTTGAACAAAGCCAATAGTGTCTAAGATAGCATTAAAGGCTGCTCTTAAGCTATCACCTTCAATGTCAGCATGGATGTTAAAATCTCCCACTATGATGACCCTGTCAGTATTTAATACCAAATCAGAAAGGAACTCTGAAAACTCATCTAGACATTCAGAGTAAGGACCTGGTTGAGGTTTGTGGCTTTGCAGTTTGAATGAGGGCAGCGGTGACCTGTCCAGGATGTTCCCCACCTTTCACCCATAGATTGCTGGAGATAGGCATTAGCCCCACATTGTTGGGACATAAACCATGATAACAACTTTGTACATTGAGAACCGATGTCCATGTTTCAACATGTTTTAACATGTTTACTGGAGAAGAGGATGCAGTCTTGCTTATAGAGCTGCTGTGAGACCTCTCTTCTCTGCTCTGCACCCCCCTCTCCCTCCAAATTGCTCTACAGGACACCTGCCACAGAGCTGTGCCTTTCCATTTGGGTTGTGAATTGGTTTGAAAACATTCCAATTGCTCTAAATTGGTGAAAACTCATTTGATCAGATCCCAAAATAATTGGGTTTTCAAACACAAATTCATTCTAAACTGTGATCTCACTGCATCATCTTATTAATTATGGTGTAAATGACCTGATTTCCAATTTAGTTACAAGACATATTACAATGTGAAATTATTATAAGTTATTATTTTTGTAAATTTACAAGGTTTTACATTTTACCTGGTTTTAAGGGACTTTATTTTGAAAGTATGTGACGGGGTTTTTAGTTAGTGGCTACAGCGAGATACGAGAAGAAGAGGCTGAGATTGAAACGTAGAAAAAGAAGGAAGGATAGTTAAAATATTATGTCTTATTTAAAGGACTCGCACCCTCCGAAGTGGCACAAGGTAAGAGCTTATCTGATAAGACATGTTTAATGTGTGTTCATGTGTTTTGAAATGCTTGTGAAGAACTTTTTTCTGTTGGTTATTAAGTCTCCGTAGCTTACGTATAACATGCTAACGTTACGTAGTATCAGCCAGTACCGTAAAACATTTTTAGCTCTTACGTTGGTCGGTTAAAAGGATTATTGTGGACAACGCTGAGACTCTAATAAACAATAAAACCATCAGTCAAGTGTTGACCATCATTCGGGGGAGATGCTTAGTTTAGTTTAGTTGAGTTTCACTAGTCAAGTGTTTTTGACTTGGAGCTGATTTATTTGTGTTAATATATTCTTATATTTTAACGGAAGTTGTGGTAAATTTATTCCATGTATGTGCAGAATTAACTGTTTGACCATGATTAGAGCTTGATTCACTCTTCCATTTGTTGTTCTAACACACAGTCAGTAGGAGGCGTGTTCATAAACAATATATGACTCAGCAATATCTGCTTAAATAAGATATTTACCACCCCATTGGGCTGGGCAATAAATATATTAATGTATCACAACACTATATATGGATATATTGACAAACATGCACATATATTTATTTGCTCAATCAGTGTAATAATCAAATATTGAATGATTTCTATGATTTTTCCGGCACATCTGAACACGTATTTGAAAGGAAGATTTAAAGCAGAACATGCAGCAGTTTTTAGTGACACTGAAGTCACAAAGATGACACAAATCTATCTCACAAACCATTAAAAACATCTTTCATAAGTTTAATTCACTGTAGTAATATTTTTTTTTACATTTTGATTTAGGCAAAAATAAAAAATCTGACTGGAGTAGAAGTTTAAAATGTAATCAAATAAGCTATTACCAGCTAATCATGTCTTTATCATAAGGAACTTGATGTTGAAGAACATTTTAAATGTGTTGATCTGCTACAGACTGAATATCAGAAGATGAACATTTTCCTGGAGACGATGTGAGGTCATCGAATGGGTCCCAGAGGAGGAAGAACTCCACTTATATCCCTTCTTAAAGATGCCTGCGTCACTGAGAGCAGCTAAACCGCTGGATGTCAGTTATGGGAGCATTTTGGATCTTTATTGTGGCCATAAAGGCAAATATCAACTTTACTGTTGTACATAGATATTGCAAGTTATTATTTTCTGTTGGTATCAATGTAATTATTTTAGGTATATAAATAATGCATTTTTCATTAGGGAAAAAAAACGATCTAAAAATGTCTATTTTGTGACTCAATTAGAAATAAAAATAAAAGAACAATTCAACAATGCATGTGAAAAGGAGCGTGCATCATTTGACACAGACGGTTGATGACTGATTGTTTGGTTGAAGTCTTCTTTATAAATAGGCCTACATTCTTTTTTTTTTTAGAATCAAGGGTACATTAATATATTAAAAGAGGCAAACTGCCTCCTTAAGCCTGTTACCAACAGGTCCAGATAAAAGGAGAATATTTGCTGCCAAATCCCAGAATTCATCAAACACCTGCAGAGCTTCTAGCAGCATCAGAGTCTGGGTTGGAATATTAATTATTTCTGGATATTTCTGAGGAAAACATGGAGCCAGGAGCTCCTGCAGAAAGCAGCAGTTTGCTGGAGTTAAACAGAGAGAACAGCAGCGCTAAAAGTGCTTTTATTGTGAAAGGAAACCAGCCTGCGGCGCTCTCAGGTAGAGCAGGAAGCTGCGCGCGCATCCGTTCACTTGCCCGCTCTCTGCGGTGCGGTAAAGCAGCGGCGCGACTGTCACGTGACCGACTCTCAGAATTCCCGCCCTTAATCACGTTGCTAGGTAACACCACCCGCCCACACAGCTGCCCTCGAATGTGACGTCAGCTCCCCTTTGATGTGGGGTCTGTATTTGAAATTAGACCAGCTGAGTCTTCACACAGTGGATAAACCTCTGGGAAGTTTGGCTGGTTTCAGTGAAGATTTGAACAATAATCTCTGATCTAAAATCGTTTTTTGTTTCTAGATTAAGCGACAGATTATCCATCATGCAGTCCTTTCTACGCTGTCTGTCGCAGCCACTCAAAGCGGCCTCCAACCCCGCGGCCTGTTTCTTCTACGTGAAATTGCTAAAAAACTCCCGGCGCCACGTCCGTCCTGCAGGCTTTGCTGTACGACCCTACTAAGGACAGACGAATTAAGATTAAAATCTTGGACTTAGCGAAGGACCTGGGCGCAAGGCAGAAGATCAACGCGGAAGCACCCAAACCAGAGCTGGTGTTTAAGAACTTCAGAAACATGAAGGTTCCTCAGATTCCTGCAGGGTTAACAGGCCAGAACTTCTCCGCCTTCAGTTTCTGGAACTTAGACGGCTCCAAAACCAAGAGTTTAATTCCACAAGAAAAGAAGAACCAGGTCTTTGCTTCAAACAGGGATAAAGTTTCATTAATTAACGCTGAGAGGAGACCCAGAACCTTCATGGAAAGTCTAGATCAGCACGTCTGCGTCTACGCAGTCAGAGGACTGCCCTGTCCTTTCAGCATGAAACCATATCGCCCCGCCATGATGACCAGCACGGCGTTCAGTGCACAGACACACAAACACTTTATAGCTGCCGCCGCTGCTCAGCTTTACCAAAAAACAACCTTTCAGAATCTGATTATCCCTCAAAAACACCACGGATCAAGTGGGATCCAAACAGAACCTGCAGGTTTCTACACAGTTAGAAATATAGATGTTAAACCAGGAGGTGAAGATGGTTCAGAAGCAGCAGGTCAGTCAGTGTCCGAGTCTCGTTCTCCTCTCCGGTGTTTTGCTTTTGGTCAGGTCCTGCATCAGAACGACGCTCAGAAGCAGCAAACGCAACCAGAACCTCAGAGAAGCAACCTTGTTGGAACAATGTGGACGTGGTCAAAGTTGCTTTGCAGAGTTGCTGGAAACACTTTTGGAAGAACCTAAAGTAGATTTTCAACAATGTTTGGCCAAACCAGAGGGATCATGACTGCTTTTACACACTTAGAACCCGAATCCAACCTCCTTCAACACAGCCAGAGAAAGGCTGCAGAAATAACGTGACTGCCCCAGAGAAAGGCTGCAGAAATAACGTGACTGCCGCCAGAGAAAGGCTGCAGAAATAATGTGACTGCCGCCAGAGAAAGGCTGCAGAAATAACGTGACTGCCGCCAGAGAAAGGCTGCAGAAATAATGTGACTGCCGCCAGAGAAAGGCTGCAGAAATAATGTGACTGCCGCCAGAGAAAGGCTGCAGAAATAACGTGACTGCTCCAGAGAAAGGCTGCAGAAATAACGTGACTGCCCCAGAGAAAGGCTGCAGAAATAACGTGACTGCCCCAGAGAAAGGCTGCAGAAATAACGTGACTGCCGCCAGAGAAAGGCTGCAGAAATAACGTGACTGCCGCCAGAGAAAGGCTGCAGAAATAACGTGACTGCCCCAGAGAAAGGCTGCAGAAATAACGTGACTGCCGCCAGAGAAAGGCTGCAGAAATAACGTGACTGCCGCCAGAGAAAGGCTGCAGAAATAACGTGACTGCCGCCAGAGAAAGGCTGCAGAAATAACGTGACTGCCGCCAGAGAAAGGCTGTGGAAATAACGTGACTGCCGCCAGAGAAAGGCTGCTGAAATAACGTGACTGCCGCCAGAGAAAGGCTGCAGAAATAACGTGACTGCCGCCAGAGAAAGGCTGCAGAAATAACGTGACTGCCGCCAGAGAAAGGCTGCAGAAATAACGTGACTGCCGCCAGAGAAAGGCTGCAGAAATAACGTGACTGCCGCCAGAGAAAGGCTGCAGAAATAACGTGACTGCCGCCAGAGAAAGGCTGCAGAAATAACGTGACTGCCGCCAGAGAAAGGCTGCAGAAATAACGTGACTGCCGCCAGAGAAAGGCTGCAGAAATAACGTGACTGCCGCCAGAGAAAGGCTGTGGAAATAACATGACTGCCGCCAGAGAAAGGCTGTGGAAATAACGTGACTGCCGCCAGAGAAAGGCTGCAGAAATAACGTGACTGCCGCCAGAGAAAGGCTGCAGAAATAACGTGACTGCCGCCAGAGAAAGGCTGCAGAAATAACGTGACTGCCGCCAGAGAAAGGCTGCAGAAATAACGTGACTGCCGCCAGAGAAAGGCTGCAGAAATAACGTGACTGCCGCCAGAGAAAGGCTGCAGAAATAACGTGACTGCCGCCAGAGAAAGGCTGCAGAAATAACGTGACTGCCCCAGAGAAAGGCTGCAGAAATAACGTGACTGCTGCCACAGTAAGGCTGCAGACTATTACTAATCAGATGGTAGCAGGTTTGTCGGATATAACTGAGATTATCTCTCATCACAAAACCAAAAACTGATTTAATTCCTTTAAAAGCCTGCAGGTGGCATCACTGCTGCCCTGATGTGGGTTCTCTCCGAGGGCTTCGGCTCCCACATCGTACCATGATTCAATTCAAACACACTTTTTCCCAGGCTATTGTAACTCATAGGGTTTTTCTTCTAAGCAGTTGCTGTGGACTCTGATGCTGTAGGCAGGAAGGATCTTCTGTAGAGGTCTGTCTTCCACCAGATCTGGAGAAGCCTCTAACTGAAGACACTCTGTTGGTGTTCTGAAGAGGATGCTGACTGTTGTCCATACATTTCTTCACTTTAGGAAGAATTATTCTTTGTGAAACACTTTGTAAACCATAACAAGGCTTTTGTTGGGCAATTCAAAAAGCCCGAAGCAGACATCCCAAGTCTCCCAGAAGTTCCAGGAGTCTCCCTGATATCGATAGTTGCGGATGCCCGCGAGTCGGATCAATTATCCTGGATTTTAGATGAAATCATGCATCATGTGCGGATTAGAACTACTGCGATTGCACAGGAACAACAACAGAGATCGTGGTGTGAGGAGGAGGTTGCTGGTGAAACCGGTGCAGCGTTTCTGTCCAAAGCGATGCTCTGATCAACCAGCGTTCCAGGCGACTGGTTGATCAGAAAGCTGATTGGATCAGTCCCATAAGTTTCTCTGGTTACTCTCTGACAGTCACCTAGTTACCAATCAAAGCTGTGCATCCTGGGAAACGGCAAAGGTTCAATCCTTGAGTAAAAAAACAAAATATAGGACTAATTTTACAGCAGAATATACTAAAGTATATCCACGTCTAGTGAAGGGGTGGAACAGTGGTGGATCTAGGCCCTAATGTACCAGGGGGCCAGTGTCAGGAATCCAGTTTTTGTGGGTTGTTTCTGTGTTTCCTTTTTTCCTCCACCAGGTGGTGCCCCATCCTCATTGGGCCTCCCTGCACACCTGCAGCTCGTTGCCTCATTACCTGTGGAGTGTTCTTAAGCTACTGTGTGTTTACCAGTTTGGGGTCATCTAGCCAAGTTTTGCTGAGTCAAACTGAGTTTTTGTCTTCCTGAGTTTTAACATTGTTCTTTTCTTTGCTTCTCGGCAGGAAGTCATCCTGCAAACTGGATTTTTTCGGACCTTCTCTCCCTGGAAGGATCAACTGAGCTTCGAGCTGAGCTGGGGTTACAAACAGGAGGTTTGGACCCAGTTTCCCCAAGAGATCGTTTAGCTTCACACTGAGAAAGGGATTCATCTCCACAACGACCCATTCAAGTGCAGCAGGAAATCTGAGTGGCAGTCAGCTTCTCCCTTCACCAAGGAACAACCGCAGTCTGAGTAAACCCTGTCCGCCCTACATCAAACAAGACAATAACTGGAACATCCCACACAGAGTGGATTCTATAAAGGACACCTTTTGTTGGAAACGTGAGTCTGCAACCTATTCCTCCTGTTCAAGCCAAAGGATCTAATTTCCCACTGAGCCTGAACTAACCGCAGTTTTTTCCCTTCACCTTTCAGTTCCGGTTGAGCAGTGCTCAGAGCAGCATTGGACTCATGTCATTATTCTAATAAACCTGCTTAAACTTTTCCTTGGTCTCTCTGTTTGGTCTTCTGCATTTTGGGTCAGACCTTAATTAAATCATGAAAGCCAGGAGGGGGGCAGCGTGTTTTCATGGGAAGCAGAAAAGCATGAAATAAATAATCAGGGCAAGAGATTCGAATATATTAAGAGAGTTGCATGAAGTGACAATTCTTTTCACTGCCCCTACATAGTTAGCAGGGCTATCACTGCCAATACATGGTTAGCATGGCTATCACTGCCACTACATAGTTAGCATGGCTGTCAATGCCCCTACATAGTTAGCATGGCTATCACTGCCACTATATAGTAAGCATGGCTATCACTGCCCCTACATAGTTAGCATGGCTATCACTGCCACTACATAGTTAGCATGGCTATCACTGCCCCTACAGAGTTAGCCTGGCTATCACTGCCCCTACATAGTTAGCATGGCTATCACTGCCCCTACAGAGTTAGCATGGCTATCAATGGCCCTACAGAGTTAGCATGGCTATCATTGCCCCTACGTAGTTAGCATCACTCCAGTTAGCATGGCTATCACTGTCCCTACAAAGTAAGCATCGCTATAGTTAGCATGGCTATCACTGCCCCTACATAGTTAGCATAGCTATCACTGCCCCTACATAGTTAGCATGGCTATCACTGCCCCTACATAGTTAGCATTGTTATAGTTAGCATGGCTATCAATTTCCCTACATAATTAGCATGTCTATCACTGCCCTTACAGAGTTAGCATAGCTATCACTGCCCCTACATAGTTAGCATGGCTATCAATGCCCCTATATAGTTAGCATGGCTCTATTTAGCATGGCTATCACTGCCCCTACATAGTAAGCATCGTTAGAGTTAGCATGGCTATCACTGCCCCTACATAGTTAGCACGGCTGTCACTGCCCCTACATAGTTAGCATGGCTATCACTGCCCCTACATAGTTAGCATGGCTATCACTGCCCCTACATAGTTAGCATAGCTGTCACTGCCCCTACATAGTTAGCATGGCTATCACTGCCACTGCATAGTTAGCATGGCTGTCACTGCCCCTACATAGTTAGCATGGCTGTCAATGCCCCTACATAGTTAGCATGGCTATCACTGCCACTATATAGTAAGCATGGCTATCACTGCCCCTACATAGTTAGCATGGCTATCACTGCCCCTACAGAGTTAGCATGGCTATCACTGCCCCTACATAGTTAGCATGGCTATCACTGCCCCTACAGAGTTAGCATGGCTATCATTGCCCCTACATAGTTAGCATCGCTATGGTTAGCATGGCTATCACTGTCCCTACAAAGTAAGCATCGCTAAAGTTAGCATGGCTATCACTGCCCCTACATAGTTAGCATAGCTATCACTGCCCCTACATAGTTAGCATGGCTATCACTGCCCCTACATAGTTAGCATCATTATAGTTAGCATGGCTATCAATTCCACTACATAATTAGCATGTCTATCACTGCCCTTACAGAGTTAGCATGGCTATCACTGCCCCTACATAGTTAGCATGGCTATCAATGCCCCTACATAGTTAGCATGGCTCTATTTAGCATGGCTATCACTGCCCCTACACAGTTAGCATCATTAGAGTTAGCATGGCTATCACTGCTCCTACATAGTTAGCATGGCTATATCTGTCCCTACATAGTTAGCATGGCTATCACTGCCACTACATAGTTAGCATGGCTATCAATTCCTCTATATAGTTAGCATGGCTATCAAGGCCTCTACATAGTTTGCATGGCTATCAATTCCCCTATATAGTTAGCATGGCTATCAATGCCACTACATAGTTAGCATGGCTATCACTGCCACTACATAGTTAGCATGGCTATCAATTCCCCTATATAGTTAGCATGGCTATCAATGCCTCTACATAGTTAGCATGGCTATCACTGCCACTACATAGTTAGCATGGCTATCAATTCCCCTATATAGTTAGCATGGCTATCAATGCCTCTACATAGTTAGCATGGCTATAGTTAGCATGGCTATCACTGCCCCTACATAGTTAGCATGGCTGTCAATGCCCCTACATAGTTAGCATGGCTATCACTGCCACTATATAGTAAGCATGGCTATCACTGCCCCTACATAGTTAGCATGGCTATCACTGCCCCTACAGAGTTAGCATGGCTATCACTGCCCCTACATAGTTAGCATGGCTATCACTGACCCTACAGAGTTAGCATGGCTATCATTGCCCCTACATAGTTAGCATCGCTATGGTTAGCATGGCTATCACTGTCCCTACAAAGTAAGCATCGCTAAAGTTAGCATGGCTATCACTGCCCCTACATAGTTAGCATAGCTATCACTGCCCCTACATAGTTAGCATGGCTATCACTGCCCCTACATAGTTAGCATCATTATAGTTAGCATGGCTATCAATTCCACTACATAATTAGCATGTCTATCAATGCCCTTACAGAGTTAGCATGGCTATCACTGCCCCTACATAGTTAGCATGGCTATCAATGCCCCTACATAGTTAGCATGGCTCTATTTAGCATGGCTATCATTGCCCCTACATAGTTAGCATCATTAGAGTTAGCATGGCTATCACTGCTCCTACATAGTTAGCATGGCTATATCTGTCCCTACATAGTTAGCATGGCTATCACTGCCACTACATAGTTAGCATGGCTATCAATTCCCCTATATAGTTAGCATGGCTATCAAGGCCTCTACATAGTTTGCATGGCTATCAATTCCCCTATATAGTTAGCATGGCTATCAATGCCACTACATAGTTAGCATGGCTATCACTGCCACTACATAGTTAGCATGGCTATCAATTCCCCTATATAGTTATTATGGCTATCAATGCCTCTACATAGTTAGCATGGCTATCACTGCCACTACATAGTTAGCATGGCTATCAATTCCGCTATATAGTTAGCATGGCTATCAATGCCTCTACATAGTTAGCATGGCTATAGTTAGCATGGCTATCACTGCCCCTACATGGTTAGCATGGCTATAGTTAGCATAGCTATAGCTGCCCTTACATAGTTAGGGACTAATTTTCCACTGGGATCAGCTCCATATTCATGATAGGACAATTCTTTGATTTGATTTATTTAGCTCAGGCTACTCGTAGTCTCACAGCCTGCATAATGTTGAAAGGGCAATTTTATTGCAATTACTGTTAATAAATAGTGTTGCGCCGAAGCCATTTTTTGGCCCTGATACCTGGCTGTGCAGTATCGGCTGATACCGATTCCATCTGTTTGAAATTGATGTGTGTGTATATCTGAAGAACTGCAGACTACCTGGATGTAAAATAGTTGCCATCAAGGCTTTGTTAGCTGCTGCCTACCTTTGTAAAGCAGGAAAAAGACTAAAACAAAGTGAATCCAGTAGAACTGGCCAACTACAGCACACACGTTACATTTAGTCTGTTAAACATTTCATATAAAAGCAATCATAAGGCCAAATGATTACAATTCGTAACTTTATTACCTTGAAATAAGATTATTACATATTATGCACTTGAAATAACATAGTAGAGTTGTTGCTTGTTCATATTTTAAATGTAAATGTTAGTTCATCTGCAAATAGTCATATAAACCCACTCAGATTAAGAGAAAATAATTTTAAAGATATTCTGGAATCCTGGGCTTCGCATTAGACCAGAAGATATGTATGAGTTCAACTCGATAAACTCAATCCAGGGGATGGAAACATGAACATTTCATTACGTCTCCAGAAGAAGAAAAAAACATTTAAGAAATGGGATCATCACACATTTAAAGATTTGATCATAGCAGTTACATTTAAACTAGAAGCACCTGTGATGTTTCTGTTCCCTACAGCTGATAACTTCAGAGCAGTAAGTTTCACGTTTCTTTCTTTTTCTGTCCTCTATTCTTCAACTCTATTCTTTTTTCATATAAATAAAATGAAAAATCTCCATCTAGTCTGTTGTTTTCCAGCTTTGTTTATATATCGGTGGATTTGAAAATTATCTTTATTTAATTGACACCAGTGTGCTGTTTCTACCGATGGATTGCAGAAGGTCGTCAGTATCAGCGGCTCCATGCGACGTATAAGGGGCCCTTTTTCCAACCCGAGCACCCGTCCCCTAAAACGTGTGTGCACGCCACTGCTTTCTTTATTATAAAGATCTGGAACAATGCATAGAATCACTGAGACTCTAGCAGTAAAAAAGCTCTCAAACCCCTGATGAATGTGTGATATTTTCCCTGCGTTAGATTCATACCAGCTTTTGTTGCTGTGTGCGTCTGTCTGTCTGTCTGTCTGTGGACTCTCAGATCGGAACCAGCACTCAGCAGCAGCGGAAACTCTGCATGAAGACATCCAACCACTTCACAGCAGACGCTACAGGTCTGCAAAACTCATAACCCTACCTGCTCACCACGGAGCCCAGCCGTGCATTTAGGATAAAGACTTTAGTTATATGTAGTCACATCGATGACAAACGCTCATTTATCTACAACTCTCTGTTTTTCTGTATTATTATTAATTTAATATGTACTGCACAAAGTTTGAAAAGAAAATGTTGTTTCTTTATCATTGGTTTCCGTTCAAACAGGAATAAATTAATGATGGGTGAAGGTTACAGAGCTTAGAAATAGCCTGCATGTGGTTTTACTTTCACTTTCAGGCTGCTCCCTCAGCTGCAGCTTTCTGCTTCTATAAACTTTCTCCTGCTTTCTGCTTTTCAGTGCAGGACTCACTCATCTCAATAAAAAACAGCAGAAAATGGAGCGTTTGTTGCAGTGTCCCCGGGGACTTGTAGGGGACATGTCCAGGTAGGGACCCGTCTCTCCTGCTGATCTCCTGCAGGATCAGAACAGAAAGATGATCTCATTTTCAGACGGAGGCATCTGACTCCTTCATGCATGTTCTCTATAAAAAATCTGTTTGGTTAATACAACTATTCCTCATTTATTCACATTAATTATGTTTTTGTTAAAATGCCATCAGAACACTGATAATATTAAGTGTGTCTCAGCCCCCCCCTTCAGTGTCCACCATATTGGATCAGTCCATTTGCTGCACATGTTCAGAAAGGTCCAAACAGACAGCAGCAAACCATTTGAAAACAAACCATGCAAAGAGCAGTGTTGCCAACTTAGCGCTTTAGTCGCTATATTTAGCCACTTTTCAGACCCCTCTAGCACTTTGATTTCTAAAAAGCTCCTAGCGCCAAATCTAGAGACTTTTTTCTGCTACTGGAGACTTTGGAGACAACATCTAAAAGCAGCGAACTCTGCTCTCCAGAGCGAGTAGATTGGTAACCCCGCCTCCTGCTCTCCTCTATCTTGTCTGCTGTCATGATTCATGCAGCTATTATTTCATCCAAATGAAAAATGGAGAACAGATAAGCAGATCATGGCTTGTCTACAGTGAAAAGAAGGACTGGGTTATTTACTTTGGCCTTTTTGGAAACACAGGAAGGAGCAATCAGCTAAGTGAGCTTAGTGCTTGGAAAAAATCTTTCATTCCTTTAGAGACAGCATGAAAAGTCAGCTGAGTACAAAACATAGAGAGGAAAACAAGAAGAAAAGGGACAAGAAGAGAGGGACACAACCTAGAACAGATAATGGATGTCTATTCTATTAACATTTCTCTATCTGGAGAATGGGGCTGTTAATGTGTTGTCTTCTCAGTTCAGAGGGTCCCCTGCCTGTTTGTGCCTAGGGCCCCAAATTTCCTAAATCCGCCCCTGTATATGAACAAATAACTGGAACTATTTTAAAGTTTATTAACTTTGCTCTAAATCTGAGAAATTATTTTCCTAAATGTTATCTATTAAAGTAGTTCTGCTTTTAAAGCGAATCAATATATATATTTTGCAGAGATGTGAGAACAAACCTGTTAGATCACAGGGCTGCCAAGCTTCACACATTCAGTGCGACAGTCACACCATTTGACCTATTTTTACGCCACACGTGATGTTTCTCACGCATGATTAGTCAGTCGTGTGACTAACTGACTGACTGACTGAGATAACCAACCCATCAGTCCCTCATGCCTGAATCTAATCAACCACAGGAAGGCTCCACTCAAGATAAACCAATCAGAAGCATCGTCTCAAATGTCTCAGACTTTATTTTTTTATGCTAACGACAGACTGGATCCTGATTGTGTTGGATTTAAAAGTGTAATCTAGTGATCCTGACTGATTATGAACTTTTTACGTAGCCTGACTTAGTAAATCTCTCAGCTATGATCCAGTCTGCAGCTGCAGGTGGTGAAGTGTCTGCTGTGAGGCAGAGATGTGGGCTCTGGACCCAATAAGTCATTTCTATGCCATGTCATGTGTCTGTTCTGCCCAACCAGGTGAGTCCAATCTGCACAGATTAAAACAGATTGGATGATATAGAGACGACTCGTTGACTCCAGACCCCCTCACCTCTGATGGGGGGTTAAGGGGAGCGTGTTTGAATGAGGGAGACTGCTGCCTGCTGAGCAGCAGCTCCAGGAAGGAGGAGGGGCCCCTGTTCGGCTGCAGAAACTCATCCAACCAATGGGAATCTAGGGGGGGGCTGTTTTTTTTTCTTTTTTTATGAGTGTAAAGAACATACGAATCACTCACACTTCTGATCTAACAGACAAAAAATGTGATCATATCTTAGTTTGTCTTAAACTTTAAGCTAAAGGTAATTTCTAAATAACTAAATAAAGGTCCTGGCAGAATCTTTCTGTAAATGAACTTTACTACAAGTAATTAATTTAGATTTAAACTGCAAAACTAACCTGAAAAAGTAAAAACCATCTTACCATGAGTGCCTCTGCCTTTCATTTAATCAGGTAAATAGGCTGATCTGCTGAAGGAAAGACAATGTTTGCTCTTTGAATGAGATTATTAGATAATATTCAGTTCTATTCAGTTTATTTCTATAGAGCCAACTCACAACACACCTCATCTCAAGGTAGTTGAGAAATTGGCTTACCAAAATAAAACAGGAAGTAAAAAAAACAATTGATCTAGACACAAAATGACAAAAGGAAAAGAAAGAAGCTAATCAGCAGAGCTGCATGTGACACCCACCCTTTCAACATCTCCTGGGAACTCCAATGTTCTCACGTTTCTGTCCAAATTCTAGTTTTATTTCTAATTTCTGGTTAATATAACCTAGCATCAAGATTCCACAGCGTCAACTAACAAAGTACAAATATTTTGTTACTTTAGCCTTAAATGTTGTGTTTCTATACTTTACTGGATTCATTATTTTTTTTAGACTTCTTACATTTAAAGAAAATAATATCGTTAGTTTTGTTTCATTTTAGCTCATTTTTATTATAGCCTGTTGGTATTTAAAAAAACAAACAAACATCAAAATAATTAATTTCATCCAGACAATTTCTTTGTGATTGGACGCAGTGCTGCCCCAACCTGTTGCTCACAACAAACCAAAATAAATAGTTTTTCAAGATGATGCAAAGTTAAATGTGATGCTGTTACCATTAGTTATAAAACTAAGAAAATTGTAGAAAAATGTTTATTTAATAGAGCAGTGCAATAAAGCTTCTGTCTTTAACAGTTTTTCTTGTTTTACTTTTATACCTTAAGTAGTTTTAAAAATTGTGCTTTTAAACTTTAACTGAAGTAAATATGTATATGTATGTATATATATATATGTGTATACACATGTATATATATATATATATATATATATACACATATATAAAAAACAAAAAAAACTGTTTTCTCCCCCCTGGTGGGGTGGTATGTGTCATCCTCAAGCTCGGGTCCTCTACCAGAGGCCTGGGAGTTTGAGGGTTCTGCGCAGTATCTTAGCTGTTCCTAGGACTGCGCTCTTCTGGACAGAGACCTCTGATGTTTTACCTGGAATCTGCTGTAGCCACTCTCCCAGTTTGGGGGTCACAGCCCCCAGTGCTCCAATTACCACTGGCACCACTGCTGCTCTTACTTTCCACATCTTTTCTAGCTCCTCTTTCAGCCCTTGGTATTTCTCAAGCTTCTCGTGTTCTTTCTTCTTGATGTTGCTGTCGCTTGGGATTGCCACATCTATCACTACTGCCTTCTTCTGCTGTTTGTCCATCAACACGATGTCTGGTTGGTTAGCCATCACCTGTTTGTCAGGTCTGGATCTTGAAGTCCCATAGGATCTTAGCTCGGTCATTCTCAACTACCTTAGGAGGTGTCTTCCATTTTGACCTTGGGACTTCCAGCCCATACTCATGGCAGATGTTCCTGTACACTATGACAGCTACCTGGTTGTGGCGTTCCATGTATGTACTTCCTGCCTGCATTTTACACCCTGCTGTTATGTGCTGTATTGTTTCAGAGGCATCTTTGCACAGTCTGCATCGGGGGTCCTGCCTGGTGTGGTAGACCCTGGCCTCTATTGATCTTGTACTGAGTGCCTGTTCTTGTGCTGCCATGATTAGTGCCTCTGTGCTGTCCTTCAGTCCAGCCTTTTCCAGCCACTGGTAGGATTTTTTGATATCAGCCACTTCTTCTATTTGTCTGTGGTATATGCCGTGCAGTGGCTTGTCCCTCCATGATGGTTCTCATTCCTCTTTCTTGTCCTTGCTTTCGGTTTTCTCCTGCCTGAGGTATTCACCAAGGCATTTGTCTTGGGGGCCATCTTTCTGATGTACTCCTGGGTCTTAGTTGTTTCATCCTGGACAGTGGTCTTGACACTCACTAGCCCTCGGCCTCCCTCGCTACGCTTGGTATACAGTCTCAGGGTGCTGGATTTGGGGTGGAACCCTCCATGCATTGTGAGGTATACATATATGTGTATATACATATATGTGTATATATGTGTATATACATATATGTGTATATACATACGTACATATATGTGTATATACATACATATATATATATATATATATGTATTAAGGGTGGAACGGTTCACAAAATCCACGGTTTGGTTCGATTCACGGTTTCTGGTCACGGTTTTCGGTTCGATTCGGTATATGTTGATTTTTACACCGAAATCCCATAAAAATTTATGAAATTAATGAAAAAATCCCCCTAAAAATAATGAATAGTAATTATTTTAAATGATCCGCAGAAACCCTGGATCATTTCCGTATGTTTTGCTGCTTTGAATTTAATCATCTGGCGCTGCTCTCTACCATCTCCAAGGGACTCAGAGCGGAGCGGACGGGAGCCACAGTGGGGGCTGAAGGCTTTGCTTTGAGCAGCCGGTCTGGAGCGCAGCGGGGCGGAGCGCTGACGGAGTATGAGGGATTTCAGGGTTAGCATGACATGTTGGTCGTATTGCTGTTAGCATAAACCAAACGTGTTGCACAATGCTTGCACACTGTTGCACTTTTATCCACAGCTTTCTTCCCGCCGTCATCGTAGGTCACTCTAAATGCAAAGTGGTCCCATACAGCAGACCTATAAAGTGCTGCTGGCGCGTCTTCCAACTCCTGTTCTTTCCCACTCGCCATACCCACACAATTCTCCACAACAACGGATTTTTTTCTGCTACACCCGGCTACGCTGCTTCGCTTCTTCTTCTTGTTTACTACTGGTGGTTGGCTTTGGTCGCAGTACCGCCACCTTCTGCTCTGGAGTGTAAACGCTTCGCCTATATATATATATACATATACACTATATTGCCAAAAGTATTTGCTCACCTGCCTTGACTCACATATGAGCTTAAGTGACATCCCGTTCCTAATCCATAGGGTTCAATATGACGTCGGTCCACCCTTTGCAGCTAGAACAGCTTCAACTCTTCTGGGAAGGCTGTCCACAAGGTTTAGGAGTGTGTTTATGGGAATTTTTGACCATTCTTCCAGAAGCGCATTTGTGAGGTTGCACACTGATGTTGGACGAGAAGGCCTGGCTCTCAGTCTCCGCTCTAATTCATCCCAAAGGTGTTCTATCGGGTTGAGGTCAGGACTCTGTGCAGGCCAGTCAAGTTCATCCACACCAGACTCTGTCATCCATGTCTTTATGGACCTTGCTTTGTGCACTGGTGCACAGTCATGTTGGAAGAGGAAGGGGCCAGCTCCAAACTGTTCCCACAAAGTTGGGAGCATGGAATTGTCCAAAATGTCTTGGGATGCTGAAGCATTCAGAGTTCCTTTCACTGGAACTAAGGGGCCAAGCCCAGCTCCTGAAAAACAACCCCACACCATAATCCCCCCTCCACCAAACTTTACACTTGGCACAATGCAGTCAGACAAGTACCGTTCTCCTGGCAACCGCCAAACCCAGACCCGTCCATCAGATTGCCAGATGGAGAAGCGCGATTCGTCACTCCAGAGAACGCGTCTCCACTGCTCTAGAGTCCAGTGGCGGCGTGCTTTACACCACCGCATCCGACGCTTTGCATTGCACTTGGTGATGTATGGCTTGGATGCAGCTGCTCGACCATGGAAACCCATTCCATGAAGCTCTCTGCGCACTGTTCTTGAGCTAATCTGAAGGCCACATGAAGTTTGGAGGTCTGTAGTGATTGACTCTGCAGAAAGTTGGCGACCTCTTCGCACTATGCGCGTCAGCATCCGCTGACCCCGCTCCGTCAGTTTACGTGGCCTACCACTTCGTGGCTGAGTTGCTGTCGTTCCCAAACACTTCCATTTTCTTATAATACAGCTGACAGTTGACTGTGGAATATTTAGGAGCGAGGAAATTTCACGACTGGATTTGTTGCACAGGTGGCATCCTATCACAGTTCCACGCTGGAATTCACTGAGCTCCTGAGAGCGACCCATTCTTTCACAAATGTTTGTAAAAACAGTCTGCATGCCTAGGTGCTTGAATTTATACACCTGTGGCCATGGAAGTGATTGGAACACCTGATTCCAATAATTTGGATGGGTGAGCAAATACTTTTGGCAATATAGTGTATATATATATATACACATATATGTATATATATATATATATATATATATATATACACATATATGTATATATATATATATATATATATATATATACATATACATATATATATATACATATATATATACATATATATATATATATACATATATATGTATACATATATATATATATACATATATATATACATACATATATATATACATATATATATATATATATATATACATATATATACATATATATACATATATATATATATATATATATATATATATATATATATATATATATATATATATATATATACATATATGTGTATATATATATATATATATATGTATATGTATATATATATATATATATGTATATATACATATATGTGTATATATATATATATACATATGTGTATATATATATATATATATATGTATATACACATATATATATATATATATATACATACATACATACATACATATATACATACATACATATATGTATATGTATATATATATATACACATATGTATATATATATATACACATATATGTATATATACATATACACATATATGTATATATACATATACACATATATGTATATATACATATACACATGAATATATATATACACATTATATATATACACATGAATATATATATACACATTATGTATATATACATATATATATATATTTTTTATTTATTTTTTTTCCTTGCCTTTGTATTCTTAATTTCTATACAGTATACGGTACAAGACAAGGATGCAGGCAGGCAGAGTCTTAGGGCCAGACTAGTAGAGAACACTAAGAAAAAAGTAATAAAATTATGACTTTATTATCGTAACATTACAACAATCGAGTCCCACTGTTTCAGTCATGACAGAATAAAGCGTCATACCATCAGTGTTGCCTTCAAAGTCAAACAGCAATCTGAGCTCTGTGTGTAAAAATAATAATAATAATTTGATGCTGATTGGACAACAGGTTAATATTTGCTTATTTATTAAACTGATATGAAAGAATAACTTCATAAGATTCTCAGCAGCCATGATTTCAACAGAGTTCCCATCGTATAATAGTGACTTTAATCTCGTTATATTAAGATTTTATGTTATAATGTCTCTGTTCCGGTCATACTGTTTATAGCTGACGCGTAATATTAAAACAAGGGCTGCTATTAACTATTATTTTGCAAATCGATGAAAGTTATTTTTTTCTACACTGGAAAAACAATGTAGAAATAAGTAAAAGTTTCTTATATTAAGTTTATTTACCCTTAATTTGAGTAGAAAAATGACATTATTTGGCAATGGAATGAGTATTTTTACTCTTTATATTGGTTTATTTAGATAAAATGCACTTGAAATAAGACAATGCAATTGTGTCTTGTTCCATTGGCAAAATGTCTCTAACCTCCTCAATCCAAGAACAAATGCACTTATTTTAAGTAAAAATGACTTATCTAGATGTCGATTTTTTCCAGTGGATTAATGATCGGTTAGGCAAATGTTCCTTAAAGAAGATCTTTTACTAAATTAAACTACGGTTGGTGAAACTAAAACTTTTCCACTTGAGAGGTTCTAGATAGAGCAGATTAACAGATTAAAAAGTTTTTTTTTTTATCTTAAATGCAGATCTTCTGGCATATTTTTACAATCTTTGTAAAGTTCCTGCTTTAAATGGGTCGCTCTGTCAGCTAAAGGTACGTTATTACAGTCTCTATACTCCATTTAACCATTAATCGATTATTTCAATAATCCAGTAATCCAATTATTGGTTTCAGCCTTACTTACAACCTGTGTCTCTTTATTCTGGCCTTAACACCCCGCTGTACAAAGTATTTAGGTTTTAATTTTGAAAAAAACCTGCATAGAATTCTGAAAATCTTTGAGTTTTGATTTTTTTTTTGTCACAAATTTGAGACATTTTAGAATGTTAAAAATTTGCGTTTTTCAAGAAAGTATTTGCATTTAAATGTGTTGATAGGCAGAAATGTATGGTTTCTTTAACCTAAGGAAATTTTCCTTTTTTCTTTAAAATGTAAAAATATTTGGTAGAAATTTAAGTTACAATTTTTTTTAGCGATACCGTACTTACATACTACAATACAACAGGTTCATTTCTAAAAAAGATATATAAATCATCCACCCACCTGACCACATATACCAAAGACAGACAGTTTCTGTTTAAACCCAGATATCTTTAACTTCCTGCTAAATGTTTATTTTAAGCCCCGCCTCCCGCTTCCTGGAAACACGTTGTCTATTTCTCAGCACTGACTCAGAGCTTCATTCATTCAGTCTAATCTTCATAATGAATAGTTTCACCCGTTTCATGGTTTTCATCCTGTTTTCTGTGGCTAATGGTGAGTAAATCCTGATCAACTCAAATATTTCTCTAGTTTCATTCATTTTAATGTGTTGCTCCTTCATTTCATTACAAAGCTCTGAGATCTGATGGTTTCAGTGGATTTGAATTTTTATTCCATTGATGGTTTTTTATATTTTTGTGTAACTGATTTCGGGCTGATGAAGGTTGTCGGGTCAATTCCAAGCCAGCTGATGTTTCCGTGACTTGTGCAGGAGCCTGAATTTACACTTTTCTTGATACGCATTATGTTTAATGTTTTGCGTTTTATTTTTCTTGCTTACTTTACTTTTCTTCAAATTATTAAATATTATTAGTAATTCATATTAATTTGTATTTTTAGCTATTGTGGTTAAATTGTTATTGTCACTTTTTAAACATCATGCATCATGGCAGTTTGGTGTGTTTTACCCACTGGAGCCAAATGGTTCTTTGACTTCTGTCTCCCTGTTATGTATCTATGTTTGGCCACCCTTTATCCCATCTACTCACTAAAACGTTTTTAAATGCAATAATGTCTCCATGGAGTTTTGGACAAATCATCTGGACAACTTGTGTTTGGAAATGTTAAAAGCGCAGAAGTTTTACTGATTTAATAAGTAGTTTAAAAAAAAGTTCAGATGTTGAGAGGACCGTGGCAACCAGCACAGCTGTGAGGTTAACTGCAGATGGGCTAATGTCACCCCGTCTGCAGCGGCTGGGGCTAACGTCAGCCCCTCTGCAGCGGCTGGGGCTAACGTCAGCCCCTCTGCAGCGGCCGGGGCTAACGTCAGCCCCTCTGCAGCGGCCGGGGCTAACGTCAGCCCCTCTGCAGCGGCCGGGGCTAACGTCAGCTCGTCTGCAGCGGCTGGGGCTAACGTCAGCCCCTCTGCAGCGGCTGGGGCTAACGTCAGCCCCTCTGCAGCGGCCGGGGCTAACGTCATACCCTCTGCAGCGGCCGGGGCTAACGTCAGCTCGTCTGCAGCGGCTGGGGCTAACGTCAGCCCCTCTGCAGCGGCCGGGGCTAACGTCAGCTCGTCTGCAGCGGCCGGGGCTAACGTCATCCCCTCTGCAGCGGCCGGGGCTAACGTCAGCTCGTCTGCAGCGGCCGGGGCTAACGTCATCCCCTCTGCAGCGGCCTGGGCTAACGTCAGCTCGTCTGCAGCGGCCGGGGCTAACGTCATCCCCTCTGCAGCGGCCGGGGCTAACGTCAGCCCCTCTGCAGCGGCCGGGGCTAACGTCAGCTCGTCTGCAGCGGCTGGGGCTAACGTCAGCCCCTCTGCAGCGGCTGGGGCTAACGTCAGCCCCTCTGCAGCGGCCAGGGCTAACGTCAGCCCCTCTGCAGCGGCCGGGGCTAACGTCAGCTCGTCTGCAGCGGCCGGGGCTAACGTCATCCCCTCTGCAGCGGCCGGGGCTAACGTCAGCTCGTCTGCAGCGGCCGGGGCTAACGTCATACCCTCTGCAGCGGCCGGGGCTAACGTCAGCTCGTCTGCAGCGGCCGGGGCTAACGTCATACCCTCTGCAGCGGCCGGGGCTAACGTCAGCTCGTCTGCAGCGGCCGGGGCTAACGTCATCCCCTCTGCAGCGGCCTGGGCTAACGTCAGCTCGTCTGCAGCGGCCGGGGCTAACGTCAGCCCCTCTGCAGCGGCCGGGGCTAACGTCAGCTCGTCTGCAGCGGCCGGGGCTAACGTCAGCTCGTCTGCAGCGGCTGGGGCTAACGTCAGCTCGTCTGCAGCGGCCGGGGCTAACGTCAGCTCGTCTGCAGCGGCCGGGGCTAACGTCATCCCCTCTGCAGCGGCCGGGGCTAACGTCAGCTCGTCTGCAGCGGCTGGGGCTAACGTCAGCTCGTCTGCAGCGGCCGGGGCTAACGTCAGCCCCTCTGCAGCGGCCGGGGCTAACGTCAGCTCGTCTGCAGCGGCCGGGGCTAACGTCAGCCCCTCTGCAGCGGCCGGGGCTAACGTCATCCCCTCTGCAGCGGCCGGGGCTAACGTCAGCTCGTCTGCAGCGGCCGGGGCTAACGTCAGCCCCTCTGCAGCGGCCGGGGCTAACGTCAGCTCGTCTGCAGCGGCCGGGGCTAACGTCAGCCCCTCTGCAGCGGCCGGGGCTAACGTCATCCCCTCTGCAGCGGCCGGGGCTAACGTCAGCTCGTCTGCAGCGGCCGGGGCTAACGTCAGCCCCTCTGCAGCGGCCGGGGCTAACGTCATCCCCTCTGCAGCGGCCGGGGCTAACGTCAGCTCGTCTGCAGCGGCCGGGGCTAACGTCAGCCCCTCTGCAGCGGCTGGGGCTAACGTCAGCTCGTCTGCAGCGGCCGGGGCTAACGTCAGCTCGTCTGCAGCGGCCGGGGCTAACGTCATCCCCTCTGCAGCGGCCGGGGCTAACGTCATACCCTCTGCAGCGGCCGGGGCTAACGTCATACCCTCTGCAGCGGCCGGGGCTAACGTCAGCTCGTCTGCAGCGGCCGGGGCTAACGTCATACCCTCTGCAGCGGCCGGGGCTAACGTCAGCTCGTCTGCAGCGGCCGGGGCTAACGTCATCCCCTCTGCAGCGGCCTGGGCTAACGTCAGCTCGTCTGCAGCGGCCGGGGCTAACGTCAGCCCCTCTGCAGCGGCCGGGGCTAACGTCAGCTCGTCTGCAGCGGCTGGGGCTAACGTCAGCTCGTCTGCAGCGGCTGGGGCTAACGTCAGCTCGTCTGCAGCGGCCGGGGCTAACGTCAGCTCGTCTGCAGCGGCCGGGGCTAACGTCATCCCCTCTGCAGCGGCCGGGGCTAACGTCAGCTCGTCTGCAGCGGCTGGGGCTAACGTCAGCTCGTCTGCAGCGGCCGGGGCTAACGTCAGCCCCTCTGCAGCGGCCGGGGCTAACGTCAGCTCGTCTGCAGCGGCCGGGGCTAACGTCAGCCCCTCTGCAGCGGCCGGGGCTAACGTTAGCTCGTCTGCAGCGGCCGGGGCTAACGTCAGCCCCTCTGCAGCGGCCGGGGCTAACGTTAAGAGACTATCCTGGGTTCTTCTCAAGAACGTACTTGATTAGAACACAAGTCCATAGTGACGTTCTTATGACTTGAGAAATGGCCAATGTAATATTTTGATAAGGCTGGAGCCATAGATGTGTCTTCATTTACAAACGTATAAAATGTAGTGATGTGATGATGTGACAGACTGGAGTTAAATTAAGTTCTTCTTTAACTGTGATTTGAGGCACAAAATGTTGTTTTCTGGCCGGATCTAAATAAGTTCCCAATGGTAGCTGGAGCGCGCAGATGACGTCATAAACACTCCTCTTTTAAAAAAATATATAAATATAAAAAATCTAACGGTGGATGTCTGGGGGACAGTGATTGGCCTCCATGTTCTGAATGCTGGCGTACCATAAAGAATAAATGATGAACAGTTTAGTTTGTGCCTTCAAGTTGTTGCCCATAGGAAGACGTTACTGGATATAACCTAACGGAATATCTTCAGAACGGCTCCAGATGACACTAAACTAATATGGGTGATAGAACATGATGGAATAACGGGAAATCAAGGGACCAATGGGAACAACGGCGTTCCCCTGTAATTTAAGAAATGTTGACTTATTTCTAGACAGTGTTGGTAATGTGGAGCTCATCAAATGTTGCTGCTGCTTGTCCCGCCTCCAGGCCAGCAGGAAGTCAGCGTTCCCCTGAATCAGGATGTAACCCTGCTGTGTCAGAGCGACAGCAGCCTGGACAGCATCTCGGTTCTGAAGTGGAGCAGAGCGGACCTGAAGGCCGACGGTTACGTCTACTTCTACAGGAACAGCCGCTGCTTTGAGAACTACCAGCACCGCCGCTTCCAGGGGAGAGTGATGCTGCGGGACGGCGGCATGAAGGGCGGAGACGCCTCTCTGATCCTGAAGAACGCCACCTGGGAGGACGCCGGTCTGTACGAGTGCGACCTGATGGTGGAGAGCAGGAGGCAGCACTCTGAGATCAGCCACGCCATCAGGCTGACGGTCACCCCTGCAGGTGGGTGTGGGGCTCTGGGGTTCTGGTTCTGTCTGAGGGGTTCTGATCCGACCGCTCGGTTCTGTTCTCTGCAGCTGAGACACGGGACGGCGTGATGGACAGCTTCAAACAGCCAGAGGATGATGATGGTAGAACCGGCAGCAGGGATGGAGCTGGAAGAAGATGCTACACTGTTACCATGGTTACCATAGTTTCTGCAGTTTTAATTGCTGGTTTTATCACATTCAGGTTATTTAAAAAACACGTTTTTTAACGCCTCTTCAACGAAGCAGGTCAGAGACTCTGGAACCTCAAAGTTTGACCCAAATTCTGTCACCATCAGAACCAGAGAAATTTAAAAACTTTTCATCCTGCTGCTCTTTGCAATTTATAGGTTTATGAATGTTTTTTTTTAGTTCTGCTGCTGTCTGAATCAGACAGTATTCGTTTATTTATTTTAGTGAACTCCTGAGATGACATGGCATGAAATAAATAAACTGAATGTATTACATTTTATTGAAATTCTTTTCTTTTCATGATGATTTAGTTTTGTGTTAGAAGTGCTTTATAAATTGGGGTTGGATTGGATCCTGTTCTAATCTTTCAGTTCTCCTCAAATTGTTGATTTTTAAACATTATAAAGGAAAAGTGAAGCTGATTCAGAATGAAACTGGATGTGAGCTTTAACTGTTTCAGAGAAATGAAAGCGTAACTGAGTGAAGCTTCAACATTCCTAGAAAAACTGGTGAGTCAAGTGTTAAAAAAAGCCTCCAGTTTAAGGAAGAAGACCAGTCAGCAATGAATGATTGATGGATCAATATTTATAGATTTAATAAATGTAGTGTTAACCAGTAAAACAAAACAAAAAATAATCATTTTCATCGCGATCACTGAGTCTGGGAGCGGCCATTTTTGCCCAAATATAGTAGCCCCTCCCTCCTGCCATCTTCCAGCAGTGACGTCACGGTGCGGTAAGCCTAGCGCCATTCTCCCCGCTTTCCAAGCTAAATCAATGGGAACTACTAGACACATCTGCAATCGACAACAATTATTGAAGATTTCCAGAGGACTTCACCATTGAAATTCACCAGAGCTATAGTGAAACTGACAATGCCCACGTGCATGGCAGCTGGATGCTGGAATACATCGGGTAAAAGTGGAAAAAAGAGTTATTCCACCTTTCTGATTCCTGATCCTCCACGGACGGGTTGGTCGTTGGATCGCCAACTTGAAGAGGGAGGATTTGCCATCGAACTTCTGGCCAGAGAAAAAACCCGTAATATGTAGCCAACATTTGGAAGAAGAATGTTTTCAAGATGACTTGGATAATAGCGCGTTGTGACAAACACCAGATACAGCACTGGGACTTGATCAACAGCCGATACCGCACCGTGACAATGTCACTAACCAGTAGGTGGCAGTAGTGTTCTTTGACAAACATGGATGCCTCCAGTAAAGCACATTCACATGAAAATTACTCTGAATTAAAAACACTGATCATTTATTGAACAGGATGGAATCATTTCAGATTTAAAGAACTTTCAGAAGTTTGAATTCTGAATATAAACGGACTTTTCCTTTTTCCTCTCAAGATGCCAAATTGCAGTTTCACCACAAACTTAATTAGAACTCCATTTCATCTCCACTAAACTTGGCATTAGCCTCCATGAAGCCACTCATCTGAAATAGGGATCAGAGATATGGACCAAATGTATCACAAGAATTCGTTTTTGTTTATTCACGGTAACAATAAGTAATGGTAAGCAACATAGCCTAATTGATCAAGCTCAAGTAGTAAACCTGTGTTGCTGAAGTGTCGTCACGCCAAACAAACAAAAATGTGACATTATTCCAATGGTGCAAACAGTGAAGATAACTATATAAATATATACATCCTGCCTCAGGACGACAGATTTAAATTAGCAACTATGCTACAATCTGGCTCATTTACAAGCTGTACAGAAGTATTAGATTGTTCATTAATGTGCTCTGTCCTGATAAAATAAATAAACACAATAAATACAAGCTAACCGAGCTCCAGGCCATCTTTAAGCACTGGTTGAACTGTTGATGTGCAATATGTGCAACATTTTTTACAGCCATGCTGTCAGAACTTAATTTAAATACATTTTAATAATCATCTTCTAGTATTATTGCGAATAGATAACTTTTAAAGGACTCATGTTGCTGTGAAGCCTGTAGAATAAGCAGATAGGTCAAAAAAATGTTTTTGTAGAGATATTCTCGAGGACAGCCTTAAGCCTGGTTTATTCTCAGGAACCAGGTTGTCTGCGTGGGTTAACGTAGATAACTCGGCCATATCTAGACCCACAGCTACTTCCTGATTGTCCCTCTGTCAAACTTTCAATTTTTCTTTCTTTGTACTTTTTACATATTATCTTTGTTTTGCTTAGTCAAGTGGATGTGTATGCATTTGAAATGACGTGAATTTATTAATGTTTTTTGTAGCTGCCCCCTCCTAGTTTGAAATAGTTGTAGCATCTCTATATATTTAAGCAGGATTGCCGAATCTAGTTACGAGTTTTTCTTTCTTCTTTTTCAAGATGGGTTGCTCCAAAACTAAAGCCCCATTTACTCTACCCTAGAAAAACCGATCCATGCAGAGACCGGTCCGAGCTCGGATCAGTTAACCAGGCCGAGCTCGGTTCTGACAACCGTTTACACATCACGCTATCTCGGTTCCTCAACTCCTCGCCTCCTAGTGACGATCTGCGGTATTACTGCCAGTATTGAAGGAGGAAATCAAGCAGTTGGTGGCGGTAAACAAGACGAAGGAGGAGGTAATCAAGCAAAGCAAAATGGCGGCGCCTGTCGCATTCAGATAGTTATGCTTGATTATTATTGCTGTACTTCGGTGTTATTATTTAAAATGTTGCGTGGAGAAGATTTCGATTGTTGTTTATAGGTGAAGAAGAAGTTGTTCTTCTTCTTCTGTTTCCGGAGGGGCATTACTGCCAACCACTGGAATGGAGTGTGAATCGCGATGTGCAGCCAGAGGGAGATGACGCGTTCTGCTCATGCGCTCGTTATCAGAGAACCGAGCCAGGGAAAAACCGAGCCGAGCCCACCTCTGGAACCGGTCTGCAGTTAGCGCGGTCCGGTTGTGTCTAGCTCGGTTCAGTTCAGTTTGCGATAACTTATCTCAGTTGCTGAGCTCAGACCGGTCTTGGCACGGTTTTTCAAGGGTAGTGTAAATGGCGTACATGTTTCTGCTTGTCCTGAGATGCAGGGGACCAGGTTTAGGATCTGCAGTGGTGAGCTGATGGTACACATTTTTGTGAAAAGAAATTAAAAGAAAACAAGAGAACTCTGGAAAACCGATGGAGCCCTTTGTTGCCTTTTTTGTCATCTTATGGTCATCGTCGTTTTTTCTACATCACAAACCCCAACAGCTCTTAATAAGTCCAATAGAAACTTGTTGTATGTTAAAACACATCTGCAATGTTACATTATGAACAGTTAGCTTTTTGCATCCCGCTCCCCAAAGCACACGAGTTACAGCAGTGAGAGTTGGATAAACTTTGAATGACAGACAAACCTTATTTCAGAATTTTATTAGATTTCATTATGAATGGGATTAAAACAGGTCACACAACTGAATTCAAATCATAATTTTAGTCGTAGTTAAAGCCATAGCGGGGTGTTACACGGTCAAATTTACGCGGACACCTCAGGCGCTCGTTCACTCTAGAGCGAATCTTGTGCCACTGGTCGACAGTCAAGTTGGGAAACCGCTGGGAAACCAAAGAATGAACCCGCTCCGTGACATTCTTAGGAAGACCCATTTTCCCATTTGTGCCTGCCCAGTTGCATCTCTTCACCATGCTGTTGTATGCTTTAAATGGCACAAGACTCATGAAGACGCTAGCTGCGTACACATCTGGTTGATGTTGTCCACGAGAAAATTAGTTTTTGTATAAAGTCTCCTCTCTATCCGATGATAGTGTCCTCAAAGTGATGTCTGGTAATATAGACACTGGTGCTGGTCGGTCTACTGACTGGTCTGGAGAGTTGGAATCTTGAGCGGACGTAGATGTATGGGAGGCAGAGACTTGAGAGGGCGTAGATATATGGGAGGGAGAGACTTGAATAGGCGTAGATGTATGGGAGGGAGAGACTCGAGAGGAGGTAGATGTATGGGAGGGAGAGACTTGAGAGGAGGTAGATGTATGGGAGGGAGAGACTTGAGAGGAGGTAGATGTATGGGAGGGAGAGACTCGAGAGGAGGTAGATGTATGGGAGGGAGAGACTTGAGGGGGCGTAGATATATGGGAGGGAGAGACTTGAGCAGGTATTGATGTATGGGAGGTAGAGACTTGAAAGCTCTTAGGTGTATGGGAGGGAAAGGCTCGAGAGGACGTAGATGTATTGGAAAAAGAGACTTGAGCGGGCGTAGGTTTATGGGAGGGAGAGACTTGAGCGGGCGCAGGTTTATGGGAGGGAGAGACTTGAGCGGGCGTAGGTTTATGGGAGGGAGAGACTTGAGCGGGCGTAGGTTTATGGGAGGGAGAGACTTCAGTAGGCATTGATGTATAGGAGGGAGAGGCCTGACCCGGAGTTGCTAGACAGGAAGGAAAAGCTTGGAATGGGGATGATGTTAGGATCATAATATAGGTAGATCCTGGAACACTCTGGAGGTTTGCCATTGGAGGCTGTGGCGCAGTAGCTACATCTTGAGCTTTTACCCTTTGGGCGTTACATCTATGTGAAGCATGCGACTGCTCCAGATCCAACAGCCTCCTCCTCATTTCCTCCAGCATAGTCTTTAGACTCTCCAGCTCAGATGCCTGGTTGTCAATGAGAGCCTTCTGGGTCGCCAACATAGACTCCTGATATTCTAGTTTGGCCTTCTGGATCTGCAATGAATGCTGCAGTCTTCCCAGCTTCCCATGGGACACCATCTGCTGCTGTTGCAGCTTGTGTATCTGTGTTTGGGGGGAATCTGCAGGGCAATGCTTGGGAGATGTAGACAGTGGAGACCAGCAGACCATGTCTGCAGTGACGGCCTGGTAAAATAAATGAGAATAAAATATTTTAGCATTAGTGTTTTCTTAAGTCTTATAAGGCAAAGTCAGGTACTACTTGGGATGACAGCAGTAATGCATTTTATCTATATGGCAATTTTCACATTTTGCACAATGAAATGTGTGCTGTACCTCGCAATATGGTATGAATTCCCCTTTATCTTTTTCTGTAAAATATTTGATTACAGATCGTGGGAGAACGCTCATAAAGACGAGTTGCTGAGAGCCCTGAACAAAATGAAAATAAACATATTCCCTATTCCTTTGATTACTATTAAATTTACTAAGGCAATAAAAAAGAACTGTTCTTTTCTATGTTTTATATTAAAAATTAATATGTTCATAGTTTCATATAAAATTAACCAATAATCTTGTCAAGTAACTTTGAACCAGTTTACAACATTTTCATGAAAAAAAATGAAAGTAGGCCATAAAGCCGAATTTATCAAACTACTTACATTATTACCTTATTACCATATTTCCTATGTAATATGTGGATATTTTGATGTAATAACAAGAAATACCAATTTGCCAGAATATATTAAGAAAAATAGCAAAAGTGCTTCTATAAGAAATTCATGAAAAATCCTCAGAGTGAAAGAAACATTTTTTTGGTCCAACATAACCTTAGAGGCATCACTGTTGATACTGGCACTGATATTTTGTAGTTTATAAACCTAAATATAATTGTTAACTAGGTTTATTAACTTTTTCACTTAATTTTTTTACTTTTCAATTAGCTTTTTACCTTGTTTGTTGACTTGTACGATTTTGGAAAATAATCTAATAGTGATTTCTTAGCTTAATATTGTGATTACATGCAATTATTTTACCAGTTTAAAGTCGCAGGGAAGCGGCCGTTCCAACCGTAGCATTTCTGAATTCTCCCAGTGGCGCACGATTTTACACGAGTTAATAAATAAAGTGAATTTGATTGGACATTTATCAAAGGGGTGGGAGTGTTGTGGCAGAAGGTTCGCAAGCAAGTTTGGTTGTGGCCGGTTTGTCGGAAGCATCTTGCTAACCAGTTAGCAACTTAGTGCTAGCAGGTTCCCAATGGGAAATTCCATTGGGACCAAGTAGCACTAAATTGGTGATTTAGAAACGACGCTGTCAAGGAACGCTATGGACAGAGGAAACATGCAAGAGGAGGAGAGTTTAGTGTCGGAGGTCGTGGATGAGTCTCCTCCGTCATCCATTTTTTATTTAGAGGAGGAAAGCGGGGACGAAGATGTTGTGGAAGAGGACGCCAGGGCGGCTTAAAAAAAACAACACAGATTTTAGGACAGGTTTTTTTTTTTTATAGAAATTTTCTGATAAAGAGTACATTTATATACTAGGTGTGTAAATAATAATCGTTTTGTATCGATGCATCGATCCAGCAGCCGACGATCCGATGCATTGATACGTCCGCAAGAGTATCGATTTATGGTCTATTTTCATCCATTTGCTCCTGGGCGTAATTCTCCTCCTGTGCTGCGGTGGCGCTAAACCTATTGTGCCCTCCTACCTCGCTTCCTGGTTATCCTCCTGCAGCAGTGTGTAGCAGTGAGCTTGATGCAGACATTTTTGATTTATGCTCAGTATTGAAGCGTGGTCTGCGCTACACACTGTGGGTCTAGATACGGCCGAGGCGGCGAGGAAGTGGGGGGAGTTTAGTCCGACGACGGAGGGACATGAGGGCCAAGAAGAGCGGAGATCCAGGTGGAAAAAGGGTCCCAGCGTTCTCGCGCACCTCGCTCTTCTAGCGGGTCAAACTTCACGAGCTGTTTTCCGCAATTTCAGTCATAAAAACAAAACAAGCCGGCCTCCTGTCTGCGGCGCTGTCTGCGGTCAGCTACAATCTGGGAGAGGAGCAGCGGAGCGTCTGTGGAGGGGGCGGGACGTCTGAAGCCGAGGTATTGCATTGCACTCATTGCACTGATTTTGTGCAGTATTTTTGATGCAAGGCCTTTCAGAATCTATAACGCAGGGATATTATTATTTTTCAGTGAATGAGGCTTTAATAGGAATAGGTGGAGTTCAACTTTTCTACTTCTGTTATTTGCTGTTGTTTCTCAAATAAAATGCATAACGATATTATAGCTTTCATTGATTTATTTCAAATGTGAAACATTGTCTAGCCTGTAAGGTGTTGAATCGTATCGTGGTGTATTCTTGAGTATCGAAAATAATCGAATCGTTGGGTCAGGAAATTGATACTGAATCGAATCTCCATGATGGGTGTGATTTACACCCCTACTATAAACCAACATTTCCAAGGTCCCCAAACTGATGGCCAGATGGAGCGGGGACCCCCTTATTATATATATTGTTTCAACTTGTGTTCTATCAAACAGATGGACTAATGTAACTAAAGTAATCCCTGGGATTATTAAAGTATTTCTGATTCCTGGTTGATGGGACAGGTGTTGTGAATGAAACGGTGCCCAGCTTGAAAGAGCTCCTGTGTGTCTCTGAATGTGAGCATTGATGACTGAAAGACATCTTCTGCCTCCATTTATCTGTTTACTACAGTCTGTTCAATTCATGTTAATGTGGATTTAAAGACATTTCAATCAGTGGAAAAAATTGCAGGAGGGAATATAAAAAAAGTCTGATCAACCAAAACTTTACCGACCCTCATGCAGTACCTCCATATTGAAGACCTACGCTATAACGGGTTAAGTGCTAAGAGTCTTTCAGAGCAGCTTTTACTCTGATCCATGCTTCAGATTAGAGCTGGGCGATATATCGTATATACTCTACGCATCTAGAGTTTCCACACGCGCAATTACAATAACTCTGTCGCAGCCATCGAGTCCAAAGTCACATGGCGACATAATCCGTGTATGGTTCGTTCTTTGGTTTTTTTCGTTTCATAACAAAAATTAAAAAAAACAAAACAAGCATGTGGTTTTTCTGTTTTTTCTGTTTTTAAAACCTAAAATGAAAAAATCGAATTAATAGAAAATTAACAGTTTTGTTTTGCGATCTAAATAAAAATAAAATACGGTTGTTGTTTAATATGTAGCGGTACCAGTAGCCAAAGAAAAACCATGTACAGCGGATGAAGATGGCACCAAAACAAACCATTTCTAAAAAAAAAAAGGCAATGGCTGCACTTGAACCGTTTTCTGCATCGATTATCAAACTTTTTGAGAGAGGAAAAACACTCTGAAATCAGTGATGCTTTGGCTGCCATGGAGCTCCACATTACTCGCTAATGAGTGTCAGAAGGTTTATATGGAGCACAACTTGCGAAGACACAACGATGTGTCGGACGCCGACTTGGAACTTGGAATATTAGAGATCTTGTTGACGGTCATTAGCTCTCAATGAATTATTCCCTCTAAATAACACAAACGTTTTCATTTTGGTAATGCTAAGTTCTTCTTCTTGTGGATTGTAATGGCGGTTGGCAAGAAATTGCAGGCGTACATTACCGTCCCCTACTGGTTACTAAAAAAGTTCTGTGTTGGGAGTTCAGGTCATTTCTGGTTCTGCCATAAGGTCCGTTGAATTAACAAAAAAATAAAAGTTTGTCTTTGGTTTAACCATTGCAGTTAAAAAAAAAACAAAAAAAACGTACCCCCTTTTCATTTTTGTAAATGCCGTCTTTCTAATTTCGTTTTAAAAACGGAAAAACAAAAAACCACATGCTTGTTTTGTTTTTTTGTTTTTGTTTTGAAACGAAAAAACCAAAGAAAGAACCATACAGAATCCGTGTATCATTCGTTCTATTTTCAATTGTCAATCAAAAAACAAAAAATAAAAAATTGACTGGTTATTTTGTTTTTTATGGTTAAACCAAAAACGAAAAAAGGATTTGTTTTTCATATATCAATTCTAAGCTCCGATCAAGAATACGAAATGGAAAAACGGACAGCAACGCAGAATTTGATTTTAATATTTAATCGGTACAGTTTACGTGACCCGGAAGTTTGGTGGAGCGTTAGCTAAAAACACAATTGGCTTACCCCCACCACGTTCGATCAAGCTGCACCAGATAAGGCAGTCGGACCTATCAGCCATGGACAGTTACGTGTTATTTCGAGGATCCTCCTCTTAAGGAGGAGGACATGAAAACGGAGAAAATCAGCTGGATTTTCCAGGTATAACTTCTTTCTTGAAACTTTTCTGTGCACTGTACTTTTAAGTAGCAACAACAAACAGCTTCTCGATCAACATAGTGTGTGGTTCTAGCGTCGCCATGGTAGCCGCTTCATTACCCCAACTGCCGCGCAAAGAGCTATTTCCGGGTCACGTACACTGTACCGATTAAATATTAAAAACAAATTCTGCGTTGCTGTCTGTTTTTCCATTTCGTATTCTTGATCGGAGCTTAGAATTGATATATGAAAAACAAATCCTTTTTTCGTTTTTGGTTTAACCATAAAAACAAAAAACAAAATAACCAGTCAATTTTTATTTTTTGTTTTTTGATTGGCAATTGAAAATAGAAAGAACGAATGATACACAGATTATACAGGGATTCAACATTAATCCATCTGCATCTGTTAAACTTAGAGTTTCGTTTTTCCCCACACACTTTGAATGCAACATAAACCCCTCCTCCAGCAAACTAAATATGGCGACAGCGGGTGTTCCAGCTGAGCGATGTCTGGCAGAGGTTTGGGTTTGTTGCCGAGGATGTCGAACAAAAGAAGCTGATTTGTAAGGAAACCATTCCTGCAAAAAGTAGCAGAACGAATTTATTCCTCTAGCTAAAAAGTAATCGGCTGCAAAATGAAGAATGTTGTAAACTCTGCATGACAATGACCAATTAAAATATTCAATCAATCAGCTGTGAAACCCATGGCGTCGGTCTCATTTAAAAGGGCGATCCATATGAGAGAAACAGGAAGAGATGGAGGAAATTCACAGACGCCATTTATGACGTTATTTAAATGTTTTTAGATCCTCTGATATGTTCAAAGGTTTTAAAGGCCTTTTCTAAACTTGCCAATGTTCTCAATTTTACAACTTTTTGTGCTTTAAAATTTCCAGCGAGTAAAGATCAATGCTAATAGATTGGAGATGCTCTAATAAAGCTCTAACCTATTTCATTCAGCATATATTATTTTTTTATTATGCAAAAAAAAACCTTGTTTATTTTGCTTTTTTTATTGTGTGTTTTATGTTTCCCGTTTGGTTTACGGGATCTGGTTAAAGATTTTTCTCTGCTTTCCTTCAACAGATTCATTATTGTACGCAGTGTTACCTCATATAGTTAAACAGTCAAGTTAAGCTGTTGCCGGGCAGATTTCTTCTTTGAGCTCACCTGAATACTTAGCAAGTTTATCCATGTTTTACAGCCTTTGTAGCTAATGTCCATTCTTTTGTGTGGTTGTATGACTTGGAGGAAGCATCAAACACTTTCCCTCCAGCTCTGCTAGCTTCACTTCCAAACCTTTAATAAAGCACACTCACCTAAAGGACGATCAGTGGAGGTTCCTCCACTGAGAGATGAAACATGCCTCCATATTTCTGACTCAGTGACACTTTTCTAAATCCAACATTTCTTTTTAAACATGTGTTACGGAAAAATAAAGTTCTGCCTGAGAATAAGCCCCAAAGTCAGCTGAGGGAGCGAGAACCACACAGTGTCACTAAGGCTACGTTCACACTGCAGCCTGAACACGGATCTGATTTTTCTGCCCACATGTGACGTGGATCAGATCTTTTTATGACAGTCTGAACAACTCAGATCAGATTTTTTCCAATGCGACCCACTCTGCTCTGTGGTCCTGAAGCTATGGAAGAAAAACAGTCTCATTGGAATCTGCCTTTTTCTGTACAGCACATTTTAAACAATATTTTTTTATACATTGAATTTTTATTTTTACACAGAATTTTTATCCTGTAAAAATTTGCAAACTGCTATTTTTAGCTTGGTCAGTTAGTCATATTAGGCTACACTACTTTTAAATTCGTGTCCACCGTTTTCTGCAAGTAGAATAACTTTTATTTGTCTAAAATCTCTACAAAAGTCAACTTTAACCCTATAATGCCAAATGTATCGTATTTGATACATACGGTTTCTGAAATGTTTTGCGTCACCTTTTGCATAATTTAATGGTAAAAACTTTGCTCAAAATCCTATTGTACACAATCAGATATACCTGATAACAGCCAGTAGAAGACGACACAAAAAATAATCTTGACTTATCGCATAGTAATAAATTATTAATATCAAAAATGTATTTCTGTTTTTCTTTTTACATATTTTGTTAAAAGGCAAAATAAGGACTTCAAACCAAAAAAACAGTTTTGTTTTATTCTTGGATCGGGCTTTAAAGGGTTAAGATGTTCCATTCGTCCTTCCTGACCTCAGATCTTAATAAAAAGAACAAAATAAAGCGAGACTTTTCTGTCTCCGTGTTAAATAGCAGAGCTCAGTCTGTCTTTGCTTCCAGACTGAAGATGATTGATTTCTACTTTAGATCATCAATGAAACGTAAAATAAGAGCAAATATGGGGAATGTTGGAGCCAAATGCTTGATTTATGATTGAATATTTATTTCTAGTTGACTATTTTTGTCTGGTTTTGGTATGATATATATGAAGATGAAATATTTTGGTTTGAAGTATGAGTTGACTGCCTTAATTATGAAATTGTTGAATTTATGAATAATTTAAGCTGTTTCTGGCCTCCGCCCCTTCATTATGGACAGGTGAGTGCAGCACCTGGATTATATTGGAGTTGGCTATTGGGGCCGGTTGGATTCAGGCAGCGCAGCCGAAAATTTTTGATCGCTTTTGATTATTGTTTTTTTAAAGTGGCAAAAAAGGAACAAAATGAGTTCCGGTAAGAAAATCTAAGTTTGTTTTTATTTTTTAAAATAAAGCGTCTTGATCAAGAGGAAAGAAAGTTTGCTGATTGCATGGTCACTTTAAAAACGTGACAGAGCTGAAGTGAGTCTAACTTGGCTGCTTCTAAACAAAGAGCCAAACGCATCTTTATTGGAAAGATCGCGCTATCAGGGAATAATATGTTGAGACTCCAAAAGAGATCCGATACTTAAGAAACCGGTGCGATAAAGTTTGTCCGAGTGGAGTTGCCATATGGTGACATCATGAGAAGGGGCGGGGCCGCGATCAGATCTGATATCTACGTCAGGATTGTAGCTGACATAGGTTGTAGCTGCCATCGAAGTCGGAATAAATAAATAATAGATTAATAAATATTTAAGTTAACAATATATAGCTCATAAAAACATACATTTCTAGTGATAAAGGTTAAATATTAGAAGCATAATTTCATGTGTTTCTTGAATATTGTTTGTTTGGTACGGGGGAACGAGTCTTAATTAATGGGTTAAGAGGTTGCAGCTGTGGGTCGACGGAGCGTTACCTTTAAGGGTCGGTACCTGTGGATCTGTAACGTGGTTCTGGAACAAACAATCAGGCAGACACCGCGCTGATTCCTCTGCCTGAGCCACCAGTGATAAGGACATTGAATAAAGGACTGAAGATTCTAATTTTCTCTCAAGGAAAAGCGGCCAATGAGGTACATTTTAGTTTAATTTACTGTTTACTTTGTTTGACCGTTAAGATGTAACGCGAAGAATTTCTGTTGAGTCATATATTGTATGGTCGCTTTTTTCCTTTGATGTCTTTTCGGGGAAATAATTAGTTTGTTTGCTTTTCTTTCTGTATGTTTTGACAGTTCTCACGGCACACTATCATGCTTCTGTCTGATTAAAGCCAGTAACTAAAAAAACGACTTGGGTTCTTGATTTTTGACTTGAGAGGGAATTACATAGGTCATTATTCTGCGTCCTGCTACGCAGAAGCAGCAAGAAACCCAACAACCACGGCGGACGATGATGCAGAGACAGCATTTACGTTTAACCATCTTTAAACATTGTTTTTAAGGTTGGGAAAGATCGCTAGATGTTCTCCAGCGCTACAATCCATGTTTACTTCCTTAAACACAGAGCACGCAGGCCTGTGATGTCATTGTGACATCATGGCGTCCTCTACTGCGCATGCGGGACACTAAAGCTGTATGACTGCAGTTCATACAGGAGATAACAGACATGTCGCCATATTTGGAAATCAAAATAGAGCACTAAGACCGTGAACGTAGCCTTAGTTCAAAGGGAATAAATCATCTCTTCCTGTGGGGATTTTCAGAATAAAGCTGCTAAAGATGAGACAAGAGTAAAACCTAGACCTAGACCAACTAGAGAACATCCAGACACCCTGCTATTGGAGGAGAGTTCTTCTCCACCTGTTTCTAACTTTATCATCCATTTCTTCTTTTAGGCAGAATCTATGAATAGATTTTCTAACCTTTTTATCCTGTTTCTTTGTTCTTGTTGGTTCCCAGTAAAGGTTAAATCCCAGTAGAACAGAACCGACCCAAACACTGACCTGTGGCCCAGAGGAGTCCGGCTCGGTCCAGGTGGAGCTGTGGAGGTTTTGTTCTTCCATTTTTATTCTCTTGACCTTCCTCTCCATTCCCGCCTCGCCGCCGTCCTCCTGCTCCGTTTCCACCTCGCCGTCGGCTTCCTCCATCTTTATCTCGGTGATTTCCAGAAGCTCCGCCTCCTCCTTCCTCCTGTCCTCAATCTTCAGCTCTATGATTTCCTCCTTCACCTTGACCTTCATCTTCGTTCTTCCGCTGGATTATAATCTCTGGGATGAAGGTTCAGATCAGCTTCCTGTTAGAAACCACAGACAGGTGGAAGGATGCTAACGGTTAGCTAATATAATTAGCACATCCTCTGTCAGGGATTTAAGTCATCAGAATAATAATCTGGACCTGCGGGTTACTAGGTCTAGATTAGGGGGAACTGAGCCTTCCCATCCCTAACAATTGCTGTTTTTTATAAACTCATATTTTATTGAAATAAAACCATCTCAGCCTCATCTGGGCCCAAAATCTAGATGTTGATTTATTGTTTTTTTAAGATGCTGTTCAACAAACGCACTTCCTGGATTAGTTCTTTTACAGATTAAAATCTACAGGAAAGTCATTTTTATGATGTTCCAATTGTCCCGACCTTAGATCTTTAAAAGAAGAAGTATTTGCAGACTTTTTAGCCTCTTTCCAGCAGAAAATGGCGTGTTGAACTGTGTTTTCCACCAACCGCTAAGAGTTGGCATTTGGCTCCCTTCCTACTGACAATAAAAGCTGATATATATACATATATATATATATATATATATATATATATATATATATATATATATATATATATATATATATATATATATATATATATATATATATATATATATATATATATATATATATATATATATGTATTATCAGCAGCTTCTTCCCCAGCGCCATCAGACTGCTGAACTGTTGAGAAAACTCTAAATCATGTCTAAATGACCAAACACCAAACCAAAATGCTGCATAATTGCTCCATAGATATTAATGCTCTGAACTTCCAGATCTATGCTGTTTTTACATCATGTTTTTTCTCCCACACTGTTTACTTTTGATCACTGCTGAACTGCTGAAGGATGGAAATGAAAGCTGTGCGAAACAAATATTAGTTTAATATAAACACACTGTATACAAAAAGACAATAAATGTTGTCTAAGTCTAAAAACACTCTAAGTCATGCGTGTTCGTGTATACACACTATGGAGGACCAATTCTGCCATATTTAAAAATAAATATAGAAATAAATAAATGCTCAATAAATATATAAGCATTCAATTAATTGCTGACATAAATACAATAAATAAATAAATGTAAGTAGAAATTTAATTATACAGTGAGACATAAATGTATATAACCCTTTTATTTAGTTTCTTTACTTATTTGCTTTTGTAATATTTACCTTAATTTTTTTGTCCTTTATAATCTTCAACTTTATTTTTTAATTACTTATATTTCCACGTATTTATTTATGTGCATGTTATAATATTTTTGTCTGTTTTATTCTTCCTTTGTATTTTTTTTACCGTAGTTATTTCTTCTATGCTGTTTATTTCTTCCTGTTGTATTTACATTTCTGTCTCATTAACTAAATGAGGAGGGGGCGTGTCCTAGAAATACTTAAAAATATAAGTAATTAAAAAATAAAGTTGAAGATTTAAAAAAAAAAATAAGGTAAATATTACAAAGGCGAATAAATAAAGAAGCTAATTTAAAGAGTTATATACATTTGTGTCTCACTGTATAATTTAATTTCTACTTACTTTTATTTTTTGATTGTATTTTTGTTGGCAATTAATTGTATGCTTATATATTTATTGAGCATTTATTTATTTCTGTATTTATTTTTAAATATGGCAGAGTTGGTCCTCCATAGCACAGTAAATACTAACTATGAACTGATGGTCCTGACCTGTCAGTTCTATGGAGGGCCATCCAGGCTGCAGCTGGTCTGCATACATGTATTAATACGGATATAGTAATAACGAATATCAAAATGTAAGAGTGGCTGTGCTTTGCAACATGCATCCACTCTATCAGATTATTCTATTACTCTGAACCCAACTGAGAATCTTTAAAAACACTGAACCTTTTGTTTGTTTCCTGCACAAAATAATAAAAAAAAAGTTAAAATTGGGTCAATATTCAGCGAGTTAAAGTTGATTTAAGTTGATTCCATCTCTGCTCATCCACTCATCCTTATTTATTCACTGGATCACAGGGTTGAAGTGAAGCCACCGCCCGCCATATTGGTACTCCCTAGTTAGACCGGTGGCAATGTAAACAATCTGCTGCAGCATCAAACAACCATGATGTTCTCCTCATCTCATCTTCAGTCCATGTACATCATCAATTTAGCACTTTTGGCTCGTCTGTATTATTCTGCTCTATTAACACATACATTTTTTGTGATGGTTTGTATAATATGTTATATTACATTATTTATAGACTTAATTGACTTCATGATGACTATGCAATGTGATGCTCCTATTTATTAATTCTAAGTTAAAGTTAATCTACTGACGCTATGAAGCAGCCAGTCTGTGTCAAAGAGATGAATTTATCTTTATTTTAAAAGTCTTCAGTCCCTGAAAATGAGAACATTATCGCTGTTTGATGCTGCAGCGCACAGATTGTTTACATTGAGACCGGCCTAACTAGGGAGTACCAAGATGGCGGCCGGTGGCTTCACTTTTTTCGGGCATTCACCAATCCAGTGAATAAATAGAAATCTTTGTGCTAAACACAGAGAGCAGAGCTGTCGACCGCCCCAAGATGGCGCCACTATATCACGTCAGCACCTATAGGGGAGGCGGTTGATTTGATACTTTTATATTATGTTTACACTGTAAACTTTGCACTAATATATCTAAGCTAAGCTAAACTAAGCTAGGCTAGGCTAATGTAGCTCGGCAGTTTTTCCAGCCGTCCAATAAAATCCTAAACTTTGAAGCTAAAGCCTGGTTTAGCCGTTAGATCCTGGATCAACTTCTCCCACTGAATCAGATCATTTAAAGGAACAAAGCCAACATTTCTCCTACTTTCTCGGCCGCCATCTTTCCATCTGCTCACCTTCTAGCCTCCATGGAGCTTCCAGCCGGCTGGGAGGCAGCGGGAGCCACGGAACCGGGACGCCTGCGGTTCTGGAGGGTTCGGTTTACTGGTCTCAAACTAAACTTCGTCTTCTTCTACTCATTTTGTTTATTATTATCCTGGCAGTTGTCAAACACCTGAAGGCAGCATTACCGCCACCTACTGGTGAGGAGGGTGTACCGCAGTGATATGCTGTTATTTTAAACAGAATTAAACACTAAAAAATGAGGTGTTTATGCATCCATTGAAGTTTTAAATAAAAAAAAGACATAAAATTTGTTCTAAAGTGCTTTTTAAGTAGAGAACAACAATCATTCAGTTTGGTTTATAGAGAATTTCCTGATTCCCATATTTTCTCAAACCCCCGAACTGATGGTTTGTTATTGTCTTTCTTTTTTCTGTCTTAATGTTGGCAGTGGGCTTTAGGCTTCCCTTCAAGGCTTTAAACCTGGGTTTGAATGGAGACTAAGCCATTCTCAAGCACATATCAAGGAGCTCATTTTGAGCCTGGATCCAGATTTATTGTTGATTCTGTTCATGGTGGAGAATCCTGCTTCACAGCAGCAGGTTGCATGTGTCTCTTCCAGAAAGTCCTGTGACTGATCCAGGACTTGTGTCTAACTGACGCACTAAACTGGGTTTAAATATGTTTCAGTCAACATGATGCATCGCTAAAAATCTCTCATCTTTTGCGGTTTATCATTAAAATTATCCAGAATCTTGGAGCCTAAAAGGAATAGGAACATTTCAGTCGTTTTTATTTGTATTTTCCTCTCAGTTATCACTCAATTTATCTGAATTAAAGTTGATTTCAAATTGACTCTTAGTTTATTTACTGTTTTTACTGAAGTTACTGTTTTAAAATTATGATTTAAAATCCTACTCCACAATCATCCTCATTTACATTTTCCCCTACATTTTCACCTTATGATAATTTTTTTATATTATTTATTGGTTGCATCTAAAAATATCAAAGATAGTTTCAGTTTTAACATAGATATGAAATAATAGAATGTAACCAACAATAATTTAAGTTTAATCATTGTTCTAGGTCATCAAATCAGTTTATTCTGTCCAATCAGCCGCCTGCAGTGTCTCTAAATGTCCAGCAGGTGTCAGTATTCTGTGAGATAGTATCAGTGTAACATCAATACATTTTAGCTTCAGGATCATTAATCATCCTTAAAAAACAGCTTTAATATTTACACTGACATAACTTTAAAATGTTATAAAAATAAAAACATAACCCGCCATCCTCTGCTTCTTTAATCCTTCTTCAACATACCAACATCGTCTAATTGTATTTGTATATTCCTGAGATTATAACTAATTTATTTCTCTGATCCTGCTACTTCCTATACAGCAAAATAACATCTTCTATTATAAATAAATAAACCGGTTAGCTCTACGATATTAACCCTTTATAGGGCATTCAGCGAAATAATTTGAAAATCTAAATTTCACACCCGGAAGTTTTATTGGAGGAAAAGGTCTTATTATTTATGCAACATTAAAAAATATCTATATTCTGATGGCATCTATTTTAACAACAAGAAACAGCCACTTGCTCTAAACTATTAAGAATAATAAGAAAAGTTCTTCTTTAATCAGGAAAAACAAAGAGAGCGAAAGGAACACCTTTTTATTGTTACAATATATTAACTTTTATTTATTATAAATTTACTTTTTAACTTTTAACTTGTATTCTTTGCTTATTTTCTTGATTGTTAACTTTTTTTTAATCTTAATCTACAGGAGGTCATATATTATAAGATGTACAGTCAGCTGATGAGGGTCAGTTTCTTCACTATGTTATTCTTAGACATTTTTCTAAGGTCCAGATTTCTGTGAACATTTTTCTATAATCTTTTTGCTGCTTTAAACACCAGAATTTCCCCATTTTTGGACAATAAAGAGATTTTCTATTTTTGACATTAATGTTAAATATATATATATATATTTTGCATATAAAGAGGCAGATGAAAAGGATCAGAAACCTTCTGGAATATTTAATTCCTCCTTTTCCAATTAGGATTCTGGTTTCTGTCATTAAAAATGTTTAATGATGAATTATTTTAGATTTAGATCGGGATTGTCGTGGTATTATAAGGCAGTTTTTATAATTATTTCAAAATTTGATTCAACCTTGAAACTTTAGTTTTAAAAAAAATAAAAAATCTTTTCTGTATCTTTATTTGTTTATTCAATTATGTATTATTTTCCGTGATTAATCAAAAATGCTGAAGCTAGAGGATGGAGATCTAAAATAAAAACATATAATTAAGCTGTTATCTGTCGGTTATATTGGTCTGTATTTTATAAGATGCTTACAGGGATAAATGAAACATAATGAGTCACTAACTGCTCTAATCAGTTTTGAATTTCTCTCCTGATCTTTATATGATCCAATAACGATAATCAGTTATTTTCAATCAGTTAATCTGATATTTTTAGGTTAAATCAAAGGATTTCTAGGAGTTTATAAGCAGCAGCTTTTGGAGTTCAGAATAACTCAGCTCCCAGATGAAGATCTGCTCCATGTCCATCCCAGCCTCCATCAGCAGAAGGTCAAAGGTCAGGAGGACAGAGAGTCGCCAGGCTCCACGTTCACGGTTTCATGCTGTAATGACTTAAAGTGGCACCATGTGGTATTTCCAGAGCTGGATGGTAACTGGTTACAGCTACCTGAGTTACTTTTTGACAAATATTCACTTTTAGAAGTACTTTAACTGCATCATTCGTTATATTTGTTCCCAAGTGAAATCACTGGTAGCTGCATTTAGTCATGAATTCAAAACAAGCCTGTGGTTTAGTCACGCACCTCTCTGCATGTTTCCCTGTTCCTGCTAAAAACTGCACCTTTGAAATAAACCGCACTGATCAGAATAAAAATGTGCTTCAGTGTTTAAAGCCACAGACTGATGCATGAAGGAGAACTTCCTGCTTAATCCTGCTGAAAATAACCCATAGAAACATACTTCTTCTAATTAGATACATTGTAGACTTAGAGACAGATTTTATTTTTTCATTTTGTACCTAAAAGAATATACAAAAAGAAATTCCTTTAAGTGCAGCTCTCTAGACTTTTTCTTTTTTTTTAATGCAGCCTTGATAAAAGTGAGCAGCAGTGATAAACACGCTGGTGAAAAAAAGTGAAAAGACTGTATAGTTACAGTTTACTGTCAACATTTGATTTAGTTAGAAAAGTTACAGTTTGAATTTTGCTTTCTTGCCAATTAAATGTTTATTTAAACCTCTTATTGTGTGTGTTTTGGGGTGGGGTGGGGGTATTACCGTAATTATCAGAGCGCCATTATCTTTTGCATCTTGCGCGCCCCCTAGTGGCAGCTCCTGGAATCCCTGATTTCAGCAGTAGTTCTCCAGAGAAGCTCAGTGAATGTTTATGTCAAACTAGGTTGCTTCTTTATTTGGTTTATATAGAGTGAGCAGGAAATATTCTCCCTGCAGGTTCTGAGTTTATAAGATTAAAGTTAAAAAGAAAATAGTTTGTTCTTCTTCCTGGACCCCCCCCCATGTCTTAATCCTAGACTAAATTCAGAGAATGTGCAAATAACTTTACATTGTGGTCCTAATCCATCATTTCAATATTAAATCAGCATTAGTTATTTATTAACCCTTAGCGTTTTTATCCCCTGCATACCCGATACAAATTTAGTCCTCCCGTCCCTCTGTGAGGTCTAGAAGCACAAGATCTATATCAATCCATTCAGCAGAGATCCTGCTACATGGCTGCACATCTGATTTTGGCATTTGACCAATTAGATGAGCCCTTCAATCATATATTACCTACTGGAAATTAATTTGGGGAAAAAAAGGTAAAAATCTAATTGAAAAGTTAAAAAGTAAATTTAAAAAGTTAATAACCCTATTATATTAAGGTATATAAACTATAAAATGTCAGTTCCAGTATCATCATTAATGCCTCTAAGGTTATGTTGTTAGTTAATTGTGCGTCTGCGTGCTCTTACTCCCGTGAAGAGCTTCTAAACATTAGAGCTACCACTCCTAAGGATTTATTACCAGTTTTTTTAGTTTCTGCCGTGGACTCGGTCCTATTTCTGGCCAAGAGAGGAAGACGCCGTAAGAGAGGCAAACATGCCGGAGCTCTCGTGCGCCTTTGCAGACGGGGGACACGCACGCCTTTACCTGGCGTATTTCTTTCTAATGTCCGAGCTCTCAGCAACAAGATGGACGAGCTGGCGCTGCTCATGAGAAGGAACAAAGACCTTTCCTCCTCTTGTGTTTTGTGCTTCATGGAGACATGGCTCAGCGGACAGATCCCGGACAGCGCGCTACACCTGGAGGGATTTCACCTCCTCTGTGCGGATCGCAGCGTGGAGCTCTCCGGAAAAACAAAAGGCGGCGGAGTCTGCTTCTACATCAACAACAGCTGGAGCACCGATGTGACTGTGATCTCACAACACTGCTCTCCTTCTCTGGAATATCTCTTCATAAACTGTAAACCATTTTATTCTCCGTGTGAGTTTGTTTCATTCATCCTGGCGGCTGTATACATCCCACCCGCCGCTGACGCACGTGAGGCTCAGCGTGCGCTGTCGGACCATGTCTTACATGTGAAGCGGACTTTTCCTGACTCTCTTGTTATTGTGCTTGGTGACTTTAACAAAGTAAATCTGAGCCAGGAACTACCCAAATACAGACAGTTTATTAAATGCCCCACCAGAGAACAGAACACTTTGGATCACTGTTACACAACAGCAAACAACGCCTATCGCGCCGTGCCCCGTGCCGCCCTCGGACTATCAGATCACGTGATGGTCCATCTCATACCCACATATAGAAAAAAACTGAAGCTAGCTAAGCCTGTAGTTAGCACAACTAAGATCTGGACCAGTGAGGCTGTGGAGGAGCTCCGCACGTGTCTGGAAACCACAGACTGGGAGGTGTTCAGAATCAGAATCAAGTTTATTGCCAAGTAGGTTTGCACTTGCAAGGAATTTGACTTGGTGTTGTTGGTGCAGAGAAAAAACAAAACAAAACAAAATAACAAAATAAGATAGAATATATATATATATATATATATATACAGAAGCTATATACAAACAGTAGACTGTGCGTTAATGTAACGCATAAATCCTTAATGGGGGAGAGAAACATTGTCCAGTGTCACGGGCGGGTCTTGGCCTTGTTGATAAGGCCGATAGCAGATGGGAAAAAACTGTTTTTATGACGGAAGGTTCTGGTCCTGATGGACCGCAGCCTCTTGCTAGAGGGAAGTGACTGAAATAGTCTGTGACCGGGGTGCGAGGGATCAGCCACAATCTTCCCTGCACGCCTCAGAGTCCTGGAGGCGTGCAGCTCCTGGAGAGATGGGAGGTTGCAGCCAATCACCTTCTCTGCAGACCGGATGACACGCTGCAGTCTGCTCTTGTCCTTAGCGGTGGCACCAGCGTACCAGATGGTGATGGAGGAAGTGAGGATGGACTCAATGATGGAGGAGTAGAACTGCACCATCATTGTCCTGGGCAGGTTGAATTTCTTCAGCTGCCGCAGGAAGTACATCCTCTGCTGGGCTTTCTTGCTGAGGGAGTCGATGTTCAGCTCCCACTTTAGGTCCTGGGAGATGATAGTTCCCAGGACGCGGAAAGACTCCACAGTGTCAATGGTGGAGTCACAGAGGGTGATGGGGGTAGCAGGGGCTGCGCTCTTTCTGAAGTCCACAACCAACTCCACTGTTTTTAGAGCGTTGAGCTCCAGGTTGTTCTCCCTGCACCAGGTCACCAGATGGTCAGCCTCCCACCTGTAGCCGGACTCGTCACCATCGAGATCAGTCCGATGAGATTGGTGTCATCCGCGAACTTCAGGAGCTTGACAGACTGATGACTGGAGGTGCAGCTGTTGGTGTACAGGGAGAAGAGCAGAGGAGAAAGAACACAGCCCTGGGGGGAACCAGTGCTGATGAGCTGTGAGTCAGAGAACTGTGTTCCCAGCTTTAAGTGCTGCTTCCTGTCCGACAGGAAGTCTGTGATCCACCTGCAGGTGGAGTCAGGCACATTCAGCTGGGAGAGCTTCTCCTGGAGCAGAGCTGGGATGATTGTCTTGAAGGCCGAGCTGAAGTCCACAAACAGGATCCTGGCGTAGGTTCCTGCGGAGTCCAGGTGCTGGAGAATGTGGTGAAGGGCCAGGTTGACAGCGTCATCTACAGACCTGTTGGCTCTGTAGGCAAACTGGAAGGGGTCCAGGAGGGGGTCCGTGATTTCTTTCAGGTGTGACAGCACAAGACGCTCGAAGGACTTCATGACCACAGAGGTCAGGGCAACGGGTCTAAAGTCATTAAGTCCTGTGGTCCTTGGCTTCTTGGGGACAGGGATGATGGTGCAGGATTTAAAGCAGGCTGACATGTCGCCAGTAAGGTGTTAAAAATGTCTGTGAACACTGGAGACAGCTGGTCAGCACAGAGCTTCAAAGTGGATGGAGTGACAGAATCTGGTCCAGCATCTTTCCGGGGGTTCTGTTTTTTGAAGATTTTGTTTACATCTTTCTCTTTTATGGAAAGAGTTGCCACTGAGGAGGAGGAGGTGGAGGTGATCTGTTGGGTGGTGTTGTGGGGGGTGGATGCATGACTGTCCCTTTGTCTGTCGAAACGACAGTAGAAGTTATTCAGGTCGTTGGCTAACTGTCGGTCGTTCATGGAGTGGGGGGTTTTAGGCTTGTAGTTTGTTATCTGCCTAAGCCCTTTCCAGACAGAGGCAGAGTCGTTGGCAGAAAGATGGTTTTGCAGCTTCTCAGAGTACAGTCGTTTAGCCTCTTTCACCGCCTTGCTAAACTTGTATTTTGCATCTTTGAATCTGCATTTATCTCCGCTCCTGAAGGCCTCTTCCTTGTCCAACCTAAGTCTTCTGAGTTTGCCAGTGAACCAGGGTTTGTCATTATTGTAATTCACCCTGGTTCGTGTTGGAATACAGCAGTCCTCACAGAAGCTGATGTATGATGTCACAGCCTCTGTGAACTCATCCAGACTGTTGGTAGCAGCCCTGAAGATGTCCCAGTCAGTAGAACCCAAACACGCCTGAAGATCCTCCACAGCCTCACTGGTCCAATTCTTTGATTTCCTCACCACAGGTTTGCAGAGCTTTAGTTTCTGTCTGTAAGCAGGAATCAGGTGGACCATGACGTGGCGG